>NC_085872.1:35345087-35447587 GCF_034702125.1 Engraulis encrasicolus
AATACTGAGCGGTGAAAACATCAAGAAATAATGATGCATATATTTGAATACCTTTAAAGACAGAAAGAAAGAAAGAAAGAAAGAAAGAAAGAAAGAAAGAAAGAAAGAAAGAAAGAAAGAAAGAAAGAAAGAAAGAAAGAAAGAAAACCCTCAGTGATAAAAGGCAGGTCTAGGTGAAGAGCGAAGGGTTCATTCTTCCAGCTCAGAGTAACTTCAGTTGCCTGTTAGTGCTTTCAATCACCATGGTCAGAATGGCGAGACAGGCATATGGAAGGGATAGGCAAAATGCTAGCCAATCACGCCTAAGCTAAGTTCCTATCTATAAATCAATCCAATACGATTAAGTACCGTTAATAAAAGAAAATGAACTCTGTGGCTCTACTCTGTTTCTGAATTTGCTCACAGCACAGCACTGGTCCTCTTCACTTCAGAGTTTGACTCTCACTTCTGCGCCAGGTAGGCCTAGTTGATGCATTGAATATGGAAATTAGGTGAAGATTCTCCAATCAACTCTCACAACCCCAGGGAATTTCACTCACTTCACTTGCTGAAGTTTTCTCACTTATAAAAAAAGTTTAGTTTGGTTGTAGAATATTGATTTCACCCGTGCCCAGTGCCCAGAGAACTTTGGACTGCTGGTGCAGACTACCTCCAAAACTTGAAATGATTATCTGTTTTTGCTTTATTTATTTCATTATCTATTTATTTATTTGATGGACAGCTGTATGAAATGTGAGCAAGGGCAGACCAGCTTAGCTTCGAGGGCAGCCTTTGCTTTGAGAATGCCGATAAATATTTCATGTGGCTGGAACCCATGCTGGAAGGCATTTACACAATGCTCCATGCACGCAGAGCACCCTGCATCCTAGCTGCTCTATTCACGCTATCTGATTAAAAAAAAATAACGGCAGCTGGCATCCTCTCAATTCTCCGGTCCTTTGGCAGAGTGATGGATCGAGGCACGGGCGGGAAGCCCAACAGGATTTGACACACGCCACGCGGCCGGGCCTGACAACCCGATGAGATGAAATAACAAAGGAGATGACAGACATGTGCACGACAGAGCGGGGCGCGCAGTGTAGGCCTATGGTGTGAAGAGAGCAGACAGTAGATCTACACACAATCTGCATGTGTTTCAGAGGTTTTAGATGAATTTGTAATGGCACAGATGCAATGCGCCGTCAGGTTGTGTTTTTTGTTTTCAGGTGTCATTCGCTTGCACCAAAATACCTCAAAGTTCTTGTTTTTGGCTGTCACATCAAACAGGCTGGACACATCAGACATGCTGGACAGGTGCAATAACAAAGACAGACGACAAAGCCCAAGCTGTTGCCATGTGCGACGAGTGCCCAGACATGGCACACACCCTTGGGACACTCTAAAGCATGTAGAGAATGTAGAGCAGTGGTTCATAAACTTTTTTTCTTACCTGTGCCCAAGATAGCACGTGTATACGCGTGCATACGCGTGTATAGGCGTGTGGGTGGTTGACGTTTAAGGGCGTAACGCAAAAAAAGGTTTTCCAATTCCTGAAAAAAATGATGGAAAAATTGGGGGAAAAAATTGAAAAAAAATAAAGCACTTAGTGGTCCGAGGATTTTGCCTTATTTTTGCCATTTTTGGGAAAACGTGTCCTGCATCAACACATTGCATAGGCATGTCACACCGCAGGAAAATGAAGTCACACCACAGAAAATTCACTGCATTATGGCCATTTTAATCCTTTTTTATACATGACTGACATCTGAGCTCATGCTAACTTGATAATGATATTGTGTTTAATCTTAATATGTGTTTTCATTTATACAGAAACTTTTTTCCTTCTATAAGAGCAGTCACACCACAGGACACCATAAAATGAACCTAAGCATTGCGTGACAGAAACATTGCAATATGAAGACATATTAAGAGGTTAATAGTCACCTTAAACTTCCACAGCACTCTCCAATAACTGAGGTACTGACTGGTTAGGAGCCAATCTTTAGTTTAAGACCCTTGTAGTTGGCCTGGCAGCTGCCCATTCACAAACATTGACATACATGTCACCCCACAGCATGCAATTTGTGTTATGAAATTGAACTTGTAGTTAATATAACTGTCTTGAGTTTTTTGACATTCACATATCTTAATATAAAGTTAATATTTATGCAATCATGTCAAATGCTTCATACATTATTCAAAGTGTTGGTTAATATATATATATATTATATTCCAGGTTGTATTTAATGTTAATATGTGTTAATAATGTTAGTATTGTGTTTAATCTTAATATGTGTTTTCATTTATAAAGAAACTTTTTTTCCTTCTATAAGAGCAGTCACATCACAGGACACCATAAAATGAACCTAAGCATTGCATTTCATTAATGTTACAGTCACACCGCAGGATATATGGCATATAAACCTTTACATAAATCTTAACAATAATGTTTCTTCTCATCTAAGACTAATATGAAACATAATGTACCACATCTTCTTTCATTGACAATTGTTTTTAAAGGAAAAATAACAGTTTTGTAGTTGTAGGTTTTTAACCAATGTTACGAAAAAACAAGGCGTCACGTCAACCACCCGTGTATTAGGCACTAAAAATGATTTAAGTGATTAATTACAATGATTCTTAATTACAATAACACATTAATCAATATCTTAATGACTTTAAATGGGGACCAAAGCATGTTTCAATTTGGTTTTGGCCTAATTATTTATTTTTTTAAATAATTTAATTATTTGATCATTTAATTTGGCATAATTATAATGTTCCTAAGCAGAATTTTGGTCACAACCACAACACACACACAATATTGTGCGCACCCCCTGGAATCTCTGGCACACCCGCAGGGGGGGTTGGGAACCACTAGAGTATTTCACAGAGGCCAATTCAATGTATATGTATGGTAAACGAGGTAATGTTTTCGGTCGCATTGGTTTGTCTGTTTGTCAGTTTGTCTGTCTGTCTGTCTGTCTGTCTATCTGTCAGCAGGAGAACTCAAACACTTAAGAACATATTGGGCTGAACATTTGTGGAGTTGTTAGTAATGATGACCCAATGAACAAGTGATTAAATTCTGGTGGTGATCCGGAGCACGAATCGGAACCAGGACCAGGATCTTTTTAAACATTCTTCACCATCGCTGGCCTATTATCTAGATGCCCCCCTGTTACCAGAAATTGAATTTTGGGGGTTATCCACAAAAAGAAGGCAGAAAGACTTTTTGGGTAACATAGTCAAATGTTCTATCAAGTAACTTCCTTGGCGGAGGTCTGCGCTCTCTGAGTGCTTCTAGTTAGCTCTGTTATCTCGTTTTCTTTGTATTTTATGTCCACTGAGGACATGTAGGCACCCAAATACTTGTGTACAGTGGTGGTTTAGGAAATCTGAGGCCCTGGGCAATTTCCTGACCTTGCTAAGGCCCTATAATCGATGATGTATAAATGCAGCAAAATGAATACCGTAATGCAATGGCAAGGCCCCTGATAGGACAAGGCCCAAGGCAATTGCCCGACCTTGCTCAATGCAAAAAAACGCCCATGACTGAACGCCCATGACCAAACACTATCAAAATGTCCTGGTTACAGACATTGCATATCCATCATCAAGATGCTGTACCTAATGATTGAATATGCTTCCAGTAATCATTGTGTGTCCAAAGTTTGTGTACACACGTGGGCTATTAATCGCAACCAAAACGTGTGTCTGGTTCTAAGTTTTTGATGGACGTAGCAACAATAAATAGGGGGCCTGGGTTTTGCGATTGGTCAAGTTTGAATCCCACTTTTACCCAGATTGCATTTCAGATTGTAGGGCCTATTATGTACAGTGTTCCAGATAAGTTAGAATAGCATGTACGTTATTTTAGGCATTTTCTGTGAGAATGCAGTCTAGATTTTATTTGGTGTATTTCTCTTTTATTTTACTAGTCACATTGAGACTGTTGCCTCCTATGCACTTTTGCTCTGTCAGTCAAGTTTTTCCACTGCTGCCCCAAATAGCATGTATGTGCTGTGCTGTGCTGCATGCCAGGTACAACACCCCACTAACAGTCCCATACCCTTGGGCCCAGGTGAAGGTAAGTTCAGGGAGGGGTGCCCAACAATTTTCTGTCATCATGAAAGTAAGCTATCAAATAGAATTATAGATTACATTAGAGTTATATTTAATGACAGGTTGACAAGGCCAAAAAGAAATACAAAGAACAGTAATTGGCCTATTGCAATGGAATTTCTGAGTATTGTAATTTACTTTTATTGCAGCATCAGGTAGATCTCTGCGATAACATTACAGCACAGTAATGACATGGAGTAATGACAGGAGAAGCAGAGCACCACGAGAGGTAGCCAATTCAAACTAGGTTTGGCCTGATGTTGTGGTCTATTGAATCATTATTTTCTTTCTGTGTGTCCGTAGGAAATCATCCTGAAAAATCTCATGCAAGCTGATTCACCAAGTGAAATAGAAACAGTTGTCAGTAGCATCGTTACCACCATTGCTCACATCTCCTCTCCCCTCCCTCTCATCTGTGAAACGTTCAGTGGTTTTCAACCTTATCTTGCTCTGCTTATTTAAGCCTCAAATATACTGTACTTAAGAGCTTCCATCAATGACGTCCCACAGTTCCCAAAGCCTTAATCTCTTTTCACAGTTTCTGTATGTTAGTATGGTCATCGGCCGTTGTAGGTATTGTTTGCATAATCATTACAAGAGGACATTACAATACTACTCCCAGTACAAAATGCTCTCACACAATGATGATTGATGAACGACCCTCCCAACAACTCTGATATGGCCAGAAAACCACACATGTATGATGATTAGGCCTAGCCTGACAAGTCAGACCATTCATTTTAAATGACTTCATAATTCATGGATGGTCTGATTGATTACGCTTCTCTGGTGAGAGTTTAGTAGTCCTCCAGGTGGCCGGCCAATAAGCGAATGCACTCGGGCACCATGAACGTCAACTGTCAGCGATTGGTCACCACTCATTTCAAACCAGTGCAGAGCTCACTCCTCTCACCCAAGCGCTCCAGGACATTGAGGATCCAGACCAAAAATGAATCAGAAAGGCAATAAATGTGATCTGGTAAAACCAGGCTAGGCCTAGCCTACATGTATTTGAATGACTGTGTCAACAAAAACTGAAATAAGGCTACCACTAAGGCTACCACCGTATTCGAGGATGTGTGATCTGTATATCAGTATGGGGCATAGCATGGGTGGACATTAATGGGGATCTTGGGCTTCTATTGCAGAAAGATCAGAGGCGAGGAGCATCCTTGCCCTTCGTTAGTGACTGTTTTAAGTTCTTGATGGCAACATAATCAGATGAGCCCTTCATCACTGATCATCAAATCACCATGTCTCCTGCTGTCTCAACATCATGCATCTCCATGAGAGAGAGAGAGAGAGAGAGAGAGAGAGAGAGAGAGAGAGAGAGAGAGAGAGAGAGAGAGAGAGAGAGAGAGAGAGAGAGAGAGAGAGAGAGAGGTTACCCAGGGTTTCAAAAAAAGTACATTGACTCAAAGAAACTCTCTCTCAGAACATAGCTGCTATTTTGATGTAGGCTATTTAGGCCAAAAAGACCCATGGAATCATACACCTGCTGTGCTAACCATGTGTGTGTGTGTCTGTGTGTGTGTGTGTGTGTGTGTGTGTGTGTGTGTGTGTGTGTGTGTGTGTGTGTGTGTGTGTGTGTGTGTGTGTGTGTGTGTGTGTGTGTGTGTGTGTGTGTGTGTGTGTGTGTGTGTGTGTGTGTGTGGTGTGTGTGTGCGCGCGCGCGCGCTCGCATACGTGTGTGTGTGCGTGTGTGTGTGCATGCATGCGCACTCCAACAAGTGTGTAAAACCATTCCACATTTCTCAAGTAATCAAATAAATCATACATGTTGTCTGCATCTTGGTTTTCAGGCGTACGCTAAACCCGCTATCAAATTCATCTGAGGCAGTGAGAGTATAGATTTACAGTCTCCGTGCCTGGCCAAAAACCATGTAAATTGGAGGCATTTTCCTCTGGCTGCTGGTCATGTGTTATAATAATAATAATAATAATAATAATAATAATAATAATAATAATAATAATAATAATAATAATAAATACACATAAATACTATAGGAGTCACGTTTTAAGATAACATGCAATAGTATATTTCTATGCTTTATGTACTGTAATGTTATATTAGAAGAATAGGTAGCCTGATCAGGGACTGGCTTTGCAAATTAGCCATCGGGCTATACCTTCTATGTATTCACATCTACAAGTTTTGTCATGGCCTTGCTATGTCATGTTTGTAATAATGTGCACTGCACTGTCCCTACCAAATAAACTACAAATAAATAAACACACACACACACACACACACACACACACACACACACACACACACACACACACACACACACACACACACACACACACACACACACACACACACACACACACACACACAATAGTAGCCTAAACCTACTGTGTGCTTCATCTTCGTGTCATATGGTTATACTAAAAATATGGACAGAACACGACAAAAGGACAAAATAAATGATATCAACATAAATGACAATAAATGGATACATGTCATTGTAAAGGAAGTTACTGGAGCGATGGAAAGTTTGAGGTTTCATGAGGTTTATTAGGCGACCAGTCTGTAGCTGACTGACATCTAGTGGAGACTTTATGAAAATAAAGTTTGGCTTTCACATACAGTATGACAGACAGCATAAAACATCATGTAGACACAAAACTGAATCAGATATCAACTACTCGCCTTTGAAATTTCCAAGGACTTGTAACTTTAATGTAAGAAGTGCTTTTTTTTTAAAGGCAAACACGAAGTCACCATAGTTTTTCATGTGCAGTCTGAAACGCAGGCAAATTGTGGTTGTTTTTAAAGCTTGTCTGAAAGAGGACATCATGCAAATTGCTATTTGTTCAACTAATTTATTGTTACATTACAAAATGCAATTCAGATATCCTAATGCACAAAAATAGTTTTTTTGCAACTGAAATAGCCTACTTAAAGCAACACTTAATAGCATTAAATTCTTCCAAAATTGTTTCTGTGATGCAGTGACATAACCAGATAAAAGGCACTTTTGAATTTACTGACACACACCCCAAGTGTAAGCCCAGCTTAAGTCAACAGGGGCGGACAAAGGGGTCACTTATCCCAGGCCCAGAGGGAGAGGGGCCCCAGAATTGGATTGCCATTACATTGTATGAACTTAGTTCTGGGGCCCGTTTAGGTGGCATTGTTCTGGACCTGGTCAAAGCTGTCAGAGGCCTTGTGTAACCCTTCGTCAGTCAGGGAGAGCAAACCACGTCTGTAAGTTGAAGTGAGACAACTCTGTTTACGACATGTAGTGTGAATCAAGAGTATCCCTTTTCAGTGTTGCTTAGACAATAAAATGTTTACTGGCAGTAACAAAAATAATTGTTTCAGTAGACTATTGTTATAATACAAGAGATAAAACACATAAAATAAAATTCATATGCAAACAAAATAAGAACATCACTGATCTGCACGGTCACAAACTGAAAACACCTGTCACATAAATCTCGAGCTAAATAAACAATGCAAGCGTAAACAACCACAGTTTCAAACAAACATCAAAAAACTACACATAAAACTGTGAACAAAATATGCAAATCTCTGATTTATATTGCCAGGAGCTAAACAATAGAGCTTACAAATCAAATGTTCTGGACAATGCAGATGTAAACAAGGGTGAATAGATCCTGAGTGGAGAGCACAGATGAAGCAGTCCAAGCACATGCGGTGCAGTCATTTCGGCTCAGGAGTCCGGTCAACACTGCCCCAATGTCCATGTGATGGCTGTTTTCATTTGCACAGACACATCACTTAACTTTCCTCCTGTTTTGTATGCTCAAAAAACACAAAGTCCTGAAAGACACAAAGGGAGGAATGCAATGAGTGAAAAGCATAACAATCATTATACGCCTCTTTTTATTGTATCTATCAACATGTTATATTACAGTGCTGCAGTACATGACTCTATCCCTAAGGTGGCGTATTAGTAACCTAAACAATGTAAACATGCCACTACATGCTATAATAGTAGTCTGTGAGAATTCTAATAACTTCTTTAACGTAGGCCTAGCGTAATTTTGACAATATTTCATCATTTGAAATTCATTGTGTTTCAACAATTCAATAATTAATGTTGATAATTCAAAAATAACTGTCTTGTGTTCAGTGGTTTCTCTGCATTAAAGAAAAACAAACAAAACAAAAGAGGGCTTACAATGAGAAAACAGGCTCCCAGTATTGTCGCCTTCATCTTCACATCCATATCCATTGGGAACTGCACCCCAAAGTTGTCTGCATCTGTGTACAGCTCATTCCCAAGGCCAGACCATTGCTTTGAAATTCGACCAACGGTGGAGGACTCATCTAGCGATTTGATCTGGTTGTGTCCAATGGTGGAAGATAGTCAATGATTAGTAAGAACTTTGTCGATGCCTAGTATGTATATGTAAGTAAGTAAGTTTATTTTTACAGCACTTTTCAGAACAGAACAGAAGATATTCACAGAGGGCTTAACAATTTGATTAGACTGCAGTGGGAATTAAGGGGTATATATATATATATATATATATATATATATATATATATATATATATATATAAAATAAAGTAAATAAAATTGAAATACAAAAGAATAATGTAAGTATGATTTAAAAAAAACAATATCTAATTTATTTTTCAAAGTATGTATTAGCCTAGTACGCTGTTGCCTAAAGCAGCAACCAAGCTGAGTCGTAATAAGTTGATGAGATTCCAAAAGTCTGCACCAAGCTTATTTATTCATATGCTGTCTAAACATGAGTGTCTACTTCTACCTCAAAGTTCACATCGGAGAAGCACTTGCAGTCACAGAATGGGCCAATGATTTTCAGCACAGAATTTCTCTTCTCATCTTGAATGGTGAATTTGGGAAGATACGGGTGCCAATCCTGTTTGACATATCCAATGGGGTTTCCACGAGGGGACTGAACTTCTACCTGAATAAACAAACAGATTTTAAAAACTACATCACAACATAATGATAATTCAGTTGCTAAGTGTGCCATATACAGCTCCAGGCCTTTTTATTAGAATACCATGAAAAAGTTGATTTATTTCCATAATTCCATCAATAATGTTAAACTGTCATTCATTGTAGATTCATGGCCCAGTTTTTTAACTATTTCAATCATTATTTTTTTTCTTTTTATATACGTTGGCCTTCCAGCTCAAAAAACCCATGAATTGGGGAATTCGCATTATTAGAATATTGTTATAAAATCACATTTTTCTTCATCAAAATTCGGGTCACATTAAATCAGTTGAAATTTGGTACTTTCTACATAACATGCAATGGTCAATACTTGGTTAGGACATTCTCTGTCTTCATAATGGCCATGATGCGTTTAACATTGAAGTCAATGGAAAAACAGTGCATGGCAGTTATGGAAGCCCAGATATCCTTGATGCTTTGCTGTCAGCTGTTCTTGTTTGTTGACCTGGTACCCCACACTTCACTCTTCAATATACCCTGTAGATTTCCATGCCACGTTTTGGCGCTAACTCACCAGTTTAATTCTAAATAACCAGAAATGAAACCCCATTGAAAATGAATGGGGTTTAATTTCTGTTGAGTTAGAATTAAACTGGTGAGTTAACACCAAAACGTGGCATGGAAATCTTCGGGTATATTGAAGAGGGAAGTGTGGGGCACCAGGTCAACAAACAAGAACAGCTGACAGCAAAGCATCAAGGATATCTGGGCTTCCATAACTCCCATGCACTGTTTTTGCCATTGACTTCAATGTTAAACGCATCATGGCCATTATGAAGACAGAGAATGTCCTTACCAAGTATTGACCATTGCATGTTATGTAGAAAGTACCAAATTTCAACTGATTTAATGTGACCCGAATTTTGATGAAGAAAAATGTGATTTTATAATAATATTCTAATAATGCGAATTCCCCAATTCATGGGTTTTTTGAGCTGGAAGGCCAACGTATATAAAAAGAAAAAAAAATAATGATTGGAATAGTTAAAAAACTGGGCCATGAATCTACAATCCATGACAGTTTAACATTATTGATGGAATTATGGAAATAAATCAACTTTTTCATGGTATTCTAATAAAAAGGCCTGNAGCTGTAGTCTTTAACTAT
The DNA here is from genome assembly GCF_034702125.1 of Engraulis encrasicolus. Classification (NCBI taxonomy): domain Eukaryota; kingdom Metazoa; phylum Chordata; class Actinopteri; order Clupeiformes; family Engraulidae; genus Engraulis; species Engraulis encrasicolus. The sequence continues at coordinate 35,355,269 of NC_085872.1, forward strand.
TCAAGCCCAATGGTGGGTGGGTCAAACATACTCAATGGTGGGTGGGTCAAACATACTGTGAATTGTCACCAGCATTATAAATGTTTTGCTTGTAAACTTGTTAAGGCTTCATCGTCTACTTGCAGCTGTGGTACATCCATGATTAACAGGTGTGCAAAGACTGAACAATGGCCACGTAAGTCAGAATTAAATAGTTGCGCTGAGTTTTCGTTGCACTTTCATGTAATTCCACATTGTGAAGTGCTATGATGTTTTCAAAGCGGAACTGAGTTTTACTCAGAATTAAATGGAGTTCATTTGAAATTAAAGGTCCCATGTAACCGAGGCCAATGACCCATTTGCAGTGTGCCAGACAACATTTTCAGCAGTTTCAACAAACGTCCATGTGTGGGGAATAAAAAAAAGAAATGTGAGCAGCAGCTGTTTTACCCAGGCAACTTGTTAATGTATTATCTGTGGAACGTTTTACCATGTTCCCTGCAAAATCTTGGATGTGCAGGGCCACCGCTAGACATAAGCAGAGTACGCAGAGTGCTTAGGGCACCAACCAGTGCATGGGGCACCAACCACTTTGCCCGCACAACTGGGTCCTCTTAAATTGAAATTGACTAAAAAACGTCATGAAAAAATATTAATACACAATACATACCAAAATACATAGGCCTATTTATTAGTTAGTATAATATTATTACTGTTATTGTTATTGTTATTATTATTATTATTATTATTATTATTAATCTTATTATTATTATTATTATTATTATTATTTAATTATGAGGGGGGCCCTGACCAGCTATGCTTAGGGCCTCCAAAACCTTAGCAGCGGCCCTGTGGATGTGCAATGCGCATAGTACATAATATAATACTTATGATACTTGACACGTTACCTCCTGCAGGCAGCAGGGACAGCAGCAAGAGTTGCATCTCAGGGGTCTTGCCACGGACATGACAGTCTGGCCCGTGTTGTCCTGAACGTGGATGACGAATGCGCGCATGGGGCCCCAGCAAAGCATGCCGCACAGGTCCCCTTCCTCCACCGCGAAGAACACCCGCTGTCCCAGGCTGTTCTTCACCTCGTACTTGTTGTTGGTTTCCCATCCAACCATCACTATATATTGAAAGTACAATTTATATTAGGGCAGTGGTTCTGCTAAAATAATTACGACTGTTCTAATTATCATATAAACTTTTTAAGCATAAAAAGTTGATCATAAGTTTACATGATAATTAGAAAAGTCATAATTCTTTTAACAGGTTCCCAACTTTTTTTTCTGTTGGGACCGCTGTTTTGACCCTAGGAATATGTTCCCAACCCCCCATCCCCAATATTCCAGCATATTTTTCCCATTATTGTGCTAAATTTTAATTTAACTTTCATAGGAAAAGCAAACACATGTATTAACCATAGAAGTGAATACTGAATTACTGAATTATGTTAACTCTTAACTTAATACTGTTCCTTGTCTGCGACCCCCCTATAGTGTCTCCACCTGTCTCATTTATCATATTTATGTCTCAATTAAGTTTCCTTTTTACAAAGACCCCAAATATTTTAAAAACTCATTTTACTTACGTTCCATCAACTCAACTTGTTGATGAACCAGGAGCTGGTCAACCTGTAAGACAATGGAATGAAAACACTGCACACCGAGATATTCACGTTCGCTTAACGTGTAATATCTCTGACTTGCAGAGGGAACAACGAACATTGTTTCAGTTCAATTATCAGTGAAGTCAACTTTACAGCAACTGGCATTGGGGCGAGTTCATGAGCATCTTACTTGTGTGAGATACTCCAGTCCAGGTGGGCATCCTGCAGGCCTCTCGGGAGTGGGCATTGGCACTGGCACTGGCCCCGGCATGGGCATGGGCATGGGCATGGGCATAGGCATGGGCATAGGCATGCCTGGGGGATACTGGCCCTGGGGGTGAGGGGGCATCTGTATGGGCATGCCCGGGGGATACTGGGGGTTTACCTGAGAAGGGGGCATCTGCATGGGCATTTGAAATGGAATGTACCCTGGAGGGAGAAAGACAATTCAGCCATGATATAACACAATACCTTGCATTTAGCAGAAAGCTGATTGATTGACAAATGCTTAAGTGGTGTATGTATCAATCTTTCATTCAAAGCAACCCACAAATACTTTGTACAATATGCATACAATATGTTGGGACAAAGAAGTCAAGCAGGGTTTGTGCAGATGAGAAAGGTTGTTTTTTTTTATTCAGGTTTGGCCACCACAGCCATATGTTGCTGCCAGAGGTGGAGAACAGCCTACCTGGTGGCATGGGGACTTGACCGTATGGAGGGGAAGGCTGAGGAGCCCCAGGTACAGGGTGGACGGCATATGCTAAACAAAAGCACAAAAACACAAGCATCGGCATTTCTGAAGACAAAACAGTAACTACAGTTTTGTGTTTAATCTGAACCTAAAAGGTAAACTAACCGCTGGTGTTGATGTGAAACAGAATGTCATGAGCTCGCTCCCTGGCATCCTTCTTTGAGCTCTCTCTCTCTCTCTCTCTCTCTCTCTCTCTCTCTCTGACCCTGTCTCTCTCTCTCTCTCTCTGACCCTCTCTCTGACCCTGTCTCTCTCTGGCCCTGTCTCTCTCTCTCTCTCTCTCTCTCTCTCTCTCTCTCTCTCTCTCTCTCTCTCTCTCTCTCTCTCTCTCTCTCTCTCTCTTTCTCTCTCTCTCTCTCTCTCTCAGTCTGACCCTGTCTCTCTCTCTCTCTCTCTCTCTCTGACCCTCTCTCTCTCTCTCTCTCTCTGACCCTGTCTCTCTCTCTCTCTCTCTCTCTCTCTCTCTCTCTCTCTCTCTCTCTCTCTCTCTCTCTCTCTCTGACCTCTCTCTCTCTCTCTCTTTCTCTCTCTCTCTCTCTCTCTCTGACTCTCTCTCTGACCCTCTCTCTCTCTGTCTGACCTTGTCTCTCTCTCTCTCTCCTCTCTCTGACCTCTCTCTCTGACCTCTCTCTGACCCCCCCCACCTCTCTCTCTCTCTCTCCTCTCTCTGACCCTCTCTCTCTCACTCTCTCTCTCTTCTCTCTGTCTCTGTCTGACCCTGCTTCTCTCTCTGTCCCTGCCTGTCTGGTTCTCTGTCTCTCTGTATGTCTGTGTCTGTTTATCTGGTCCTCTGTCTCTCTGTATGTCTGTCTGGTTATCTGGAGTTGGTCACCAACTCCAAGAGCAGCAGTGGATGATCCAGAAGCAAGAACAACAAATCCGGCAGAATCAGCAACTACTCAACAGACTCAAGGAACTGCTGACCCTCCGGACTGCTTCCGAGCCTGTCCACCCGTCTGTCCAGCCCCAGCCTGTCCACCCGTCTGTCCAGTCCCAGCCTGTCCACCCATCTGTCCAGCCCCAGCCTGTCCACCCGTCTGTCCAGCCCCAGCCTGTCCACCCGTCTGTCCAGCCCCAGACTTCTCTACCTACCTCAAGCATTTGGAGGACTTCATTCAACTGAGGAAGAGGTTGTCTCCTGACACTGATGCCATGGAAGACACCAAGAGGAAACTGGTGGCTATACAAATAATTGTCAACACCCTGCAGCAGAGACCTTGGCTCCTCCAGTTTGGCCTCGTGGACCTAAAGCGAAGCATGGAGCTTCAGGTGGAACCATTGCAAGCTCTGCTGGCGGTGAAAGAATGGGCAGCCTTGGTCAACTCACCTGACCCGGAGCCCGACGCGCCGCCTGACCCTGTGTTAAAGCCAGACCCAGGGCCAGAATCCTTCATGGCTGTCCTTGAGCCTCTCATCACCGCTGCAGCCGGGGCTTCCAATGACTCCCAATGGGCCCCCAGGGATGCCGCTCCGGCCAGGACCACTGAGATAGAGTTCTCAACGGGCCTGAAAATGTCAACCCGACCCTACCCGGCCCGTGGCTTTTAAAGCCCGAGCCCGATGTTACCCGACACATCACTAGAATTATCTAACCGAACCCGGCCCGAGGCCCGAAGTCGGGGGTCGAGTTTCCCCACGTTATCCTATGGAGAATGACGGGTTGTGGTGGGTCTTTAAGGGCACTATGTGCAGTAAATTGCATAACCCACTTAAAAACCTAGTGAAAAGATATTTTCCACAATAGAAACATAATATGAAATGGGGAAACGTTCTTGCTATTTAAGCAGAATCATCCACAGCGCGATTTCAATAACCGCCTCTTCACGGCAACAACAATCTATCCACCTTTTGTTTTGACTTCTAAATGTAGGCTTACTACATTTCCACCCCGTGTATCTGATTAAATGTAGGCTACGTGAAGTTGCCCCTCCCTCCTTGTTTGTTCATATGCGTGGATGGGATGGAAAGCCTGGCTGTGCCAAACATTGTTTAAAAGTTTCATAAAATTTTGGTCGGCACACAAGGTTTTGGACATACTAATTTCTAGTGGCACCTGGGCTACGGTTGGTGCATTGATCAGCCATGTAGCAAAAAAGACAGATAGCCTAGGTGAGAGGATGAGATCTTCCTCGGCTGGCGAGCGCTCCGCATGTGTGTGCGCCCCAAGACCCGACAGTTGCTTAAAAGTCAATTTGAGCACGAAAACAGCAAAGACAATGTGATATTTCATTCAAACAGGGCCTACACGCTCCAAATAAAACATTTGCTGAGGGGATTTTCAACCAGACCGCAGCGCGAGCAGACAGTCAGTGTGAAAAGCCAAGTCTACCGGCACCTTCGCTGCCGCTCGCTTACCATCGGTGCACGAGCCATTTAAATAGTGAAGTGGCATATCGCAACAGCACATGCGGATTAGCCAAATTATATGCAACAAAGTCGCCAACAAAGCGTGGATTTAACGTTTAATACGCATATGCCAACGTTGTGTGAATAGCCTACGTGGAAAGGATAACCTAATTGGAAAGCCACTGTCCTTTCTAGTATAGCCTATGTAGAAGACCGCTTCGGTTTCGTTTCACCTCATGGGGAAAACATAATTTCCATGCACTGCATTTGCTGAGACTACTAAGCAATAAAGTTAGCGATCAAACTAAAAATATTGGTTGTTGTCATTACAGCATTTAATATGCTAGGCCTACTATGGCTGTTGTTTAAAATAGTCATTGGATTGCCAACCGTACCTTGTATTAAGAAGCAAAAGTATGGTTCCATGAGCTGACATGGGACTCAATATCGTTAAAATTGCATCTAAGAACTTTTTTTCCCGTTTTTATTAGTTTGCGTAATTGTAGCCAATGTAGTTTTTCTGTGCGTTCCGGGACCTCTTTCCAACTCATCATCGCTGTGATGTGATGTTTGTTTTGCGTTCTGGTACCTTGTGATTTACAAATTGCACTGCGCAAGGTTGCATGCAGCAGCCTGCCAGACCTTCGTTACGCAGGCCTATATTTAGATAGATAGATTCTAGGTCTAGCTTTACTGACCCATCAAGGGGAAATTCGCCATGATTCACGGTAAACAGCAGAACTGATTTTTTTTTCCACTGGCGGAAAAGATTGAGCCCGCGGACCGAACCGACCCGAGCCATATACTTATATTTTCGACCCGAACCCGGCCCGAACCCAAAGGGCCCGTCGGGTTTTTCGGGCTGACCCGACCCGTTGAGAACTCTACACTGAGAACCCCGCTCCATCCAAGACTCCCTCACCAGCTAAGATCCTTGGTTCAAACGAGACCCCCAACGCAGATGTTGTCAATCCGTTCGACACCGGATCCCCGGACTCGTCTGATGCCGACCCCCCTAATCTACCTGACCCTCCTGACGGCGGCCCCCCTAATCTGTCTGACCTGCCTGACCTTCCTGATGGCGGCCCCCCTGATCTATCTGACCCGCCTGATGGCGGCCCCCCTGACCTGAAGACAAGAAGACAGCCATCCTGCCGTGCCCAACTGTGGCTATCAGGTCACCGCCCCTGATGAGCCCATGGCCCCTGACCCTGGTGGCTCCACCCCTGACCCACATGGCTCCACCCCTGACACAGAAGGCCCCGCCCATGTATCGAATGGCTCCGTCCATAGTTTAGATGGCTCCGCCCCCAACCCAGATGGCCCGGTCCCTTGTCATGCTGGCCCCGCCGCCAACCCAAATGGTCCAGCCCCTTGTCCCGCTGACTACGCCCCCAGCCTAGCTGGCTCCGCCTGATCCCGCTGGCTCCGCCCCTGACCCAGATGGCTCTGCCCCAGACCCAGATGGCCTGGCCTCTGGTCTAGATGGCTCCGGCCCTGGTCCTGCCGGCTCCGCTCCTCACCAAAATGGCTCCGCTCCTGACTCAGATGGCCTGGCCCTTGGACCTGCTGTCTCCACCCCCGGTCCAGCTGGCGCCGCCCCTAGTCAAGATGGCGTCTCTGCCAGTCCAGATGGCCATGCCCCCTGCTCAGGTGGCTCCGCCCACGATCCCGCCTGTCCTGCTCCTGATCTCGCTTCCCAATGTGCTCCTGCTCCCGCCTCCCACTTGGCTCTGTCCTATCCCGCCTCCCTGTCTTCGTCTGCCTGCCAGCCGGCCCTGCCTCCTGCATACAAGCCTGCCCAGTCTTCACCTGTGTCCGCAACTTTCCCAAGTCCTGTGTTCCAACCTGTCCCGCCTCTGTGTCCCATGTGTTCACGTCTGTTCCACCCCCTGTGCACCAACCAGATTTCCCACCTGACCATCACCCAGCACTCCCTGGACCCCTGCTTGTTCCTGTGCCAGTAACCATTCCCGTAACCATTCCCTGTCCCAGTGTCAGTCCCTGTCTGCATCCAAGTACCCTGTGTCTGTCAGAGTCCCTGTCCGTGTTCCGGCCTATTCGTCAACCCTTTTTTCAGCACCTGTCTTTGCCAACGTCATTGTGACTATACCTGTCCCTGTCATTGTGCCAGTCATTGTTCCTGTCTCTATCCCAGTCACTGTGCCTTTAAAAGTCCCTGTGTTTGTCCCTGTAAATGTACCCCGCACTGCTGTGTCAACCTCTGGACCACCACCTGTGCCGTCTGCCCATCCCACCACCTGTGCCACATCCTCAGCCCGTTCCTGTGCTTCGGCCTATTCCTCTGCCTCGGCACAACCCTCTGCCTCTGCCCGGGCCTCTGCTTCTGCTGGAAAATATTGTATTTCTTAGATGCAATTTCCTGCATTTTAACCAAATTGTGGGCTCAGTTTCAGCTCTACGGAACAGTACTTTTGTTTCTAAATATGGGACAATCCCATTATTTCAAAGGATCACTGTTCAATTATTATATCACATTTAGGTCTACTGACAATGTCTAAATAGTGTAGCCTATTCATGTATTTGTTTATTAGGGCTATGGTGGTTAAGCAAAGGTGGAATTTTATCTTATACTTTATATTTACTGCATTCAGAAAAAAATACTCATTTGTTGCATATTAATGACCATATCAGCATTTTTAAGTGAATAAGTCCTGGGGGGGCACAGCAGCTTGGCTGGGGGGGCAATGCCCTCCAATGCCCACCGTGGCGCCGGCCCTGGCCTCAACAATACCAATTAGTAAACTGTCTAAAAATGATCTTTTCAGCATCATATCATTGTCATCTATCGCTTATTTCCATATGGGCTTGGGGAGGTACAGTGTGACCTTTGTCCCTTAATTCTTTTCCATTTGAGCAAGGAGAGGTATAGTATGACACGCACGCTGTTTGCAAGGAGGAAAATGCATCAGTTTTGGCCTCTAGCTTGCTTATAAACTTTAGAAATATATTTTCAAAAATCTGCTTTAAAAATATTTCCCTATTAGGGGGATAAAACACACCTGTCACAATTGTGCTTTTATTTTTATATACGTGCTGGACCATGTTTGAAAAAAAACTGATTTTTAAAAATATCCAATTTTTTAAAATATTGGCATATGTGTAACCAGCTGCATAGAGTGGTGTGGGTTAGAGTGTGGGAGTCACCTGGAGGGTGTTGAACTGTGGGCTGAAGTGGAGCAGGGGCCCCAGTAGGCACAGCCTGGGACTCAGAGGGCTGAGGTGGAGCAGGGGCCCCAGTAGGCACAGCCTGGGACTCAGTGGGCTGAGTAGGGACCCCAGTAGGCACAGCCTGGGGCTCAGAGGGCTGAGTAGGGGCCCCAGGAGGCACAGCCTGGGACTCAGTGGGCTGAGGTGGAGCAGGGGCCCCAGGAGGCACAGCCTGGGGCTCAGTGGGTGCAGCAGGGTTCATTTACGTCCAACGCACATGGGAAAACACCTGGACCTACACAGGTAAGTAAAAAAGCAAAAACAAGTGCTGATTTGACTAAGCAATGGAAGGTTTGGGGAAAGGGTGGTTCTGTTGGTGTGCATGCATTGATTTACAAATTAGCTTACACACAAAGGTTTTATTATTATTTCAGTGAACAAAAAAGACAAAAAACAGAACATTATTGAACATAAACAGGCTCATTCCAACAAAAGAGAGACAGCCTGCTTTTGGGTGAGATTGATTTGCCCATAACCTTGTTTACTTTATATGATAATAATTGTAAAGTTCCACTTAAATATGACTTATAATATCCTAACTAAATGCAAACCTACAATAATCAACAGGTGTGAAACAATCACTTACTTTTCGTTCTTACAGAGGACAGTATGGAGTTGCTCTGCAATAGCACAGGGTTTAGTTATATAGTAAACAACAGTCAGTACAATTTGCATAAGGCCGCATTTCTACTCACCTGTAAAACGCATCCAAGGAATACAGCCATTGCCAAAATATCACTCCACGTTCCGCTCCCATAAAGTCTACATAGATCCCATTTTACTGGGGCACCACAGACGTTTGCTTCTCGCATGTCAAGTCAGGAGAAAGGTTGCCAGGTGAACAGTAAACAGAAGAGCACCTGCTAGGAAACTGATACCCTCACCTGATACTTGCACCTACTACCTTAGTCATGAGTGGTCCCTGAGCCCATCAATAAGGCATGTTTCAACCGTTGTTTTGAAAACATGTTGCTACTGTGTTACAAATAGGGTCCGGAGCAATGTTAATCGATAGTGAATGTTATATAATAATGTTATTTATTTATGATCATGTGTATCATAAATGTTCATAAATAAAAAGTACTATACAGTATGTCTAGAATATTACAGACCACAATATGGCACATCTGTCATACAATAGATGAGTGAAGGGGCAGTCATGGGCGAGCGGTTAGGGCGTCAGACTTGCATCCCAGAGGTTGCCGGTTCGACTCCCGACCCGCCAGGTTGGTGGGGGGAGTAATCAACCAGTGCTCTCCCCCATCCTCCTCTATGACTGAGGTACCCTGAGCATGGTACCGTCCCACCGCACTGCTCCCCATGGGGCGCCACTGAGGGCTGCCCCCTTACACGGGCGAGGCATAAATTCAATTTCGTTGTGTGCAGTGTTCACTTGTGTGCTGTGGAGTGCTGTGTCACAATGACAATGGGAGTTGGAGTTTCCCAATGGGCTTTCTGAATGACACATACACATTCCAATTTTGCAAAGGCTGGTATTGTTATAGTCTGTGTCTACAGCATATTTAAAACACATATCTCACATCTGCACATACAACTATCCAAGTACATTCACGTTAATAAAATAAAATACCGTAATAATTGTCTTACCACGCCCCACACAAAGGTGGCAGAATTACACTAACTTGAATCTTATTGCATATCACTGTGTTGATCCAATATTTGTCACAATGACATTAATAACTAGTTTAAATAATTCTTCATATTTTTTGTTTACAGTTTATCTCAATTGGTTTTGTACATTTCTCCAAAGAGAATAATCATTCTCAAAACGTTTTGTTCAATTGTAACTTCCTGGTGTTAGCTGTGCACATGATAAAATCAGTTTTTCATAGTTTTCAGCATAAAGCAAATGCTTTCGTCCACCATGCAATGGTTGTGTACAATTCTCAGCTTTTCTGTGCCTTCTCAATTGCTTTTGTCATATCACTCAAAAAGCTTTGTCACTGAATACACAAAACTGCACCCCCCAAAACATTTAGGTCCTAGGTCATAGTATAAGTCTTGCCATGCAAAATGATTTACCAAGCTGTCATAATACGTCGAGCACTGTATAATTTCCATTCGATTTCTGTCTATAAATACGATCTGAATTGGTAAATTGCTCGCAGGTAAGTATTGACTGTCTCTAATCAAAGGCAGTAAAAGGGAATCATATTTCAAAGAGAAAACAGGCATCTACGTACTTCAACAATAGGTACTGTACTGCATTACATTACTCTATGCCTTATGTGCTCTGTATAATTATGCTCCAAGCTAAATTATAAAATTCCCCTAGAATTTCCCAAGCGAGTAAGTGCACTTTATACAATATCAGTGCATTGTTTAAAAATATAAGACTGTAAAGCAAAATAAATTTAATTCACATGGGCCTGCAAAACAAGTAAAACGGTGTGGTAGAGGGTGCATTTTGACACCTCAACCAGAATTGGCATTTTTTCTATTTTGCAATGAGATGTCTGTCAATAAATAGGTCATACTCTAAATGTATATCTAGTCCAGTCTTAGCTGATCAATGTTACATAAAGTCGAATTTACAACATTTCCCATCCAATCTAAACAACATTTTGCTTCAGAAAAGATCCTCAAGAGTGTACTAGTCAATTGACAACATGACAGATCGATTTGACTAGCTTGTCCATACACTATGACACAATGACTAACCATTCTGCTGGCACTGACACGTTCATTGACACAAAAACTTGGTTTTGAAAGACAAACTAGACAAAACTATTTTGAGCAAGAGACGCGGTTTTGCAGGTCATCCACATTGTTTTGCCATTTGTTAAAGTTGTTTTGAAAATGAATACTATGTTTTGCAAATTGCGAGAGAGATTCGAGAAATGTACAAAACCAATTGAGAAATACCGTAAAAGTCTATACTTTATTTAATAACTAACTTGCACAATGAAGAGGAGAACTGAATAGCTTTACACACTTGAAAAAATTGCAGAGCAAATTCCATTAACAAGAACTGAAACCAAAGTCATGACACACACAGCAACCTGTACAAAAAGAGAAAAATAATAATTTTAGAATGAATATTATAGCAAATACTGCACAGTACTAGTTAGAATAGAACAAATAAAATGCTGTATTTCAGCATGTGTTTTAGCTCAAAAATATAGGCATGCCAATGGGATGCATAGCGATTGGTCATTGGTCAGTGCCATTATGATTGAATGAAGAGAGTGACACAATGGCAAGCCTAGACCTTGAACCCCAGGATAGATCGATCGATCGATCGATCGGTCGATCGATCGATAGATCGATAGATCGATAGATCGATAGATAGATAGATAGATAGATCGATAGATAGACAGACAGACAGACAGACAGACAGACAGACAGACAGACAGACAGACAGACAGACAGACAGACAGACAGACAGACAGACAGATAGATAGATAGATAGATAGATAGATAGATAGATAGATAGATAGATAGATAGATAGATAGATAGATAGATAGAAAATCATTCCATCAGTCTTTACCATGTGTTTCGTAATCTCTTCATAAAATAGGATGTCCTGGAAAGTAAGGAGACAAATGCATATTTAAACTCGAGTTAATGTTTCGTGGCAGAATGTATTCATGTTCAGCATTTTCATTTTCATCGACAGGAAGACTAAATTAATTACAGATACTTACCATTATAACACAGGCCCCTAGTATTGTAGCCTTCACCTTGACATCCGCATCAACTGGAAACTGTATATTGTATTCTAGTTTGCCTGCAGTTTTAGTGACGTTCCCAAGGACATTTCCATCCAATGAGGTGATCTGTTGATAAAGAAGACTCCATATTGTGTGTATGTATGTACACCTATGTCCTATGTATGTCTGCACGTATGCATGAATGCCTATATACAGCTCCAGGCCTTTTTATTAGAATACCATGAAAAAGTTGATTTATTTCCATAATTCCATCAATAATGTTAAACTGTCATGGAGTGTAGATTCATGGCCCAGTTTTTTAACTATTCCAATCATCATTTTTTTTCTTTTTATATACGTTGGCCTTCCAGCTCAAAAAACCCATGAATTGAATTCGCATTATTAGAATATTGTTATAAAATAACTTTTGTCTTCATCAAAATTCGGGTCACATTAAATCAGTTGAAATTTGGTACTTTCTACATAACATGCAATGGTCAATACTTGGTTAGGACATTCTCTGTCTTCATAATGGCCATGATGCGTTTAACATTGAAGTCAATGGCAAAAACAGTGCATGGGAGTTATGGAAGCCCCCATATCCTTGATGCTTTGCTGTCAGCTGTTCTTGTTTGTTGACCTGGTACCCCACACTTCACTCTTCCATATACCCTGTAGATTTCCATGCCACGTTTTAGCGCTAACTCACCAGTTTAATTCTAAATAACCAGAAATGAAACCCCATTGAAAATGAATGGGGTTTTATTTCTGTTGAGTTAGAATTAAACTGGTGAGTTAACACCAAAACGTGGCATGGAAATCTTCGAATATATTGAAGAGGGAAGTGTGGGGCACCAGGTCAACAAACAAGAACAGCTGACAGCCAAGCATCAAGGATATCTGGGCTTCCATAACTCCCATGCACTGTTTTTGCCATTGACTTCAATGTTAATCGCATCATGGCCATTATGAAGACAGAGAATGTCCTAACCAAGTATTGACCATTGCATGTTATGTAGAAAGTATCAAATTTCAACTGATTTAATGTGACCCAAATTTTGATGAAGAAAAAAGTGATTTTACATGTATATCAATATTCTAATAATGCTAATTCCCCAATTCATGGGTTTTTTGAGCTGGAAGGCCAACGTATATAAAAAGAAAAAAAATAATAATTGGAATAGTTAAAATGGGCCATGAATCTACAATCCATGACAGTTTAACATTATTGATGGAATTATGGAAATAAATCAACTTTTTCATGGTATTCTAATAAAAAGGCCTGGAGCTGTATGTATCGTATGCATGCATGTATACGTAGGCTACCATATGTATGCATGTACTGTATGTATGGCCTATAAGCCTATATGTGTAGTGAGAGTAATAGGTTGGATCCCTTGCTGCTTGAATCCACTAATAAAGACATGATCAGTCTATAACTGTAATAGTAGCTGTATTCTAACATGGAGAGACAGAATTACAAAAAGACAATAACTCAGAATTTGTCCACTTTTTGTCTTTGCAGATCATCTCAATGTATGTATGTATGTATGCATGTATGTATGTATCAAACTGTATTTATGTATGTATGTATGTATGTATTATTAATAATAATTGTAGCAGTAGTAGTTGTTGTAGCAGCAGCAGTAGTAGCAGTAGTAGTAGTAGTAGTAGTAGTAGTATTTCACAAGATACCTTGTTGTTTGTCTGGGGAAAAACTAAACTAAATAATTATTTAGCAATGTTTACAAATGTAACAAGGATTACCTGGAGATTGATTTCTCCACAACATTGGATGCAACATGTTTCTGCTATCTTCAACACCGATTGTTGTCTGTCATTCTGGATGATTACCCCTCTGGAAGTGATGGAGTTGTCGTGTACGTACCCTATAGGTATTCCGGGGGGATACAGGACTTCCACCTTCCCAAACATCCAAAACAGAAACATATAGGGAAACAAAGGCAATCAAAGATGGCACCCTGCCCCCCTGGTCACTCCGTAGGTCTGTGGTGTGTGTGTGTGTGTGTGTGTGTGTGTGTGTGTGTGTGTGTGTGTGTGTGTGTGTGTGTGTGTGTGTGTGTGTGTGTGTGTGTGTGTGTGTGTGTGTGTGTGTGTGTGTGTGTGTGTGTGTCAGCGTGTTTGCCATCTCCTGTAGGCGACAGGCGAACATCACAGGCAGACAAACACACACGCAAACAGACCTGCATTTGTTATAATACACCCTTTAGTTAGTTGCTAAATGTTGCTTTAGCATAATCGTGTAGTAGAACTACATATGTGTAATACCAAAAGTGGTCTGCACTGGCAGCTACAGGCCTCTGGCTCTGGTTTTCTCAACATGATGATGACTCGTCCAGTGTCGTCTGTGACATACAAGACGAAGCTACGCATCCTCCGGTCTGACGATGGCTGGCTGCCTCCGCCCCCTTCTTCTTGCACATGGAACACAGCTTGTCCAGAATCATTCTGCACCACGTATCTACCCATAACTCCCTGACCAAAACAGACTGGAGGGAAAAAAATATGCACGTGTCAGTGCACAATCAACATAAGGCTAGGGAGATGAATGTGTATCACAGTCTTTGTGACATTGTTGTGTAGGCCTACTAGATGTTGTGTGAAACTGCCTAGATCTGTGGAGACCTACTGTTTTTATATCCAGACTGCATGCAGCACTAGAAATTACATAATTAAGAGAGAGCTAGTTGAGCCTATAAGGCAGGGGTCAGGAACCTTTTTGGTGGAGAGAGCCATAAACGTCAATTTTTTTTAAAGAAATTTTCATGAGAGCCACTGAATACAATCAAAAGCATGTATTTCAATTAAGTGTACTGTCAAGTCTTTGCTTTTATTGATAACAGGTAGCCTAAGTATAGGTCTGCCAACTATCAACTTCATTATGGCGAGGGTTTGGGAGAATTTTGTATTTCTTACATGTAATTTCCTGCATTTTAATAGTTTTTAACCTCCCTTGTCCTGTTTTAACTCTTTATGGAACCCGTACTTTTATTTATAAATATAGGACGATTCCATATTTCAAGGGATGTTTGGCAAGCCTAGAGAGCCATATACAGTTCCCAAAAGAGCCACATGTGGCTCTAGAGCCATAGGTTCCTGACCCCTGCTATAAGGTGTTGTGTCACTAGGAGGACGTAGCCTGGCTAGCTCTTGTGAGCATGAAGCAGCCTAATGCCTCTTCAGCATGAGAATGCATTCCTTAGCGCAGAGCCTATGTTATAACCTTAATTTGTTAACATTATAAATGACTATGTCTTTATATCTCAGTACTGTCATATCACTGTTGTTATGATGGAGTTGAGTACTATTTTAAGCAAGTGAATAGGTCTGCCAGCGACCCCATCTGTAGTATACTAATAGGCTACGCAAGTGCAGACTATCAGAAAACTGACTGTATTTTCAAAAAGGTTCATTTGTATTTTTCCTAATTGACTATATTGAAGGGTAAATACCATGCCCTACCGTCACAACAATCTTGAGAGAGGTTTTCATTTTGAACCAAAAGGTGTGTAACCTGTGAAAATGTAAAAAAAAAAATTGTAAAATTAGATGATAAATAGTAGGCCTAAGTATGTTAACGGTTGTAGTACACAGTATGCCTACATTTTTCCATATTGAATCAACACTTGTTTGCATTTGCCTGTCTTACACCATGCGAACAGGCCTACCTGATGAAAGGAGCGCAGTAGTGGATGGGGAGAGACTCTCTCAGACGGATCCATCAACACACTGCCTTCATGTGGAGGGAAGCGGGACTGGGGCTGGGGCTGCACAACTACAGTACACATGAAAATAAACTCAGGTGAGTTATTATGGCATAGCCATTGTATAGACACTGCAGCCAATAACAAATTTAAAAAAAATTAGAAGTTCAGAGTGATTGCAACAGTTAGGACTGCAATTATGTCTATGCTGTGCATTATATTAATTTGCTCATTTAACCTGTTTTTGTCTTGTCTATTGATAATTTGAACATGGTCAATACTACACTGTCAGCAAATACTTAAAATTCTAAATTTCTGTCAAAGATAAGTATTCATTTAAAAAATGTATATGTTTGAAATCTCATGAAAACTGAAAGAAAAGTCTGCGACACCAAGCTAGTGTTTCTCTTATTTTAATGTGACATTTTGGGCAGCACGCCTTTCATCAGACATGATGAAGTTTTCATGGTATTTTTGCTAGTCCTGCATCCAATCTTTTTAAGACGGATGTGCGTGTTTTTGTCTTTTTTACAATATGTTTGAAATCTCAACATCCAGATCACAAACTTTGATCATTGAAGTTTCCATCAGAAGCAGAAGACCTATGAAGTTTGAATGAAACTTTTGCCATGTTAAATAATGTAACAACTTACACCATTTCACATACCCTATTATGTTCATATTACATACCCTGCTAGTACACACTGTGGGACTGTGAAATCTAAAAGGTTGACCCAAACCTACATTTTTACTTAAAGAAACATGTTTTGTTTGGAATTCTAGCAGCAGCAAAGCCATTGTGGACCCGTCCATTAGAATTTTATCAGCCAGTGATGGGCACTGATTGGTAGCCTACTCTATATTGTACTGTAGGCCTACATGCAATTTATCAAAAAAACATACCAACTACAGGTGTTTCTGGTTCATCACCAACATCTCTATGGCCTCTATCGAGTGAGTCCATCTGTGACAAACAACTTCAAACACATTCATCTCATGATCAACTGTTGTGAAAAATGGAAAACATAATACAATGCTACACAGTATGTAAAGAAGGCAATGTTTATCTCATATTAAAAAAACTATTGGAAGCAATAGCAAAATACCAGATATATCCTTTGTTCAATAACTACAGAGTTAAACTAAATTCTGCAAATACCTGGTGAGGGGAATCAACCATTTAACTTTCTTTCAGTTTGGGATCCTCTCCCCTCGTCTTAAATCACCGTGAGAAAACTGAAACGGAACTGCAGTGTGTGTCTCTGAAGCACACAGCCACTGACTGACTGATTTTTACAACCTTAGCATCTAGCTCAAAAACCACATCCTGTGACATAAAAAGCTGTGTGCTGGAGCCTAAATGCAACAAAATACTGAGGTTTGAAAATGTGCGTCCGATGTCATAACATGATTGAATGAACTCTTGACAAACAAGGTGATATGCAGTCCTTAAGGGAAACTACAAAAACGTCCAGATGAAGCAATTTGACTCAACAATTAACATGCTGGTAATGCAGAACTGAAACTGGTCAGCATATCAAATATCACGTTTCAACTTCCTGTTGATGTATAATACAGTGAACACTCAAGGTGAAGTGGTCATAGGGGTTGTAAACTGGGGAGTGGGAAAGAAGTTGTCAGGAAATGGGCCCTTTTCAGGTTATGTGTCACTTGCAGTACGTTTAAGCACTTAACATTTCAATACGTTTTAAATCAGGTATAAATTGCAGTGGCATCTGGACATAATTATTTGGAAATACAGTAGCCTAGGCTCTATGCCAGTCGGAAATCCATACCAAATGAGACCGAGTTTTAGATTTTTAGAACCACACGTTTGCTTGAAACGTTACGTGAAGTGTCAACAACACATAGTGAACTCTTCACAATCTTTCCAATGGGAGACTTGGGAGATGATGGGCAAAGAATGAACAGGGCAACCATCCCCGGGAAGCTGGATTTATTTACTTCTTTACTTAGCTGGCACAGACTTTCTTCAACCTACTGCATGTCTTGTGTGGTCTATCAGTGCTGCCCTTATTGGAGAAGACTTCACATGGTCTCTTTCTGGCGAATACAGTGAGAGTATTTGATCCCTTGCTGATTTTTTTAAATAGATTTTCTCACAACAAAAACAGGATACACCTACCATTAAAACAGCAGACCAATCATAACATGTAGAAACAGAATATCAAAAAGAAAATCCAGTTATTAACTCGTAAGGAATTTATATATATATATATATATATATATATATATATATATATATATATATATATATATATATATATATACAGCGCTGCCAGTTAGTATTGGCACCCTTTAATTTTATTTACAAAGTGTGCAATATATCCAGAAATACATGGAAATATACACAACTTTTAACATCAGGATCTTTTAATTGAACATTATAAGATATTTAGAATTGCCAAGTATTTATTTCCAAATGCATTTTGTAATTTCAAGCAAAAACCCGAAAAAGGGCATGTCCAGGAATATTGGCACCCCTCCTTCAAGGGTTATTAGACAGCAATGGCAGCCTCCGAAGGTTTTGGTTTTCATCAATGACTGTGTTCTTTCATTTTACAACCAATCCACTGTGCATTTGGATGTGTTCTTTGGGGTTTTGTCTTGCTGGAGTGCACACGATGTTCAACTCAAACCAAGTGTTCTTGCCATGGTTACACATTTTCCTGTAAATGATGATACCTGTCATGTCATGATGCCTGTCATGATACCTGTGATACGGTCAAAGCCTCCAATACCTGGTGCAACAATGGGGTGACATAATATTATGGATCGGACACCATGCTTGATTTTTGGTAGGGTGTCCTTTCCCTTAAAGCCTTTCTTGCAGAGTATGCAAACATGCTGTTTGTGTAAGTCACTGAAAAACTGTGCTATTGCTTCATCTGACCTTAAAACATTATTAAAAGGGCTGTGCTATGCCTGTATTTTCTCATACAGCCGTCAGGTGTTCCCTGTTATGATTTTATTAAGCAATGTGGTCTGCCTTGGTCTCCAACCAAAAGGCACTACTTTGTGTAGTGTTTAACACAGGGTGCTCATTGAAAAAAACTACCCAAAACAGTTCACAGTTGACAGTCAGGTCTGTAGATGTTAGCCCCTGTGTTTTTTCATTATTTGCACCGACTTCCAAATACTTTTATCATAATTTCTTCCCCTACCCCCCACATCCAAGGATGTTCTCTACAGCTCCACGTTTGGCAGATTTCTGAATAACTCAACACAGTGTTGAAAATGTTATACCAAGGTCTTTTCAGATGACCTTTTATTATTTGGAGGTCTTGTTTTTGCAAATGATAGTATTCGTGGTGTCCTCAGGCAGGTCCTCTGTCTTCACATTGGTGAAAGACACACAAGCTGTAACACGTGGTTATTTAAACACAAATATCATAATTCCTTGCCTAATTCATGTTCTATGGTCAAAAGCAAGTAGTCAAAGGTGATTCCCATTTGCGATTTACCATAATTGAGTCAAATTAGGTTTCCACAATGGTATCCAGTAAAGGGTGCCAATACCAGTGATCCAGGGGGCTTTGCCGTCTTCAATTTTTTCCCTCTCATAGTTTAGTATTTAATGCTGTTGATTATTTTTACATTAGTATCAACCACAAGCTATCTATAGAAAAATCATGGTTGACCTTATTATTTGTTGTCTGGAGATATGTCCCATAATGTACTTAAACTTCAAGGGTGCCAATACTAACTGGCGGCACTGTATATATATATATTTTTTTATTTTTTTTCATTGAGGGAAATAAGTATATTATACCCCGTTAACCATTAGGAGTTCTGGTCCCACAGACCAGATAGGCACTTTCAATCAACTTATCTGGGGTGCGTTTCTCGAAAGCATAGTTGTTAGCAGTTAGCAACTTGGGTAGTTACCAATGGGAAATTGCATTGCAAACAACAAAGTAGCTAACATAGTTAGCAACTTTGGTTTCGAGAGATGCACCCCTGAATTGAACACACCTGTAAATAGTAACCTGCATAAAAGACACATTGAATCAGCAGAATCAGTCTATCAATCAGACTCCAAACTCACCAACATGGGAAAGACCAAAAAGCAAAGGATGACGAGATTTTATACCTCAACAAGACTGAAATAGGCTCCTTGATATTAAGGAGCAAACTGATAATTGGTCATTTTATATTTCTTAAAATGGGAAAGAAACGCACAATCATAGGCCTGTCTGTGGTTCCATGCAAGATCTGACCTTGTAGGGATTCAATAATCAGGAGAAAAAAAGAGAAGGCATCCTAGACAATGACCTCAAGGCAGCTGGGACATCAATCACTAAAAAACAGTTGGTAACACCAAAACTACTGAATCAAACCAAGATATCGCAAAACACGCCCACTCAATGCAAAAGCGTGTGCTCAAGTTGGGTGTCCTAAGGGGGCGTTGTCCCCTAGTTCTTCTTCTCTTTTTGAGGTGTTTGCGCAAGACGTGCGCTCCCGCCATCTACAGCGCTAAGAGGACTTAATTTATTCTCAACCTCGGGACTCCGAAGGTCTCCTAACCGAAGGTCTCCTAAAGGGGCGTTCACCCGACATAAAGTGGATCCCGGAAAAGAAACAAAATGACGCTTCTTGTTAGATCCACCTTCTTTGGTAACACTTAAGTTAATATTGGATGTGGCGGCCATCTTGAAAATACAGCATTTTTCGCGGCGCCTTCAACGATAACATTGATCAGCATATTAAGGAGGATATGTGTACCAATTTTCAGGCCTTTACTACAATAGTGTCAGGTAGTTTCATTAATATAGGTTGGGCATATTGGATTTGGCAGCCATCTTGAAAATTCAGAATTTTTCGCGATGCCTCCAATGCTAATATAGAGCTCTTCAGCGTTGACGTCGACTTGTATGCGGCGGTTGGCGTTCGGGTTCAATGGCGATTTTTTTACATTGCAACACGCCATAGAGATTCAGGTTTGGCAAAAATATAAGTTGCACGCCAACAACGAACATTAGCGTGTCCCCGCATCCCTTTCTCATTAGTGGAACGGATCGTATCATCATGTTGGTGTATTCACATGTTAAATCATGACGATTTTAATTCAATATTGCTAACCCCTTTCTGATCATTAAAACTTCCGAACTACATGCAGTTGTCTCTTACCTGTTACGTCATCCGTGGTACGCTACATCACTACATCACTATACACATACTTTCCTTTGGTTGCCATGGGTACAACCCTCCGCACGTACATGACGTTAGATACAGGCGCCGCTTCTGTAGTCGCCAAAAGTTTCCGGGTTTAGCATATAGACGCAACATCGTATTTATGTCGAAGTTTGACACAAAATGATCAACCATGTCATACCTACAGCCTATTTTTAGATGCGTCCCAGCATCTCTATAAGAGGGTCTGTCCGTCCGTCCGTCCGTCCGTCCGTCCGTCTGAAACGCATTCGTCTGAAACGCATTCCTTCAATTGTTCCTTAGCCTACTGTGGCCACAAGGCGGCAGAGTTGCCATTTTGAACCGGAGCGAATGCGTGCAAGCCAATTGTTCCTTACTGTGGCCACAAGGCGGCAGAGTTGCCATTTTGGACCGGAGCGAATGCGTGCAAGCCAGAACATATTACCTAACAGGCAAGACGGCTGATGGCATTGTGAGACAACTGAGGGGGGCATTCAATTTTCGCCATTGTTTTGCGTTTGGACAATGGGTGGCAACTTTATTTTGGTTCGTCAGAAACTCGCGGAAATGAACGATTTAGAAGTCGGCAGGCAGTTTTTGACACAGATGTTTGTGCTCGGATAGAGAGGCGTTTGCATTGCATAACGCTCCACGGCATGGAACCGTAGTTAGTTGACAGGCGACCCGCAGCGCATACAGCTCTTCCTCTAAACGTTGACCTGTAACATTTGGTTATAGCTTTTCTCCTTTCAAAACATTTACATTTTCCTTTGTGCGTGGATAGAGGGGCGTTTGCATTGCATAACGCTCCACGACATGCAACTGTAGTTGACAGGCGACCCGCAGCGCAGCTCTTCCTCTAAACGTGGACCTGTAACATACATTTGGTTAGCTTTTTTTTCTTTCATAACATTCACATTTTCCTCCGCTTTTCTCCAGTCCACAAACTCGGGTTCAGAGGTCTGTGTGTAGCCTACGAGCCTCCCTTTTAATATTCCCAGCGAGTTTACTTCTGCCTTTTCAGTAGGCCTAGTCAGTTTGCGCTGCGCATTGGAGCATGGTGCTCGAACTACAAGTAGACATCTGGGCCATTTGACATACGGTGTGTAGCCTACTCGTAACCTACAGGGAGGTTCTTTCGTTGGCGGGCTCGTACCCCACAGGTGCTTTTCGCTGCGCTCAGAGAGAGCACATGACATAACGCGTCTTTCATGATTGCTTTGTAGTCGTTTGAATTTGGTAAACTCTGGCACGGGAGCTCACTGCTTTGTGCCTTGACGGTGAAGCTGGTTTTGAAAAATAAGCGCATAATTCACCTAAAGGGTGAACCCATAAGCACATGATTCACCCAAACGATTTTATTTATTTATTATTTGTCGATGTTTAAATTCTTTCCCACATGCACATGATGCTGAAATGGCGTGATACTAAAGGTTGATACTAATACATGTCTGGTCATTTGTAGGCCTAATGTACTTCATCTATGTGAAATTTGAAATCATATGGTTCTTTTCCAAATCCAAGAATAAGCTTACTATAGCCTAAACTGCAAAAAATAAAGCCATGTCTTGCCATTTTGCTGCCTGCCACATTATTTGGAGTGTCCATGATGACCAATAAACAAAAAAGTAGCCTACATCCTCAGGGGGGCGTTGACAGGTTAGGAGGAGGCCAGGGGGGTGTTTGGGGGAAAAAAATTGCATTGTTGGAACTGGCATAGAGGGACGCATCTGTTGTCCGCCTGTCGGCCTTGTTAACACCCTCGACAGCTTGCGGGGGTTCGCTAAGCGCGTGCTTGCACTCGGAGCTTATTTGAAACTGGCCCCTATTCATTCCCAATGGGAGGCCGGAAGCCGATACGAACCAGGATGTCCTTAAATGCTAACATGAAAGACTACAGTCTACTACATGCTTCCGCGTTACTGAAGAGCTCTATTATTCAGCATATGAAGAAGGATATATGTACCTATTTTCATGCTTTTACAATAACGTGTCAGGTAGTTTCATTCATTTGGGTTGGCCATATTGGATTTGGAAATGATGTTGGGTACCCCTGCTTCAGAGGGAAGCTTTGCAGGATCACCTGAGGTTTTCCAATGGGCATCAGAATGGTTCAGGATATGATTAAGAGGTGCTGTAGTCAGATGAAACAAAAAAGAAACGGTTTGGCATCAACACAACTCAATGTGTTTTGAGAAAGAGAAATGCTGCGTATGATCCCAAGAACACCCTCCTCACCATCATGCATGAAAGTGGTAAAATTATTGTTAGGGCTGGGGCTCGATTAAAACATTTAATGGCATTAACTAGAGGCTCTGAAATGAATGATTCGAGGCCCTGTCGTGGCCAAACGTTAGGGCACTCGTCTACCATGCGGCTGACCCAGGTTCGATTCCCGGCCCAGGTCCTTTGCCCGCCCTTCCCAGTCTCTCTCCACTCACTTCCTGTCACCACCTTCACTGGCCTATCATAAATAGTCAAAAAGACCAAAAAAAGAGAAAATAAAGAATCGAAATTAATAATTTTAATCACATATAAATATTGTATATAATATGTAAAAAAACACTTTCACATGACGTTACATAAGCTTAATCAATATAATCATGTTTGTTGATTTTGATGAACACATTGGAAAAAAAATAGCTTAAAAAAGGTTTACCTGTACCAATGCTTTCAAGTACATTCAAACATTGTAAACCCTGCACACAACAAAAGAAGTCTGGTCATCTCATGCATCTCGTAGTATCATACATCCACATATTGTATTGTATAAAACAGAATTAAAACCAAAATTGAGATCATACAGGTAATCAGATGTAATGAAAATGAAAGGAAAAAATAAAACCGCATGTCCACGTTCCTGTCACACACACACACACACACTTCCAACACCCCCTCCCCCACACACACACACACACAAACACACACGAATACACGCCTGGTTCTCATACATATATCATACATCCACTTCTTGCATTGTAGAAAACAACCATTTTTTTATTGTTGAGATCATACCGGCGGTAATCAGATGTAATGAAAATGAAAAAATTAAAACGCATCTGCCAAGTTCACTGTTCTAACTCACCCCGTCTGTCACAGTGCACACAGACACAAAATCAAAGAAAAACACACATGCTATACACACACATACACACACACACACACCCCTTCCAAACCACTCACACAAAACACTTGCACTGGTCCACACCCTATTAAACACACATACACACTCAGTAAGTCATCCATTGACACACACACACACACACTCAGTAAGTAATCCTTCCACACACACACACACACACTCAGTAAGTAATCCTTCCACACACACACAGTAAGTAATCCTTCCACACACACACACACACACACACACACACAGTAAGTAATTATTCCACACACACACACCCATCAAGTCATCCATCCCCACACACACACACACACACACACACACACACACCCATCATCACACACCACACACACACACTCAGTAAGTCATCCATCCACACACACACACACAGTAAGTCATCCTTCCACACACACACACACACACAGTAAGTAATTCTTCCACACACACACACACACTCAGTAAGTAATTCTTCCACACACACACACACTCAGTAAGTAATTCTCACACACACACACACCAAGTCATCCATCCATCCAGACACACAAACACAGTAAGTAATCCCCCCCCACACACACGTAGTAAGTAATCCCCCCCCCCCCACACATAAAATATGAATAAAAACCTGTTTCTCTCATACATCTCATAGTATCACATCAACATCTTATCGTAGAAAACGCAAAAAAAAAGAATTGTTGACATCATACCGGTAATCAGATGTGATGAAAATAAAATGAAAAAATAAAAACGCATGACAGGGGGTGAGCTACAACTTGGACGAGAGTGTATATGCAGAGTGCTCTCCCCCCTCCACTGATCAGTACTTGATTATTTTTGTTAGTTGGTTCGGAGGTCTAGTTTTCACCATTTCAATGCACGTGTCCCTCTGTGGGGATGGTTAGAATTAGCTAAGTACACAAATGCATACATACACATCACTCGCACACTAGGTCCATGATGGTGGTGGTGGAGGTGGTGGACTTGGCAGGTGGTGGTGGTGGAGGTGATGGGATTGGATAGGGCAGATGTTAGTCTTTGATTGTTGGGGTTGCTGGTGAGTGCAGTGAGTGTTTTTCTTCTACATTCTAGTGACACTGCAACGTCTTTTACTGACTTTGTTGGTCACTCACCCTCAGGAAGCTGAAGGAACTGCGCACCAGACTGCCACTGAACCTTCAGTTAGGCCATCAGGATCGCCCCCTCCGGTGAGGTCTACTATATTCACAGCACCTGGAAACCACCACCAATCTCTGATGTCAACGCGGCTCTGGAGCTTGGCAACTCTGTTTGCTTAGAATGTTTGGTGTCCATAACTTTCACGCTGTATGGCACCCAAGATTATCTGGCTGTCAGCTAAGTGATGCCACTTCTTGACCTCGATTTGGCAGTGCGTTTGCAGCACGGCTGAAGTACCATTTCCAAAGACTGCTCCACACATCTTCGCCTTCACAGGGTCAAAGCATGGCATTTTAAGCAGATCCTTCAAGCAGGAGGGTTCTCCATAAAGCCCTGGATCTACTCGGATCAAAGTGGGAGGAGTGAGGCAAGTGGTGAGAGGACTGGGCCAAACAACATGATCCTGCCCAACCAACTCAAAAGGATAACAAAGCCCTGGACCTCGGCTAACTCAACGATGGAAGAACAAGAAGAAATAGGAGTAAAAAAATGTGCCTCGGCCAGGACTTGCTGTAAGACTTGCTGAGAGAACAAACACCAGAACCACTCACCAGAAGAGAGCTGTTAAGCCAAGCCTCTTGCCTCTAGGAAAGCCCCATGTTTAAGATGGTTCCCCAATGTTTTGTTGGGGCCATAAGACAAATGGAGTTCTAGAGGCAGAAGTCATGTACTGCGCAGCAGACACCTGGAATGGCGCCTTGGCTCAGCACAGCATACTCTTCAAGGAGCTTTATGGCATCGTCTCTGAGCTCGCTGAACAAATCTCACACCGCCAGACCCAACTGAAAGCACCATTATGCATGCTCACTGCCATCAGTGAAGGTGATTGCACATGGTCTGGGCTGTACATGTGGTGGAGCTGCAGCTGTCGTCGTGAGGCTAGTTGATGCCAAGCTGACCCCTCGACCACAAAGTGGACCATGAGAAGGCGAAGATGTGTGGAGCAGTCTTTGCAGCACCATTTCCAAACGCACTGCCGAATCGAGGTCAAAAAGTGGTATCTCCTGGCCGACAGCCAGATCATTCTGGGTGCCATACAGCGTGAACCCTATGGATACCAAACATTCTAAGAAACAGTTGCCAAGCTCCAGAGCAGCGCTGACATCAGAGATTAGTGGTAGATTCCAGGTGCTGTGAAAAAAACAGACATCACCCGAGGGGCCAGTCCTGATGACCTAACAAATGTTCAGAGTTTCAGTCCGGTGCGCAGATCCATCAGCTTCCTGAGGGCGAGTGGCCAACAAAGTCAGTAAAAGACGTCGCTGCTGAAGCAAGAGACAATGTCACTAGAATGCAGAAGAATGAATGTTGTTGTATTATTTTGAAAACACCAGGGTTGTGTTTTCATACAATTATGGCTGTGTATTTGTGTCTTTTCGATTCACTGTAGTATTGGGTGTAGGGTAATTTACATGTTGGTATGTTGTGAATTCTGAATTTTCCTTAAGCCTGTATGCATGTGTGTGTACTGCACTATGTCCATGATGGTGGTGGTGGGCTTGGATAGGGCAGATGTTAGTCTTTGATTGTTGGGGTTACTGGTTATTGGTGACGGGGTAGGGGGTGTGGGGGGTTGGAGGAGCAATGGGTTGTTGGAAGTTGGGGGGCTACTATAATAAGTCTGGCTAGCCCCTGCTTCCCCTGGCTGAGTGGTAGGCTTATAGGACGTGGGTCTTGAGCTTGATGTCCTGCTGGTTCACCTCTTGGGACCGACTGCCTTTCAGGGTGGCTAGCCCCTCGGCCAGGCCGTGCATGCAGGGGAAGAACATGAAGTCGTACATGATGCAACACATAGCACCACCGATCTTGGGACCCGCCCAGTACACCTGTAGGAGGAGGAATGAACAGAATCCATATTTTAGTTGCATGTGAGCTGCAGAAACATCGGGGCAAGAAAGAACAATTTTAAGACATGCAGTGCATGACACATTCTGCAAAACACCAATACATACAGCTGGAAAAAAACTTAAAATCAGAAAAAAATATATAATTTGAAAGTGATATTTTATTACATATAGGGATGTGTTTAGGGTAAAATGAACAGTGTCATTTCACCATATAAACTACTGAAAACATTTCCTCCCAATTTCGAACTAAATATTGTTATTTGGAGCATTTATTTGCAGAAAGTTTCAAATGGTCAAAATAACATAAAATATGCAATGTTCTCAGACCTTTAAAATGCTAGCAAAACAAGATATTTACTTTAAAACACAATAGTAATGTGCTTTAACTTAGGAAGAGTTCAAAAAGTAATATTTGGTAGAATAACCCTGGATCCTTTAAACCAGTGTTTCCCAACCACTGTGCCGCGGCACACTAGTGTGCCGTGAGAGATCGTCAGGTGTGCCGTGGAAAATTCTTGTTTTCCAAAAAAAAAGAAAAGAAAAAAAAAACGAATTCATTATTATGTAAGGGTTAACGTTCGGCGAGAAGGTCGCTACCGTGGAATAGCAGCACGACAGAGAGAATCTTTAGACCCCGACGCGGAGCGGAGCGTTGTTCTCTCTGAAGTGCTGCTATTCCACAAAGCGACCGACTCGCCGAAAGTTAACCCGCTTATTATATGGATATACTTAAATGATTCACACATGGCGGGGACATTTATTTAGGCCTATTTAAAGTTAAGATTGTTGCTGCGCAAAACAAAACAGTGTCGTTGTGGAACACCGCTAGGCAACAGCTAGGTAGCCAGGACAACAGGTGTTGTCTATCACAGCAGCTGATTAGAGTCTTGTTGAAAAGTCGCTTTTAGCAGTGAAAAGTCTTGTTGCCATTGACAGCGGTCTGTTATAGACCAACCCGTCCGTTATCGAAAAATAACAGACGTGCGAACGTTGGGGGGCCCCGTTGAAATGAATGGAGCATTCGACCGATGACGTCACACCATATAATAACAGTAAATAATGCCTATATGTCATGATGTAGTGTCTGCTGTTGACTGGCGTCCTAATCATGTCATAATTCCTTATCACTAGGTGGCAACAAGTAGCGAATTGCATTGTAGTAGCTGTCAAAAGAAGGCAAATGCCGTGAGCTCGAGTCAATACAAAGAGAGTTTGGATTTAGGACTACCGGTAGCCTACTTGTACGTGGGATGCAACGGCGATGCCATTGTGTTTGGTATGAAACGAAACACCCTTCACAAAACAAGAGTGCAGACTATTTTGTTGGCCTGCGTAAGCAAACAGAGAACCAAGCAGCATTTATGAGGGGGAAAAAGGTGAAAGAGAGAGCTCTTAAAGCTAGCTACCACGTAGCTGAACTTGTAGCTAAATCAGAAGTCACATATGGCAGAGACCTGCCTGCATTGTAAATGAGATGCTTGGACCTGAAGCGGTTAAATAAATAGCCAAAGTCCCTCTCTCAAATAACACAATTTCCAGACATTGATGACATGTCTGCTGTTATCGAAAGTGTGGTTTTGGAAAAGACCCGTATCCGTGAGAAATTTGCGTTGCAACTTGACGAGGCTGATAGTGGACATGCGCAACTCCTGGTCAATGTGCGTTTTGTGGATGGAGACGCAATCAGAGAAAACGTTCTATTTTGCAAGGCATTGAACAGAGATTGATACTAAACATGCATATTCATATTGTAACAGTGAAACCTAAATATCATTGCTACTGTCAGAATAAGCATTATTTTTCTGTATTCCTGCAAATAGAATGCTTTTTGGACAGCATAGGCCTACTTTGAAGTTTATAGCTTCCTTAAGAAGTGGACATGTTAAGTGCACTTTTTATTTGAAAGAGGAAATTCAAAGGATGATGAAAAAAAAAACATTTTTGGTTGGTGGTGTGCCGCGAGATTTTTTGAAGGGAAAAAGTGTGCCCTGGCTCAAAAAAGGTTGGGAAACACTGCTTTAAACCACAGAATAAGCCTTCTTGCACTTTGGTGTGAAAGACTGGTGGAACACATACGAGACTTAAATTCCACTTCCGGTGCAAAGACTCAAGGTTCTGAACATTTTTTGATGGCTTCTGACCACCACTGTTTCTTGATGGCTTCTGACCACCACTCTTCCTTGATCACATTTCAGAGGTTTTCCATGGGACTTGATATGGGGGTCCTCCATCCAAACAGTAATGGACCAAGCTGTGTGGTTTGGAGCATTGTCCTGCTGAAAAAGACAATACTCAAGAGTTGGGGGACATTCTCAGAGTAGAGGGAAGCAAGTTGACTTCCAAGATCACTTTTTATGGCGCTTCAGAGTTCTCAGAGGGCCTTCAACCTTCATCTATAAAATGACTCTTTAAAATGGCTGATTTAGCAGTGGGGAAGCTGAAATGTTCAACTTTAATTCTCTTCAAAAAGGAGACTGATAAGAACTTAAAATTCCATGACCAAGTCAGTCTGGCAAACATGGCTAATTGGAGCAGAATCAATAGGCAGACCCAGGGTCTGCCCATTGGTCCGACAGCCCATTACTCTGAACTTAGGGGTTTGGATTTCATTGCGTTTGGGTCTGGGACCTTTAATTTGTTGAAGGCTAGGTAGCCAACCAAAGGAAATAGTCTGGTGGATTTTGTTTAATTGCCAGTTGTGAGATTCAATTCATAAATTATTCTTGTTAATAGTCTTAATCAGTCTTGTCCATTTCCTAAAACAACTCTTCAGTTAGATTTATGTCAGGCAGCACTGTTCCTCCCTCAGATGCAGTCCTCGGTGTGTGCTTTGCTATACTCAGCCAGTTACTTGCATCTCTACTGTGTACAGTCGGACTAATGGGCAGTTTTACCAATGACATGGGGCCTGCAGGCTCTGGATAATCATCCACTAGATTAGTCCAAAACAGAACATTTATGCCAAATAAAAATGGTAAAAATGCGCTATTTCCCTTGCCTGATTATCATCGACTTTCAAATCTCTTCGAGACATGGTCTGACCAAAAGCATAACAATTAACATTTCCCAAACTGCATGGTTGACTCGCCACCCCCTTGGTTGGCTAATGATTGTTTGCTTCTCAACAAAGTGGGAGGAGTTCCTGCAGGAACTCAGGAATTATATTTGTATTGCTCCTGGCCTCACTAGAAGGGCGATAGGAGGGCACGGCCTGGCTACAATTTCCCTTCATGTCCGGCAGATTGGTTTTTTTGTTTTTCTCAGTATTAACTAGTATTTACTCAGGCAGATTCAAATGTAATTAAAGCGATGGTTCGGAGTAGAATCACCCTAATGCCATTTGAACCGTGACACCCATCCACCTTTACACCCGAAGTGTTTTCTGCCGCAGGCTTACATCAACAGAGTTGCCGTGTTATTCGATGTTTATTCCGGATAGCTTGACTCAAGCGCATATGGATCCTGGGCACCGTCTCCAAACTTTCCCCACAAAAATAACATGTCATGACACCAAACTTCTACAGTATAACAAATGTGGTTTGTACTCACAAAAAGATGAATTTGAAACTTTGTACATAGTCCAGGAGTTTATTAGTAACAACACACGAGACGATTAGCTTTTCTGCTGCTAAACATCCGTCGACGTCACTTCCTCCAGCTGGGACTGTCCACAGCATGGCATAATATTGCCGGAAGCGATTGCAGACACATAGCCAGATAGCTAAGGACTGGACCATTTTTTGCTGCCATTAAAATACACAAGAATGGAAGAATACACTGCCAGCATGGAACGTGAGGATGACTCTCGCGATTTAGCGCAAGCTGTCTTTTTGAGTTTTCCGCCTTCCGGACTCACGTGTATTTGTTTCCATCAACAAAGTCCCAGCTGGAGGAAGTGACGTCGACGGATGTTTAGCAGCAGAAAAGCTAATCGTCTCGTGTGTTGTTACTAAAACTCCTGGACTATGTACAAAGTTTCAAATTTATCTTTTTGTGAGTACAAACCACATTTGTTATACTGTAGAAGTTTGGTGTCATGACATGTTATTTTTGTGGGGAAAGTTTGGAGACGGTGCCCAGGATCCATATGCGCTTGAGTCAAGCTATCCGGAATAAACATCGAATAACACGGCAACTCTGTTGATGTAAGCCTGCGGCAGAAAACACTTCGGGTGTAAAGGTGGATGGGTGTCACGGTTCAAATGGCATTAGGGTGATTCTACTCCGAACCATCGCTTTAAGTAAAATACTTGGGCCAAAATGTAATTTGGCTAAATGTAAAAGTACACATTTTAAAAACTGCTAATTACTCATAAAATTACTTGCACTGTGCAGGAAATCGTCAAAAAGGGTTCTATAACTATGCTGCTCATTGAAACTGGGCTGCCTATTGCCAACTTTGATATTTTCATGAAAATGTAGTAAGTAATAAACTAATATTTTCTAGTATGGCCCAAGTACAGTCATTTTTGTAGCTAAAAATGTCTATTTCTTGAAATTCAAAATGGCGGACCATGGAGAAGACCCCCCATTTAATGTATGAAAAATGCAATTTTCCCGGTCATAATGAACACTTAGGATTTGATGGTGCTGGTAAGTATTCATGAAAAAGGTATCAGTGAATGGGTAGCCTGAATTCTGGAAATGAACAACTAAAAATCTTACACAGTGCAACTTTAATTACAGTAATTTGAACAAACAATAGGAGAGTTTGTGATGCATAATTTGCATAATTTTGCTTACCCAGTGGTTCATGAAGTTCCTTATGAACAAGGACAGGGTCTGGCAAGGTTCATTCCAGCTCCAGTGTAGAACATCTGAAACAAACAAATAGTGTTCAGAGTTGAGTATTAGCTTTAATGCAGCCTTGAAAGTAAGCCGGAACGACTTGGTGCTGCGCTCCAGTAAAAGATTTCAGGCCGATGCGGCGCATGAGTAAGAATCTTTTCACATCTAAGTGTGGTGCCAGGGCAGTGCACGGGCGGGCCGCATCTCAGTCCTGGCGCAATGTGCAAGCGAACCTTGTATGTTGTGATGTACCGGTAGTTCTAACTAGAGATTAAAGTGTACCTCCGGGATTTTGGACACCAGACCTCATTTCCGAGTCAGCCAGGGTGTAAACAATGTGTCCAGAACGTTTTTTTCACATTCCATGCAGTCCTTGTGAATTCTCATATCCATGTTGCTAAGCTAGCGCAAGTGAACGGAAATGGTAGTAGCCTGCCCCCAAAAATAGTCTTATCCAGTTGCAACAACATTCAAAACAACCCCATTATTATGCCAGACTGCAAGTGTAAATACTTGTCTTGATAGAATGAAGTTTGAAATTAAACCAACATTGCAATCATGTTTGATCACCATCAGCAATTTGTGTTCCGGTTTGAAAGCTTGACAGCCGCGGAGTGATATTCCTAAATCCTAGCTTCGTTTGACACATCCATAACTTTTCCATAGAGCGAACTCCAACATCTTTGAAGTTTGTAAAACTGAACGGTTTTCCCCTCTCCCTGACCTCGCTCGCAAACATCAAGAAAGAGTAATGCTTTCTGTCCGACTTTGTAAACCTTTCGTAACATTGAAACATATGCCATAACCAGGGTTTAAATTGGGGCGGAGCCCTCCGGAGCGCAGCTCCGCCTCCTCACCTCGGAGGGACAGCCAAACGGAGCTGCGCTCCTGCTGCCCCAACCTCAGTGTATTCACAGTTCATATTTTCACCTCTTATTGAAATATCATATTTTTATGAACATTTTCCAATGATAGCAACATAAAATAAGATTAAGGGACTCCCGCATTATTTCAGTTATTATGCATCTGCATTCTGCACATGCGCTGCGAGACACCACAATTTCAGTTTGTAGCAACGTTGCAACTTTGCAACAGTTCAGTTCAGCGGTCCGGAGCGCTTGCTCTTTCTCAGCTAGAACTACTCCGCTTCGAGTATGTCACTACTTCAAGCCTGTCCTCCATGCTTTCATGTTCAATGTGCAAAGTTAGTAGGCTAGATACAATGCCTTTTACAAAACGGAGGTAAGCTGTCATTTCATTTGATATCGGCTAGCTTTCAGGCAAACTTAACCACAGCCATGCAGAATAGCGTGGTGTCTGCCTACTGTAACAGCAGTTTGGTAATGTGAGAAAATCAACATCAAGTTTGGGATTTCCTTCCATTGTTCTGTCAGAATGTGTAGCCATTTGGTTGCAGGTTACTTTTATGTGGGCTTAAACATGCCAGGAACGTATTAAAAGTTTTAAAGCAAATGACAGGGATTCCTGCGTGTCCATCCTCGTTGCGTGTAGAGCAGTGCACCGTCTCTCTCACGCTAGAATTGCTGCAGCAAGTTCCAATCTATTGCCTCCTTTTGCCAAAGTTATTGCTTTGCAAAAAAACATGTACTTAATGCGACTGAAGTGTAATTAAAACAATTGCACGGAGCAAGATAGCTGAACTAACTATACTACTGAAATAAGAACGCCCCATATAATCAGTCAGCCAAAGGGGCAATCTGCAAAGAAAAGACGTGTCCGAGTGAGAAGATTCTCTGCAGACTCCGCCTGATTTAAAGTGACAGTGCACACTTTCACGTACTGTAATAGAACAGCATAGCCTAAGCATGCATTTTTATTCTTTTAACTTTGTTACTTATTAGGCATAAAACGTGCTAATAAATGCATGCTAAACCCATGACATTGTAGGAGAATTTAAATCAATCATATGATCTTTTAAAACAAATTGTTATTCACATCAAATAATATGAGTTCTTAATAGTCTTAGGTCTACACCTTTGTAGCTTGATGGTGCAGTGATGGTGGTCAGAATTAAAACTTTTTTGCCCCTGTACTGACAGTCCAATAGCATACTGTTGCCAACTGACAGGAGAGAATATTAAAAAGTAGGCTACATTAATGCATCAGGTGTGATACTGGTCTAACTGTTCCTATTAGAGGGAATGAGGGTACCTTGCTGTTTTTCTCATAACTGAGTAGCCTAATACGTTGATATATGTATGATATTAATTATGGGCAATAATAACTTAATAGAATACATGTATTTGCCTGATGGGGCGATGTTATTTATTTATTTATTTATTTTTAAAAGCTATTTTGACCGCGAGTGAAGGGCTCCCCCACCTCCCAAAAGCCAATTTAAACACTGGCCATAACAATGTTTGGTTGTTACTAGATGACCCGTGTGTCTACACAGCATGTTGGCGAACAGAACGCACACTCTTCTCCCTTTCATCCTCCCATTCCATCTCGTCTCAAAAAAACATTCCATGTAATAATAACTAAAGCTACGAGTGACATATTTCACAATGTCAAGCCAGATCACATAGTGTTGCGTAACGTATGAGTCCATACGGCAATTCTAATGCCATTTGTTATAGCAATTACACAAAATAACAGTAAAGCAGTACAACATGCAAATCCAAAAAGTTTGCAAAAGTGAACGCTATTCCCCTCTCCCTGACCTCGCTCGCAAACACCAAGAGTAATGCTTTCTGTCCGACTTTGTCAACCTTTCGTAACATTGAATATGCCATGACAATGTTTAGTTGTTACTAGATGACCCGTGTGTCTACAGAGCATTAGATGTTGGCGAACAGAACAGTGCACCCATCTCTTCTAAATCCCTTTCATCCTTCCATTCCATCTCGTCACAAAAAACATTCCCTGTAATAACAACTAGAGTTACGAGTGACATATTCCACAATGTCAAGCCAGATCACATAGCGTTGCGCAACTTATGAATCCATAGGAATACGGCAAGTCATGTCTAATGCCATTTGTCACAGCAATTACACAAAATAACAGTAAAGCATTACAACATGCCAATCCAAAAGGGTAACTTCTAGCCCAAGTTTTGGCTAACGTAGGCGAAGCCATTATACCACTGGGCTACCATCATAGAAGCAGAAAGCATAGCAAACCTGTTCTTCGGAGACTGTTGGTGCGCGCCACAAAATGTATAGTCTAGAGGATATGTCGAAAAGATGTTCACTTCCGGAAGAAAGCACGAAAATTGGTATATAGGGGGTTTTGGGGATGCTGATTCCAATTAGAAGCGGCTCCACGCTCACAAACGAAGGGATCTACTTCAAAAACACGAAATCCAAGATGGCCGCCATCGCAAAAACCTGTATTTGTTTTGAGCCATAACTTTGGATCTGGTTGTTATATGAGCATGATCTTGGTGTCAAAATGTAGGTTTTGTGGCCCAATAATTTCATTTAAAGGCAATATAAGCCTCTAACTAAAGATATGACAAAGATATAGGGTGCAACAATTGCAGCAATCACATTGACGCATCTGTGTGAACTGTGCTGATTTAAGAAAGCGAGGCATGATGATTTATGTTAGGCTTGGTGCATCCTATTCTAAGGTACTATGGATTTGTAAGTAGGACCTATGTATTCATGTTCCTGGACTCAAATACAGTGTTGCCAATTTGGCGACTTTGTCGCTAGATTTAGCGACTTTTGGACCTGGCGACAAAAAAAACACATCTGGCGGCTTTGGCGACTTTTTGGTGAATCTGGCTACTTTGAAAAACTGTTCATTTAAGTGACAAAATCATTGTTTTTCAACATAACTGCAGCTCTGCGTAGCCGTGCGCACATCTTTTCTAGAGATGTGCGCTGCATGCGTGATGCTGTGACGTCATACGTAACGTCATCTGGCGACTTTTCAGAGAGCCAATTGCGACTTCTGCTGAATTTGTTTTGGCAACACTGTTCAAATAAGCCTTTACATCTTGCATGTTTCAACACATTCAAACACAAAGCGTGTCCTGCATGTCCTGTGCGATATACCCCCGCAGGGAATAAAAGTACTGATCTGAATGTACGCATCATGGGATATCATTCAACTTGATTTGTTCAGCTATACACAAATGGCTGCATAAAGCCTATGTGATATTTAGCACCCAACTTGCAACTTTGAGTTTATGAATTTAGGATCATGAGTATCAACTTTTTTAAATCAAGCCACATTCTGTTCACTCATAAAATCACAAAAAAAAAATTTTTCTGGAAGAAAATAAATCAATAATAATAATGATAATAATAAGACTGCATTTCCGGAGAGACAATGCTATTAATATGCTTGCGGCTTATGCACACACACACACACAGAGCTGTTGTATACACACACAGAAACACGAGGGAAAGAGATAGAGGTCTGAGTGTGTGTGTGTGTGTGTGTGTGTGTTTGTGTCTGTCTGTACGAGAGAGAGAGAGAGAGAGAGAGGTGTGTGTGTGTGTGAGAGAGAGAGACAGAGAGGGAGAGGTGTGTGTGTGTGTGCGTGCGTGTGTGCATGTATGGATATGCTTCAGGTGCCTTTCAGCAATGGGTGGGTAGGGAGAGGTAAGGGTGGGATTCGAACCTGCAACCCTCTGACAGACCAACACCCTACCCAGTAGGCCACTGCCTCTTACTGTATAGAGTGGCCACAGCAGCATATTAGGCCATGGTTGCCCAGGTGACAGCAGAGGTCTAAAGTTCTACAAGGCTGCATGTGTGTGTGTGTGTGTGTGTGTGTGTGTGTGTGTGTGTGTGTGTGTGTGTGTCTTCACACTGTTTGTATTCAGAGCCAAGACCTCTCTGACAATGCCTTTACCTAGTTGATGCGTAGTTAAAAACCCCAGGACAGGTCACCTCTCACTCTAACTGCTACAGTTTGTGACATCATCTTGACCATTCTACCATTCATTTCAATGAGGGGGAAAACAGAGAAAACTGATGAAAAACAAGTCTGGTGAACAAATGAAAGGGGGTAGGCCACACCCTGGGCCACCCTGGGCCCTTTTCGAGCCGTTCGTTTTGGCACTCGAACCGTGTCTCTATCTCGAACGCTGCAACGATTCAAAGCCGCCATACTAATGAATGGCGATTCCCATAGGCCGAGGTGAATGGAAAAATGTATAATAATAATAAACTCTTGATGAACAATTCGCAATTCTCGATGAACTTTCCCGCAAGCATACTAAATAAACTGTTGGAGAACAATTAGTATGCTTGCTGGGGGCAAGCAGAGGCCTTTGGCAAGCATACTAAATAATACTATAGGACTATTTCATACATGGTAGACACAATCATCTGTTGTTATGATGACATCTCTGTCATCTGGGAACTGTCCATTTGTTACCAGCGTAGTTATCTGTTTTTGCCAGAAATGCCTGCCAATCTGGTAACAAATAAACAGTTCCCAGATTTGGACTACACTACCAAAGATGCAGTTTCCAAAGATGTATTCCAACTAGAGGTGAAGTGCAGCTGTACTAGTACTTGTACAAATAGACCTGCCAGATCTAGGTGCAAGTGCATGGAGGCAGAGTTAAAGTGCACACGTCTGTGCAAGTGCACATGCAATTTCTAAGACTGACCACTGACTGTTTTTGCATCTGTCATAGTTATTGTAGAGTGGATTATTAAGTGATAGCCCTATGGTCTTCTGTTTGCTTTTTGAATGCAGGAAAAAATGATGTTCCCCATAGTATTCATCATCATCATCATCATCATCATTATTATTATTATTGATTTACTTTCTTCCAGATATAAAGTTTTTAAGTTGTGAATAAAATGATGGACTGACTGAAAAAAAAGCTGGTACTCATGATCCTAAATTCATAAACTCAAAGATGCAAGTTGGGTGCTAAATATCACATAGGCTTTATGCAGCCATATTTGTGTATAGGTATCCTAAGTATCTGTGTGCTTCAGGGATATTCTGAACAAATCAAGTCAAGTGATAACCCAGGCTTTATTTACAATAACTTGTAACAATAAGTGATGTTTCATTGCAACTTTGAGGGCATTTCCACCTTTTATCTTAAAAAAGACCGGATTTAGCTGTCCATTAGATAAAAGTGTGTTTATTACATAGTGTGTCGTTAATCTGGTAACCAAATACTTAGCTCACCGGTTTCTCCTCTTCATGCGGAATCCATACATATCTC
The DNA here is from genome assembly GCF_034702125.1 of Engraulis encrasicolus. Taxonomy (NCBI): domain Eukaryota; kingdom Metazoa; phylum Chordata; class Actinopteri; order Clupeiformes; family Engraulidae; genus Engraulis; species Engraulis encrasicolus. The sequence continues at coordinate 35,392,868 of NC_085872.1, forward strand.
ATATGTTAAATTTGGTTTAACTAATCAAAAGTAATAACAGTTTATATATTTTAGAGCGCCCCCCACAGGCCATTTTGTTATCTGTGTGTTTGACACTCGAACTCAAATTGTTCTATAGACCCTAAACTTCAACTTGGAAGTGAAAACAAAACTTTAACACCAATTTGAAATGACTGAGCCTAATACGACCCCACTAAAAGGATCTACAAGTATAAAAATATAGCTATCGCAATTGCGGCCATCTTCAATTTCTCAACTTTGAGGTGAATCCTTAATATTTTGAAGCTCAAATGGCTTACTCATGACTTCAGCGATAACCAAAACCTACAATTAGTCGTCAAGATCAATATTCTAGTGCATATTCATCCAAAGTTGTGGATAACTATACATTTTCAGTGTGGTACCTAGGTTTTGCAAAGCTAAATGGCTCATAAATCAATTCAGCAATCCCAAGAACCCACATTTAGTCGCGGAGGTCAGGATTATATGACATATGCAACCTAAGTAATGAAGAATTGTTAATTTGGCGGCCATCTTGGATTTGTCCATTTTGAGGGTGATCCCTTGATTTTTGAGCTTGGAGCCGCTTCTTATCGTAATCGGCATACCTGAAAACCTTTGTATACAAATTTTCATGCTTTCTTCCAGAAGTGAACATCTTTGCCAAAAATCCTGACATATCCTCTAGACTAGTAGATCTGGGAATGCGGTTGGCACCGCGGACACTTAGAGTTTTCCGTGTAGGTATTAGACTTCGAGAAGGACTTTGTGAAGTCGTCGGGACTGAAATGGTCACTGCAAAGCACCGGGGTAGCTTACGGAGCGTCTCCATCGGTGTGTTGATGTAGCCCTGCAGCCAGGAGCCAGAGTTTGGTTCTTTCAACATCTTTCACGGAAACCAATGGAAACTTGCCGATACCCATCTGTGGGCTTTATTATTGCAGTTGGTATATACACACTGATGTACCATGGTGCGATGTCGTTGGGTTTTAATCCACTATTCGATCCGAAAGCAGTTGTAGAACTAGCCTTGATTTGCAATGTCTCTTGCGGGTCCCTGCAGTGTGTGGGTGGGCTACATCACAACTGAAGAGAGCAAAGTAAAATTCCGCCGACCCAGAGAAAATAGTCTGTCAACATGGCAAAATCCACGCAGTGCAAGGTTGGTTTAATTTCAAACTTCATTCTACTAAGACAAACATTTACACTTGCAGTATGGTATAATAACGGTTTTGTTTTGAATGTTGTTTAAACGGGATAAGACTATTTTTTGGGGCAGGCTACTACCATTTCCGTCCACTTGCGCTAGCTTAGCAACATGGATATGAGAATTCACAAGGACTGCATGGAATGTGAAAAAAAACGTTCTGGACACATTGTTTACACCCTGGCTGACTCGGAAATGAGGTCTGGTGTCCAAAATCCCGGAGGTACACTTTAAATGGAGTCAACATGTTTGGTTGGCAATTATGGAAATTTTGAGTCGCAATTACTGTTGCTTGGAAATGACACGTTATGTAGCCAGAGTAACAACGCCAGCACTGGAGAACTGGCATGTTAACCCTGTTTTCCAAAAAGAAAAAAAAATTATCAACATACAACCAGAAATACAATTCCTGAAGACCAGCTTTGTTTGAGTCCAACCTGTGACCTGCACGGTGAACTTGCAATCTTTCTGAAGTGCAAGTGATTCTGTGAAGGAGCAGAGGGCGAACGAGAGACGAGAACATGACGCGAAGGTACAGGTGCAGAGAGCATTCGACCCAGATGTTAACGTGACAGCCAACTGAATTCTTTCCGATGTTTGCAACTAAAATACCGCAAGCGGCACACCAAACGGCACAGAGCAAAACATTTTAAAAAATGAGTGAAATGTTGGATATGCAACATTATAAACTTACATTCTTCTAGAAGTGCAAAACCAGTTTGCCTCGTTGGCATGAATGAAATTCTGAAGCGAGAAGCGCCACGTTTACTTGGCATTATATTTCCGGGCAAACAAATGTTCTAGTTAACATGGCCTTTGGCACAGTAAAAATGTTTGGTGATGGGACATTGCGACGAGAATGTGAGGGGGGAAAGTGACAATGCCGATATCAGCTTCAACAATTATCAGGAAATTACTATTATAAACATAATCAAATATTGTGCGGTAGAGATTAGAATATTCTGCATTCTGCACAACTTCATCATCATAGCCTGTGGTACTGTGGTCTTACTATGAACTATAGGCCCAAGTATAGGCTAATGATTAAATGAAGGCCTATCTGAGAGTGATATTTCTTGCAATTTGTGATATTTCTTCCAATTCTGGGATATACTTTTCAGGAAGATTTTTGTGAAGAAAGAAGTAGGTTTAATTAGCCCCAAGTAGCCACCTATCTCAAGCCAATAAACATTTTTTTTTTTGGTTGAGGTGCAACGCCTTTTTAAGTTAAGTCACGGTACTCAATGGCGCTGAAAAACACTCGTCATGTGATGAGGTTTGCGCAATTTTCCCACCATGTGGCCATGGTGAATTTCTGTTGTTAACCCTCTGAGGTTCGAGTGCCCTTCAGAGGGCAATTGGTCTCCAAAAACAAATCTGTAACTCTGTGAGTTTTTGTCATTGGAACATATAAGTCACACCATTACAAACCTCATACCTTCCAGGTTCCAAATATATATGTATGAAATTAAAATACTTGAAAATGTCAGGGTGGTGCAAGCAGCCTAAAAGCCTCTGAAAAGCCTTAGACCTCAGAGGGTTAAACACGAAAAGTGCTCTGTTGTGCTCTGACTAAAACCATGCCTAACCCTGTCAGTAAAGCAATGTCTCTGTTGCTTTTTTTGCCAAGAACAGCAAAATAGCGCACTTCCTTGTACATCTCAATGTGGTTCGCATACCCCATAACCCTCCCAATGCCACATTGCCTAGTTAACACCAGATCTAATCACAAGTGAGATTTCAGATCGAAACGATTGTTTAGAACTAAAGGCAGTATGGGAGTTCCCAGGCTACGTGCCACACAATATACAGCGTCCGGCTTTGAGGTCACTGATTAATGTGTTGCGAGCAAGATGGACAATCAAATTTAGTGAACGGAATTCAATGTATTTTTCCCTGGTCCTTATTGAAAACCCCTCTTCGGTGTTATTAATCTCTTCATCATTGTCATTTAAAAAAACAGCCTCTGCTTCGAATGCTAAGTGATGTTAAGCACACATGCAAGGGACATTGTCATTTTGGTTGACATCAACCTCACTTTCCTTGGTTAGTAGCCTAGTTGATAATGCCATCATAACATTCTCTTTCATAACATTTTTATTGACAAACTTTGAGTGAATCGACAGGAATGATCATTTGGCTGACGGGGAAAAAAATGTTGGAGAGGAGAGAACTCCGCAAGACCTGTGCTGATGTGCACGCCATGCGGTGCTGATTTCATTAAGTACTATAAAACATTAAGGGATTTTTGTTTGCATAAAATTGAATATTTTGGTGTGCTGATGGCCACACAAGTATGCTTCAGTGTGCTATGCGACAGCAAATCACTTTGGACAATCCTCATCTACAATAAACCTGATGTTTTTACAATGATTTTTACCTGATGTCATTACAATGAAACTTGTTGCAAGAATGTGTTTGATTTGGCTGTCACACTAAAATTACACCAAGAAGACCGTGACGGTGAACCTAAGAGTGTAGAGAGCAGAATTCATGCTTGCATTCACTCAAACAAATTATGAAGGATGATGTCCTGCAATTCATTTGTAACCATTCATTATGTTCATGCAAGGAAACCCTCCAGTGTAGCTGATTTTAAAATAATTATGCAAAGAAGAGTTGGCAAAAAATTCCTCCACAGCGATACGAAAGACTGTTTGCCAGTTCTTGTAAACACTTGACTAAAATTGCTGCTGGGAGTGGTACAGCAAGTTATAAAATTGAGGGGGAAATTACTTTTTCACATTAGGTCATGTAGGTTAAGGTAGTTTTTTCCCCCCTCAATAAATTAGATCAATTAAAATATGCTTTAGCGTTTACTTGGGGTTCTCCATCTACCCATTTCAATTTCCTTGATCTGAAATGATTCAGAGTGACAAAAGTGAAATAAAAGCTAATAAATAAGTAAGGCGGCAAAAACTTTTGCACAGCACTGTATGAGAAACAGGGAGCCATGTGAGTGTTTTGTGTGACTGTGTGACACTCACTTCCATGAGATGTGCCATGGTGACAGAAGCTGATGGCCATGGGAGTGGAGCCTATGTGTCCGTTTCTCCTCTCATCCATCACAGAGAAGATGCAGGTGACCAGTTGCATGTGGTGGCCATGCCTATGCTGATGCCAGACTGGAACTATATACACACAGACACACATACAGACACGCATACACACACAGAGAAAGAGAGACACAGAGGTATGGCATGAGAATCAATTTAGATATTAATAGATATTATCAAAATAGATCTTCATACTCTTCTGACACCAATGTGACACTCAAAGTACAATACTTATACAGAACTGTTTCTCACCACGGATCCAGCGCTGTGAGGAACCGTGGAGGCTGTCAATCAAAGATGTGCCCAGGCAAAGTCTGCCACGACAACTCCCACTCGATCTTGGCGTGGCGCACCCATCAGGCGAGCTGATTTCTGCTGACATGTTCCTCTACTGGGAGGAGAACGATGAGGCGTTGCACATCCCGATGCAGTGTGGTACCTTGCGGGTCCCAGGACTTATTATTTGCTTTGGAATATTCACTTCAGCACATCCACTTTGGGGGACTTTCACATGGACAATCCGGACAATGCCTTTGGAGTCTGCATTCACGCTGACCACTGTTTGAGCTTGAAATGCCCCTGCAACGCATTCTGGTCACTGGCCACTTTGCCAGAAGAAACCTTGCTGTTGGAGATGTAGTGTTCCACTTGCTGTAAAGGAACAGGTTTGGGCCTGCAACCTGGCTCCAGGAACTCCAGAAGTGGCTGACTTGTATTTGCATTTCTTGCAGTCTTTTTAAGGGTGGGTGTTGTAGTTAACCGTTTTGAAATCTCCAGAGTGGCTCAGCCAAGCAGCAGTGTGCTTGGGGTGATGTACTAATTGATGTAGTTCTCAAGACTCTGAACTCTGGCATTGAATGGACTTTCGTTGGCAAGGTTGGTGGCTAGCCTTAGCACTGTCAGGAACTAGCTGAAGGTAAGGCCTCCTCCTCCATCAAGACTTTGCAGGACTCTCTTGGTGACCTTGACAGCAGTTTCGGCAGCACCGAAGGGGACAGCTCCACAGTCCTCCCTGAAGGCCTGCATCGGCCCTCCACACATGAGGACAGCAGCCGCCCGGCCCCTGCACACAACGAGCCTGCCAGTGGCCATGCCCAGGAAGTTGACACCCTCCTGCACTGCCAAGCACAGGCCCAGGAATGCGCCCTACCCCTCGCTGACAGCGATGGGGCCGGATGAAGGCACGGCCTCCCACTCTGCCCCATTCCCCCTCCCAACATACTGGAAACCCCCAGCCGCTATCCATGTCCATTGCAACTGCCCCGACTAGCCACCCCAGACCGCCAAAGTGCCCTTTGTTCAACAGCTTCTGGACCTCTACCACCGCTGCTGACGGAGCCCCAGATCGTGTGCCATCCCAGACAGCAACCAAGTGCCGTGCCCCCAGCTGACCCCAGGCGAGCACTGCAGTGAACGCCCTCCTCTGCACTCCAGTGACACTGCCTCCTGCCTGCGCAGCAAGGCATTCCATTGAGCTCATTGGCCACCCACCCCAAGGATGCTGAAGGACCTGCAGACAGGACTCTCACTCAGAACCCCCAGACAGGCAATCAGGACCCCCCCGGTTGACTACGTCTGCCATGCCCACAGCATCCTGAATCCACCATCAGCGTAGATCAACTTCTCCGAGAAGAAAAACAATGCACCTCAGACAGAATTTGCAGAAAGACAGAGTGAGAGAACAAACACCAGAACCACTCACCAGAAGAGAGCTCTTAAGCCAAGCCTCTGGCCTCTATGACCCACTTTGGTCTTGTGGCCCCAATAAAACAGGGGAACCATCTTGACCACAGGGCCTTCCAAGAGGTAAAAGCCATGTACTGCACAGCAGACACCTTGGAATGCCGCCTTGGCTCAGCTCAGCATACTCTTCAAGGAGCTTTATGGCATCGTCTCTGAACTCGCTGAACAAGTCTCACACCGCCAGAACCAACTGAAAGACCATGTGCAATCGCCTTCTCTAATGGCAATGAGCATGTATATGGTGCGGTGCCTGTGGTGGAGCTGCAGCCATAGTGTCGTCATGAGGCTAGTTGAGGCCAAGGCCAAGCTGAAAGGTGATCCCGTAAAGACAAAGATGTGGAGCAGTCTTTGACGCAGGGCTGAAGAACAACTTCCAAAAGCGCGGCCAAGAAGTGGTATCACCTAGTCGACAACCAGACCATCTTGGGTGTCATGCAACGTGAAAGTTAGGGATACCAAACCTTCTACGCAAACAGAAGAGTTGTCGAGATCCAGAGCAGCACTGATATCAGAGATTAGTGGTGGATTCCAGTTGCTGTGAACATAGCAAACATCACCCGAGTGGCCAGCCCTGATGACCTAAACGAAATTTCAGAGTGGCAATCTGGTGCACAGTTCCTTCAGCTTCCTGAGGGTGAGTGGCCAATAAAGTCAGTAAAAGACATTGCTGCACCAGCAAGATACAATATTATTAGAATACAGAAGAAAATATTCACTGCAGTGCTCACCCAAAGGCAGCTGAAGGCACAACACCCAATTGAAGTCCAGGACAACGCACAGTCCAGGACCAGGGGCCAGTACTACAAAGCGGGTTTACGGGTTACTTCAAGAGTAATTTAGTCATGTGCAGTGCAACTTCCCGATTCACCCATACTACGAAAGCTGCAGTATGGGCAAGCACACGCACACCACCAGGATTTAAGTTGGAGAAGTGGATGCACAGGATTGCTGTATTTAAAATAATCTTGGTTCATAGTTTATGCTGTTTTATGCATCTAATTTAAGAAGTTAAGATCGGCTACTAAGCTCTTGGGGTGAAGGCTGCGCATTTCCGCTGAAGTGAAATTTAAACAAATAGCCTAGTTATCGCACACTGGCATTTCATTTAATTTATCAGCATTCCAGTTTAATGGGCTGCAGAAATTATTTGATCATAATTGATCTGATTGGCTGCGGTTACCCTGCTACAAGAATGCGCCGATACTCCGGTTTGACAACTCGGGGTAGACAAACCAACATCTAAATCGGCGTCTTAGTACGGGTTAGCCCTAGTCAAGGTAGCCTAGTTTTGTCAACACGGCTTAAAAAGTTCACCCTGGGTTAGTTTTGGGTATGGATATCTGTAGTACAGGCCCCTGAACTCCACCACCAACAGTAGCAGCAGTCTAACAGCTATTGGACAAAAGGCATTTTAACACTCTAAGACTGCTACTCGGGACAGTTGCATGGACATGGAGAGCAGCTAAAAGATTCCGGAATGTCAAAAGGGGAGATTAAGCAAAGTGGGAAGCAGTACCTGCATCCGGCACAATCAATGTCAACGAAAGGGAAAGCGCATTCCTGAGTATATGTCTGGCACGCAAAAAGGTATAAATTTCCCAAACACAACCACTGACAGGCACGTAGCATACAGAGACCAAGCAACTAGCATCCTCATGTGTGGAGGGTGGATACGAGCTCTCAAAGAACACCATAAAGCTGTCCCCTGCTTTCTAATGACTGCCATTTCTTCTTTCATTTTTTTGTGTTTTATTTTCTTTTGTTAGGTGACTTCAAGATTTATCCTCCAGGCCCCCAGGTGAGGTGTCTTGCTTCTCAGTTGGGTTGTGATGAGAGTGCGTCTTTACATCCAGGTCACTGGCAGCAGGCGGTTGTCCACTTGTCAGCAGGGTGATAATGATAAAATAGTTGGGCAGTGGTCCATTGGCAGCAGCTCACTGGTGCAACGGGTGCACTCTAGCGTTTTTTGGCTGTCAACTGTATGTAAGCACTGGGTTTCCCGCACTTGAAAGAGAAGGACTGTACACGGACACAGGTTTCCACTCATCTTGTCTTTTTATGGATTTCAGTGGCGTTGATTTTTTGATGTAGTTGACTTGAAGCAGTAGTAGTAGCAACAGATGAAGTCAGAGTAGATCAGTGGACCACAATCGGTAAAAAACCCTTTAAACATATAAACACAAAATCAAATAATTGTCAGGTTGTGTTTTCTGCATTGCATTACTTTTAAGTTTAAACTAATAGCAAATAAATAAATGAACCAAGTAATTACTGTCAGCATTGTTGGCCAGTAAAACAACACAAAATGTTTAAGCTTAAAAGTTAAACAACTTCATGTCACCTTGTAGGCCCAACACATAACACCATTTAAATATAGCCTAAGGATAAGTTAACAACCATATCCAACAATCCAAACTATTACCCCACTAGTCCAAGTTCAGACAAACTATAGACAAATTGTAGCTCCTCATAACATTTCAATGAATTGCATAAGTAGGCTAGGCTAAATTACAAACGAGATATATCGAAGTCCTACCAGTTGCATCTTTGACCACAAACTGAGGAGTGTCTTTTCAGTTGGTTGTTTTTGAGTTTTTAAGCTAAGTAGCCTACTAACAAACTTTTTTGCTATTCCTATGTTCAGCTCTCATGCTGGTCAACCAAACCAGGTTAAAGGGACACTGCAGAAAATGGTCAAAAAAAGTACTGCAACTATGCTGCTCATTGAAATTGGGCTGCCTATTGCCAAATTTGATAATGTCATGAAAGTTTACAAAATAATAAACAAATATTTTCTAGTATGGCCCAAGTACAGTCATTTTTGCAGCTAAAAATGGCGATTTCTGGAAATTCAAAATGGCGGATCATGGAGAAGATCCCCCTTTTCATGTATGAAAAGTGCATTTTTTCCAGTCATAATGAATAGGCCTACTTAGAATTTGATGGTGGTGGTCCGTATTCATGGAAAAGGTAACATTAGTGAATGGGTGGGATGAATTCTGGAAATAAACAACTAAAAATCTCAGTGTCCCTTTAAGTTAAGAAGTAGGCCTAAATAATCTAATAGAAGAGCCTGGAGTCTAGGCACTTATAAGATTTAGGCTACCTCTTAACCTGGTTTACTCCTGAACCAGCTTTAGTAGTAGCCTAGGCCCAGGATCAACGATACAAACAACCATCCGATTTTAGCCATGGCGAGATATGTCAACTTACATCAACAGCGATCCAGCTTTCCTTGCTGCAGGAGCAATAAACCCCCATAACAATGTAGGCACGTTGCTTGCTGGATAAGCTCCAAGACAAACTACAAGACAAACAAATGTGAGATTACCATGTGAAATTACAGCACAGAAAAGTCGAGCACTCAGAAGGAATTAACTTACCCTCGCGTTTTCGCACTGCTGTGCTGACAAAGACTGCCCTGCCGCACAGACAAAGCAATCTTCTGCTGGCTCCCGCAAACATTTAAAATGAAATGTCACCTGCAGCCTATGACCTACCTAATCACACTCGGGACACCATTGGCTCGCGTCGTCAGCCAATTTGGCAATGACCCTGAGCTGTGCGAGCATTCGCGCGCTGCTCCCATCTCTGCGCAGAGCAACTTAATGCTGCGGAGGTCTAGCCTAGTGAACTAGTGCCACCCGCTGGCGGCCATTAAAAATAATAATAATTAAATCAGGCCATTCTCACATTCAGTCTGGTTTATAAGGCAAGCGGAGGTCGGTAGGTTTGTTCCTATTGGACACGCAGATGAATGTTAGCGAAATGTCCACTCTGACTCATTATAGCATTAGCATTAACCCCTTAATGCGCGCCGTACCTCCAGTGGCACGCTGTAATAGTCATTGAAATGTAACTACCATAGCACTACAATACTATGACACAACACAGGGCCTTTAGTAATGCACCACGGCTTGGTCATTACCATACTGGTAACAACAAATGTATAAAGCCGCGTCTTAAGGGGTTAAATAGAAATAAAACGCCTTGTTTAGATTCGAAGCATCTATTTTAGATGAATGATAGGTTACGAGTTGAGTTCCCTGCTTGTTGCGTGCTGCCTGCGCGGAGGATTTCGGCACTCAGCAATTACCGGTATTAAAATATAGGCCTATGTCAAGTTAGTCCCATGGCCTCAGATGAGGTTAAAAAAATGCTTTATAAAGGTTCATGAACGAACCCTTATTTGAATAAAACCAAACCAAGGCAGGATTGTGTAAAAGGTTTCACTAGGATGGACACTTTGTGTCATATTCAGGGTCACTGCATGATGCACAGGGAAAGATATTTTAAGCAGTTGGTGGGTGATTGACTGTGATAGCCTAGGGCCGGATTGAGATGGCAGGGACCCCTGGCTAAAGTTTTCTGTGGCCCCCCCAAATTTCCTGACAATTTCACATGGACTGTGTCGAAATTACGAGCAAGCAATCAAGAATAACATGTCTACCATACCAACTGCACTGAACACAACAGATACATTTTTCAATATTGCATTTTGTCACAATTCTGCAATGTTTCGCTTTTGACCAATCAGGGGCCCCCTGGCAGGTAAGGGCCCCTAGGCTGCAGACATATCCTGTGCGTTAATCCGGCCTTGCCTTGGATATACACACACATACCACTCTGTGTCTGTGGCATTGTTTCCATAAGCTTCACATGTCACAATATTTCCATATAGTGTGGGATTCATTTTTCACCAAGACCTTTTTTGGTGGCAACCTTTTTATTTTGCACAGGCAGTGTATTTAGTTAACAATTCATAAAGTTGCAAGTCGCAGAACACATCGCCTGGCTTTATCAGTACTTTTGCTCATTTATCATTTCCCTACATGTTCTGGATCTGCTTATGGGTTGTTCTTGAGCAAGGCATCATCAGTGACATGCCAATCAGCAAGTAAGAATTGGGACACATGAGATGCAGTACATTATTCACAACCAAAAATGATCAGTTCAGTAAAGTCAGATCCAGCTGTCAGTTCATTGACTTTGGTACTCAATTGGGCAGCTGCAGAATATATTATGGGAAATTACTCGTTATATGAGGATTTGGTAAGATATTGAAGAAAAAGAATTCACACAACATTTGACTACATGCGTCCATTTAATTAGCAACAACAAAAATACAGACTATTTAGGCCTATATTTTACACAAAACCCAATGCCCGACATGGAAACATTAGACAAACCTGTAAAAACAATTCCATGATTGAACTTAAGAAAGCCTATGTTTCACATAAAATTCTTGTACAACAAAGGGAGGAGTCAAGATGTTCAATTTTCAGTCAAGACTAAAGTGCATCTGTAAACACCTTTTCGAGGAACTTTTGAGGAATTTCAGTCAGGGTGGATTCAGGTCTGTATGGCCTGCTCCCGGCAACAGTAACATTTCTGTGTGTGTGTGTGTGTGTGTGTGTGTGTGTGTGTGTGTGTGTGTGTGTGTGTGTGTGTGTGTGTGTGTGTGTGTGTGTGTGTGTGTGTGTGTGTGTGTGTGTGTGAGAGAGAGAGAGAGAGAGGGAGAGAGGGATAGAGAGATACTTTATTGATCACAAAGGGTGTACATGTGACATGCATTGCACTAATACAATCACACATTCATCTTCAGAATATATTCTTGTGACAGTGTGTATATAGGCTAGGCCTATATAGAGGCATCAAACTGTTCTGGGGAGATGTCTGTTCCCTGGGGCCCCAGGTGGTCTCTGACTGCTCTACTTTGCTTGTTGGGGTGGCTTCTTGAGGTTTTGGAGGGGAGACGGATGGGATAATCTCTCCTTCGCTTCACCACAAATGGTGATTTGCCGTAAGGATGTGTGCTACACAACTAGTATAAAACAATGCATCTGCAGCACCAGAATTGAGTAAATATAGGCCTACTTGAAACGTTTCTGTAATGGCCATCAGATAAAACATTTCACAATGTTGAGAGCCTGTTAAGAAGTAAAGAAAAACAATTCAATTTTGATTTAGATAGATAGTTAGATAGAAAGATAGATAGATTTCTTAAAAATCTGGATTATGAAAATCGCCAGTGACATAGGCCTACCGTTGTTATTGAAGCTTCCGGAACTTCTTCAAAGATCATGATATCCTGGAAAGTAAAGGTGTCATATGTGAATCAAATTCAGCATGTGATCATGTCATGTTCTGTTTTATTTCGAGTTTCTATTATTGATAGAGTAATTAATCAAAATCAATCACGTATCACTTATTTACCATTAAAACACATGCTCCCAGTATGGCAGCCTTTACTGCTACATCCAGGTCTTCTATAAACTGCAGGTTGTAGTTGCCCTCAGTTTTAGAGATGTATCCCACTGCACTACCATCGAGTGATGTAATCTGTAGGGAAAATAGACTGCACATCTGTATGATGCTTTAACTGTTAGAATGTCTCAAATGAGCCTTTACAGTTTTTATATGGCAGAAACAGATGGCTTTTGTACCATGCAATAACCAGATGATGCTAGTAGCCTAGTTATGCCATGATTCAATGATACAAATGCATGATTCATGATACAAAGCTTTCTACTACCTGCAATGTGATTTCTCCACCACATCGGCAGTCTACACATGACGGGCCTGTTATCTTCAACTGGGGTTGCCGTCTCTCATTGTAAATGGTTACTTCAGGAGAGATGCTGAAAAAGGTGCGTGCCACATATCCAATAGGAATGTCTGGGGGATAGATGATCTCTAGCTACATCATCATCCAAAACAGAAACATAAATAAAAAGTATTTTAATTATACATGTAATGACATTGAAGCATTACACTCTGTTCATTGTGCAATTAAATTAGTCCATTGTTCACTATTAAAAGAATCCAATCCAATGTTAGGGTAAGCTTGAATTTAAACAGCTACAGCATGAATAATCTCAGTAAGACAGTAAACAATACAAATAACAACCAACTCTTCTGATTGGATTTGCAATATTGTGCACAGTGGATAATTGTATAGTTTGGATAATAATAGTGGATAGCAATTGAATAGTTTTCAGTAGGCCTACTTCAAGGCCGCCGCAGTTGCAGACATCTGGTTTTCTCAGAGTGATGATGTTTCGACCAGAGTTGTCAGTGACATGAATGGTGAAGGACCGTGCTTTGCCACAGCACTGCTTATTGCAGCTGTCCCCTTCTTCTTGCGCATTGAACACTGCTTGTCCAGAGTTATTCTTCACTACATATCTATTCCAGTTCGTCAAACCAAAGCATTCTGAGGGGGGAAAACATGTTAGTATAGTCAGGGGAAATATAGTCAGGATAGTAGGTTTGTCCTCTCATGACATTTTTTTTACCGGTAATTGTGCTATGTGCCCTACCTTGCTCGAAATCTTGAGGTGGAGTTTCAGTTTGAATCAACATATGAGTAAACTGTTAAGACAGGAAATAGTAGATGGATTATTAACTAAATGTTACAAAGATTTGTCTTACACCATGTGAACATGGCTTAGGCCTACCTGATGAAAGGAGCGCAGTAGTGGATGGGGAGAGACTCTCTCAGACGGATCCATCAACACACTGCCCTCATGTGAAGGGAACTGGGGCTGGGGCTGCACAACTACACAATTATATACAGTACAACAATTAAATAGGCTATATATTTTTATGTAATAGTGTCAAAAAATGATAACTTAAGAGACTAACGAAGTGAGTACATTTCAAATGTGGATTTGCATTTTTTTTAAAAAAATATTTCTATGACTCATGCTTCTAAAACAGACATGGGCGGCCAACTCCAGTTTCAAATAATCCAAAATGCAAAGACAGACTACCCTCCTATTAGTAAATGTAATCACAAACTCAAGAGGCGGCAACAGACACTGGTTAGTGGCCTTATTGTTACAATTTATTGACCGCTGCAACATACCTACAACAGTTTCTGATCCATTATCAATATCTCCGCTTTCATCTCCAAGTGGGCCCATCTGTCAAAAACATCCACATTGAACAAAATCAAGGCCATTGGAAGTGGAAACATCAAGCTGCAATATTAGTTATTACCTCCGCCAAGGAGGTTGTGTTTCGGTCGCGTTGGTTTGTCTGTCTGTCTGTCTATCTGTTTGTTTGTCAGCAGGAAACCTATGAAAAGATTTGGATGAAACTATGTTCATTCTCACCTCATTAGAGGACTCAGGCACTTCAGCTGGATCCTCAGATGATATTGTGCTCTCCATGAGTTTGGGATCCTCTGCCATCTTCAAAGTCTTGGTGTCATAAGACTAAAATCGAACTGCAGTGAGACTCTGCTGTGAGACCCTGCTCTTTATAGAGTTGCCTTGCCACCTACTTGTAAAACCACATCCTTTCAGGTTGCACCTTCTTTGCATTGGGCCCGTTCAAATGTATCCCCAAATCAACTGTGAGTTACAGTACATTTCTTAAACGTTGTGACATTGACTGTGTTTGACGGTTAGTTAATTGCTATTCGTTAGAGGAATCACCATGTGCTTATCTGACATGACATTTCCCAACAGTCGCTTTGGTTATAAAGCGTCTGCCAAATGCAATGTAATGTAATGTAATAATGTAATGCCCCATTTCTCTTCCCTATCCATTTCTTAACTTCTCTCTTTTCTATTTACAGTCATTAAAGTACAAAAGTCACGTGTAGGTAACACAATCATCACAGTTCATTATTGCATGTATCAGACAAGTTTGACATTGGCTTCCGGGTCGCCCTTTGTGAACCACTGATTTACAGTAAGCTTTCTCATGCCCCACATTGCCATCAGGTCTAGTTGGTTAGTGGTTGGGTTGCCCCCATTGTGGCTGAGGAGAAACGTGCTGTTCCACACACTGTGGTGGCTGTTGTAGGTTTGCAATGATGAGGTTGACCCCATTTCGGTATGGTCAATGAAATAGCAGACAAAAAGTCCCCATGATGGGTTTCTCCAATGCTTGTGTGTGTGTATGTGTGTATGAGCGTGTGTGTGCATGAGGCATTTGTATGTGTATGTGTCTGTGTGTATGTGTGTTTGTGTGTCTGTCTGAGTGCACGTGCCTGTGTTTGTGTGTGTGTCTGCCTGTGTGCGTGTGTGTCTGCCTCTGTGTGTGTGTGTGTGTGTGTGTGTGTGTGAGAGAGAGAGAGAGAGAGAGAGAGAGAGAGAGAGAGAGAGAGAGAGAGAGAGAGAGAGAGAGAGAATGTGGCATGTGCATAACCAGGAAAGAACTAAAAGATGATCCGCAGATGACTGGGGCCTGTACAGCAATGGGCCAACCAGGCCGGCTCAGGTCCAGGATCAGGGGGGCAGAGGTCCAAACAGAGGCCAACACAAACTAAACCCTCCCACCTCCCAAAGAAAGCCTTCTTCAATTTGTCTCTGAAAGCATTTTTTTTTACCAGGAAAATAAGTATTCCCACACTATACTTATTGCATCATCAAGAGGAATGCGAAATCTAGGCGGACAAAGGTTCAAGTTCAAGGGGAGGTGCCATTCTCATGATTATTATGCCAACAAAAATAGAGGAAACTGCTCGGCATGTGGAGATACTTTGTAGTAAGCGTATCAGAACAGAAAGTGTGTGGCGGGTCTGTGATCAAACACTTGCCCAACAAGATACCAGGGTAAAGCCGAGTGGTAAGATAAGCTAATCCTTTTTTAGAAATGGCCCCTGTAATGTGTACGGTAAAATTTTTGCTTCATATTCATTGAATTCAGATTACAGTAGCCTAGCTTTTCACACGAACCGTTTCTTCTGACCATTTGTGTGTCATATTTGATGATGACTACGTTTTTTTTTTTTTAAAGAAGGTCTAAAAACGTGACAATGAATCTCTGGAGAAAATCTAACCAAAACATAATGACTTCATTGTTTAGGCCAAAAGTAAACTAACTAAAGTAAAGGTTGAAGTTCTGACAGATCTTTCCTGTTGCCTGTGCCGATATCGTGCCGAAAATCGAGTCACTCCCTGCCAGAACACGAGTGCCCTCATTGAAACCAATGACATTTTTTGAGAGAAAATTATACTATTTTTTGCAGAATGAATTACATAATTTATGAACTAAAAATATGCTTATGAAACATTACTCGTCCTCCACTTAATATGAGCTATTTGAATGAAACCGTATGTTAGCCTATGACAATTCTTCGAATCTTATGGAAATAATACTGAAATTGTAACCAGCTCTTTGTAATACTTCCAGAGGGAATGTAGATGCTTTATTGATGGGCTTTCCATCTGAAATTGTGTCGGATTTGACTGCAAAAATGGGAAAAACATATCTGAAAAAATGGTCATTGGTTTCCATTGGTTTCCATTGGTTTCAATGAAGGCACTCGTGTTCTGGCAGGGACTCGCTTTTCGGCACGACACCCCCAACAAACTAGATCATCTGAAGAGGTGGACTGATATAAGCAGTCATCAAGGTTTAGGAAACTGGTTGCATCTGCAACATATTGTGACGTCAAAACCAAATGATCATTGGACAAAACAGAATACACAAAATAATATTGGTATGGGTTATTTTTATTTATTTATTTTTCACCAATTCAGTACAAATGTAGATTGACCAGGATCACTTCCCTCACTCATACATTCACAACAGTTTCCCAGACTAAAGTTGAATAATAAAATCTGTAGGAAAAAACAAAAGATAAAAAAATGACATGTACTTCAAAATAGGAAGGATCAGGATGAAAAAGAATGCCAGTCAAATACTCTTGATTCTTGATTCTCTTGACCAATGATTGCTAATTGTGAAAGCATCCGATATCCTGGAAAGAAAAGGTCTGAGTATGTGAATCACGTTCAGCAATTGTTTGTGTGCTCAGCATTTCCATTATTGACAGAGTAATTCATTCAAAGTCACAAATACTTACAATTAGAACACATGCTCCCAGTATGGCAGCCTTAATGGTGACATTTTGGCCTAGTTCTGCTGGAAACTGCACATCATATTTGCCGTATGCCATTCTAGAGATGTTCCCGATGGCATTTCCGTCAATTGTTCTGTGATCTGTTGGAAGTGTGATCTGTTGGAACAGAAGACTGTACTCCAGAGTTTGTGTAGAAGTAAAGCAGGGGCAAATTACTAACTTCTAGTACATGCCAAATTATTCCAAGCTAAAAGGAACAGTCCACCATTACTTTCATAATAAACTGTGTTCTTTTCTGAATTGAGACGAGCTGAACTGTAACTCTCTGAGCTTTGTACATGCTAGCATGTGGCTGGCTCACATGGCTGCTGGTATTTTGGAAGGATGATGTTAGATGCGATCAAACTCTTAACATGGTTTCCCTGTTTACATACGCTTTATATGACCAGTTACACAAAACATTGCATTGATTACAGAAGTACAATGGACTGTATTACTGTACTAACTTGTGCAATGTACCTGGAAATCAATTTTTCCACAAAATCGAAAAGGTAGCCATGGTGGGCCTATTATCTTCAAAACTGGTTGCCTTGTCTCATTATAGATGGTTATTCGGGGGTGAAAGGTGGGGCTGGATGAAATATATCCTATAGGAATGCCAGGGGGAGAGAGGATCTGCAGGAAAAGTCATCCAAAAGAAAAACAAACAAAGAAAGAGTCAGAGTATTGTTCCGCCAATATCAAAACATATGAAACAACTTTAAAGACGAAGGTAACCTGCTGAGATAGATTTAGTCAACTGCAGGCCTGTGCTGAATCAAGACTCAACTCAGAATGAGCACGTTAAAGGGACACTGTGCAGGAAATGGTCAAAAAAGGTACTGCAACTATGCTGCTCATTGAAATTGGGCTGCCTATTGCCAAATTTGATCTTTACACGAAAGTTTACTAAGTATTAAACACATATTTTCTAGTATCGTCCAAGTACAGTCATTTTTGGCAGCTAAAAATGGCTATTTTTGGAAATTCAAAATGGCGGACCATGGAGAAGATCCCCCTTTTCATGTATGAAAAGTGTTTTTTTTCCAATCATAATGAATACTTAGAATTTAATGCTGGTGGTAAGTATTCATGAAAAATGTAACATTAGTGAATGGACAGCATGAATTCTGGAAATAAACAACTAAAAATCTCACACAGTGTCCCTTTAAAATATGCTCCCACGCTGCCACAATGTAGCAGTAAGAACATGGGAGGTATCTTACACCCTCATCTATGGCTAAAGTGACACTGACCCGCTACCCCTCCCCAACTCTCCTCTTTAAACAGGGCCACCTTGAGATATGTAGAGAGCAGTATCTTTGCACTTCCTGGTCATTAAATTTAAGAAGGTGCCGTGCTACAACACATAAAGCTCCTGTGATTCTTTGTTAGGCTATCTGTGATTTGCTTTGCACTTGTGATGTTGAGTTGAGTTAAGTTTGAAATTATGCCGTGATGGTGTGTTAGGTTAACTTGACTTAAAAAAAAAAGAAAAAAAAGTCAAAAGTCAATGCAAAATTAAGACCGCCCAACTACCTACAGTATATGGCCTGTAGTTGAATAAAATCTCAAATCTCCTGCAGCAGGTTGCATTTAAGTTAACATACATATCTTTGCTACGATTCTGAATAAAAAAAAACACAGTATAACCAACATACAGCAAATGACAATGTATCAGATCCTCATCAAAATGTTAAAATTCAGTCTTATTGAATCTGTGGAGAGGATTTTTGTTATCATATTTATATTTAAGAATAACCATCAATTAAATAATAATTGTGATCAGAGTTTTCAATAGGCCTACTTCAAGATTGCTGATGAGTGTTTGTCTCAGGGTGATAATCTCTCGTTCATAGTTGTCAGTGACATGCATAACGTAGGGACGTCCCGGGCCAAAGACCGATTTATAACCGCCGTCCCCTTCTTCTTGCACATGGAACACTGCTCGTCCAGAAGTGTCTTTCACAGCATATCTGTTTGCGTTTGCCAAACCACAACATACTGTGGGAAAGATTATATTTGTGTTAGTTTGGGAAATGGTCTTACACTGTATATACACATAAAATACTTGTCCTACTCTTAGACTTTTTGTGTATATGTATTTTGCCACTGTGGCATGTTATTTCATGTAAGTCTGTCTATTAGCAAAACACTGAAAGTGGATGTAAAGATTATGTATAAAAACTGTGAGTGTTCCAACAGTAACTGGAAGATGAGATAATCCCTCTTTAGCATGGAAATGTAAGAAATTAATACAAACTCACCACATGACTAATAAAAAAGTCATACTTGATATGGAAAAGTATTATGGTATAAGATACATATGCCCTACCTTGAAATAAATCTCGAGGTGGTGTCTGATCTTCAACCAACATATGAGTAAACTGTTAAAATAGCAAAAAAAAAAGAAAGCGGTATTATTTCTTGCACATACTGTACCCCTCTCTGTTTAAATCCTATGAACATGCCTACCTTTTGAAATGAGTGAAACGTTTAGGGACTAAATTCGTCTGCTCACATAAAATGGCCCTTTCAAAATCCCTTAGACCTACATAAATATTTCTAACATACAAATATAGCCTAAACACAAAATATAATGTGCCTTCAACTTTTTGATCCCAGAATAGCTTATGCTGTTGCTCCGCATTACATGGATGCGGAAGTCTTTTCGGGAGAGGAGCTTGAAGAGCCGAGCTCCAAGAGCCTGCACCTGCTGTGGTGGCTATCGATGCCTCCGCCTCTGACACAGCGAGTAAACTCACTCTAATGCAATTGGAATTGGAGGAAAGAAAAGCGGCAAGACAATTTGAAATTTAAATTAAAATATGAAAAAGAAGAGAATGACAGACAAGAGAAAGAGAGCGAGAACGACAAGAGAAAAAAGAAGGGAGAAAAAAGGTATGAGTGAAAAGAAGAGAGAGACAGAAGAGAGAGAGAGAGAGAGGGAGGGAGAGAGAGAGAGGGATGAAACGCAATTGGAAAGAGAAAAATTAGAAGCGGAAAAAAGGGGAAAATAGATAAAGAAATTACAAGTAACTTCGTTGAAAGTAGAGAAGTGAGATTGGTCCCGCCATTTGATGAGAAGGAAGAGTAGATAAAAACTCTCAACATTTTGAAAAAGTGTCTGAGAGTTTAAAATGACCCAAAGAACATTGGCCTTTGATGCTTCAGTCTCCTAAGAGGGAAAGCGTAGCAGGCACATTCAGCTTTAGGCTATCTGTCACTGAGTCCTCAGATTATGAGAAGGTTAAGCAAGCCATTCTGAATGCCTACGAATTAGGCCTAGTGCCAGAAGTGTACCGGCAGATATTCAGAGGCCACAAGAAAAATGACAATGTTTCCTCTGCAAGTCAGTGAAGTCAACTTTACAGCTTACTTGTGTGAGATACTCCAGCCCAGGTGGGCAGCCTGCGGGCTTCCCGGGAGTGGGCATTGGCACTGGCACTGGCACTGACACTGACACTGGCCCTGGCCCTGGCACGGGCATAGGCATCTGCATTTCCGGGGGATACTGGGGGTCCACCCGAGAAGGGGGCATCTGCACCGGCATTTGAAATGGAATGTTCTCTGCAGGGAGAAAGACAATTCAGCCATTATATCACATTAGCATTTAGCAGAAAGGTGATAGATTGATTGAAAGATTGATATACACTACACAGACATTTAAAAAAAAAAAAAAATCAAAGCAGCTCACAAATGAGACCACCATCACCAGCATACAATATGTGGGGACAAAGAAGCCAGGTAGGTTTGGTGCAAATGAGCAAGGTTAGTTTTTTTTAATTCAGTTTTGGCAACAGCCATATGTTGCTAGCCTGGTAGGACCTGGCCATAATACTTCCCTTTATTCACATTCATGGTCTGGAAGTTCTTTGACCCTGACACGATTAGAAGGGCGGGAGGATTGCTCTCATTTCTGCTTTGAAATGATTGGACAGCTCTCACCCTCATTCGCTTATTGGCCGACCGCCTGGTAGTCGACTAAATCCTCCGCAGAAAAGAAACTCCAGACCATAAATACGAATGAAGAGAAGAACTATGGGCGGGTCACCAGGCTAATATCTTCATGCTAGAGGTGGAAAAACAGTAGCCAGGCCGCACCCTCCTAGTGACGCAACATCTTCGGCGTTGCAACTAGTCAGGTCAAGAGCAATGCAAGTACTTTCTGAGTTCCCGAAAATACAGGAACTCCTTTCACTTTGTCGGGAAGCAAACATCATAGACATATGGCAAACATCCATAAGCAAACCAAGGGAAGTGGGTGAACCATGTCGTTTGGGAAATGTTCATTGTTATGCTCTTGGTCAGACTAAGTCTCGAAGAGATTTGAACGTCTACAGTATGATAATCAGGCTAGAAAAACAGCCTACCTGGTGGCATGGGGACTTGACTATATGGGGAAGGCTGCGAAGCTCCAGGTGCAGAGTGGACAGCATATGCTAAACAAAAGCACAAAAAAATGCCATTGTGTAGGAACAGGGAGTCAGTAACTGCGGTTTTGTGTTTAATCTGAACATAAAATGTGAACTGTACTACCACTGTTGTTGATGTGAAACATAACTTATAATTTACATGGATGGAAATGTAAGTCATGTTACATGTTTGTTTTACTAACAATATGCAGTGCAGTGCGAAAGAAGTCATACTGTGTAAAGATTTAACAATAGGCCTACCAATTACTAAGCGGTCTCAAAATTAGCTTTTCACCAGTTGGTCATCTATCTGACACTATCTGACTCTCTGGCTATCTGACTACAATTGATACTGTTAACAAGGATGAAAAGGCATCAGTTTTGGCCTCTAGTTTGCACGTAAACACAGTTTCCTTTCAAAACTCTGCTTGTAAATAGGGATGGCTTTTTTTTAAGCTTTCTTAACCTCTTTTTTTTAGACCTGTCATGTGTACAAAGGCGTACAAATAGTCACTAAAGCAAGCAACCGGTAAACTTTTGGCTCTGTGCTGTGGTTGCGCTTAATAAATTCCACCATGGGACGGCTCATGCTCACATTTATCATTTTTAGATATTGGTCATATCGCCCCATACAATACAACACCAATGGTTAACCAGGGGCAGAACATTTTAACCGGTTAACGTTGATGCGGTCGACAACATCCCTACTTTTAAAAAATATCTCTATTAGGGGATAAAATACACCTATCACAATTGTGTTTTTATTTTTACCCACATGCCATGTTTACAAGAGATTTTTTTTTTATTTTTTTTTTTTTAAGCTTTTTATATTGGCATACTGTACGTGTAACCAGCTGGCTGCATAGAGTGGTGTGGGTTGGTGTGTGGGAGTCACCTGGAGGGTGTTGGGCTGTGGGCTGAGGAGGACTAGGGGCCCCAGTAGGCACAGCCTGGGGCTCAGAGGGCTGAGGTGGAGCAGGGGCCCCAGTAGGCACAGCCTGGGACTCAGTGGGCTGAGTAGGGACCCCAGTAGACACAGCCTGGGGCTCAGAAGGCTGAGGTGGAGCAGGGGCCCCAGTAGACACAGCCTGGGGCTCAGAGGGTGCAGCGGGGTTCATTACGTACAACGCACATGGCAAAACACCTGGACCTACAGGTAATGATTTACAAATTAGCTTATACACAAAGGTTTTATTATTACTTCAGTGGAAAAAAAAACAGGACAATATTGAACATAAACAGGTTTATTCCAACAAAAGAGAAACAGCTTGCTTTTGGGTTAGAATTGATTTGCCCATAAACTTGTTTACTCAATATGATAATAATTGTAAAGTTCCACTTAAATATGACTTACCTGTATATTAGCCTAACTAAATGTAAACCTAAAAGAATCAAGAGGTGTGAAACAATCACTTACTTTTCGTTCTTACAGACGACAGTATGGGGTTGCTCTGCAATAGCGCAGGGTTTAGTTATAGTTAACAACCTTCAGTACAATTTGCGTAAGGCCGCATTTCCACTCACCTGTGAAACGCATCCAAGGAATACAGCCATCGCCAAAATATCACTCCACGTGCCGCTCCCATAAAGTCTATATAGATCCTTTTTACTGGAGCACCACAGACGTTTGCTTCTCGCACGTCAAGTCAGGAGAAAGGTTGCCAGGTGAACAGTAAACAGAAGAGCACCTGGTAGGAAACTGATACCCTCACCTGATACTTGCACCTACTACCTTAATGATGAGCAGTCCTGTCCCTGTAAATAGGCCTTAATAGTAAATGTGTTATTTATGTTGAGTAGAGTAGAGTAGAGTAGAGTAACTTTATTGATCCCGGGGGGAATTAAGGATGTATTAACATTTGTGTAATAAATTTGGTGACACTTTATTTTAGTGTTACATTAGGGCTGCTCAATAATGGGAAAATCAATATCACAATATTTTCATTCAATATTAATGGCCTATCACGATATGTTATGTATAGGCCTATATAAAATACCATATATACAGATGTTAGTTAATGCCAGGAGATAGGTGTAATGAGAGATAAAGTTTGGAAACCCAGATTTTAATGGGGACATTCTGACTGACACATCTTGCCATTGCATAGCTCAGTGGTTCCCAAACTTTTGCAGTGAGGAGCCTCTTTTGGACTTATTTTCTCGACCCTCTCACCCACCACAGTCTTAGCCTCGCAATGGATTTCTAGCAATAATAGCAGACAAACTATTCATGAATTTAAAAAAAATAGATTTTCCATTAATAGAAATCCACACACTCACTAGGACAGCAAATACATCATACAAGTGAATACTGTTACTAACTGAATTATGACATTATGGTGCTAGCTGTTAACCTGTGGATGTCCAGTTTTTATGCAATGCTCGATGGATATGGGAACCTGATCATGACCTGATCATGACTTGTCATTTGCCATTTCTATTTTAGTAACAAAAGAAAGCAGATGCGGCAACCTGGCATCCTGGTAAACGCTTCGCATGTGAGGAGTGTGTGTGTGTGCTGTGTGTGTGTGTGTGTGTGTGTGTGTGTGTGTGTGTGTGTGTGTGTGTGTGTGTGTGTGTGTGTGTGTGTGTGTGTGTGTGTGTGTGTGTGTGAACCAAACGTTGTATATGATTCGGAGTGTGTTTGGCACCCCATGAAACACATGGTGCGTGGACAAACACACTGACTGGCGGACAGGGCCAGGAGAGGTCAGGGTCACAGTCTGGTCCAGATAGGGATTGGGTTAAATACTGTATAATCCAGATGTTACAACACATTATATAAAAGATTTTTTCTTTAATTGTTATTATATAAATTTATCATATTTATTGATGTAAGTTTGACATAGGCTTCCGGGTCGCCCTTAGAGAATCACTGATTTACAGTAGGCCTATGGTTATATGCTCCACATTGCCATTTAGGTAGTTGGTTAGTGGTTGGAACTCGGCCTATTGTGGCTGAGGAGACGTGCTGTTCCACACTGTGGTGGCTGTTGTTTGCAATGTTGGGTTTGACCCCATATCAACTTGATGAATGTCCATATGGCTTTCCTTGAGAAACATGCATGTCATTATATGAACAGACAAATATTGCCTAAACAAAAACCTGCCATGTGTTTCTGGACTATTTTAAAATTTGTGGCAAACTGCACTATGTGCTAATAGCCTAGCCTACTCTATATAGGCCTGGGTCATTTCCCAACAGCAGGAATACCCCATCTCAGGTCTAGTTGGTTGCCTATTGTGGCTGAGGAGAAACTTGCTGTTCCATATGCGTGCAATGTGGTTGCCCCCATTTGTGCATGGTGAATGTTTAGGGTTGTAAACAAAAGCAAGCTACAATTGTATCACGTTAAATACAATGGATCTTTTCATAGTTACTAAATAATAAACAAATACTTGTATGACCAAAGTAGGCCTACAGTAGGCTACTATTTGCAGCTGAAAATGGCGGACACAGAGTCGGAGAAGATCCACCTTTTAATGTATGAAAAGTGCAATTTTCCCAGTCCTTTGAATTTGATAAAGGTGGATAGCTTAGGCCACCTTGATACGATACTGGAGCCTCTATGATGCTATGATGACTGGTAACAATAAATGATTAATAATAAATACAATGCACATTTATCTTTGTCTACATGTTAATTGTTCAATGTTAAATGTTGTATTTATTATTGGGCCTAATC
The DNA here is from genome assembly GCF_034702125.1 of Engraulis encrasicolus. NCBI lineage: Eukaryota > Metazoa > Chordata > Actinopteri > Clupeiformes > Engraulidae > Engraulis > Engraulis encrasicolus. The sequence continues at coordinate 35,417,836 of NC_085872.1, forward strand.
ATTTATTGTTACCATCCATCACTGTTCACTTTGTCAGTCTGTAAAATGTCAGTCCTGTGTATGTCTATTGGCATGTATAGAGAGAGAAACGTAATTTCATTTTCCTTGTAGGCCTAAGATTTGTGCATAAGAAATTGACAATAAAAGCTGACTTGACTTGATCCACGGGTCTTCACGTGCATGGCAGGTGCTTTTTCGAAGGAGTCACATGCACAACTAAGCCAGGCCTCTCCGAAAATAATGTTTAACATGTGAACTCTTGATAAACCGGAGGAAATGAATTTATTCGTCACTACCATAATTTAACATTTTCTTCTGCCACAGCAGTCTTGTATTATGTTATTAGGCTAAATAATCTGCAGCGACGCCAGGGAAAACAAGGAAGTAGAATTACGTATCATCTGAAAGTCACATGCACAAGTGCATCACATGATCAGCTGATGACTTCCCCTCTTTTGATGGGTACAGGATCATCATCCTTCGGTCTTTCCATTCAAATGCACGAAGGATCGATATCCTCTTACTCTCGATTCATTGTTTAGAATTTGTATAATATCTATCTCTCGACACAGTAGGTTTGTTATACATTAGACAAAAAACTGACTGTTCAGTTTGATTGCATTATGAACGGGCACGCCATTCTCTACGTCGGGGTCACTTTGGCCTTTTGGAGTACAATTCTCGTAGTCGGTAAGCAGTTTTACATTTTTCTTTAACAGCCATTTAGGCCTACAATATGAAGAGAAACTAGATCAATGTCAGCGAATAATCCACCAAACGGCGCAGTGCTCCGTTTGTGCCCACAGGAGCAAACGGTTACCCACTGTGATATCCCACCTTGCTAACCTGTATGCTGTTAGCTAATCGCGTTAGCTACTATGCTAACGATGCAAGATGTGTCTGAAGCAAGCATAAACTCACACGTTTCCACGACAGTTGAACATTTAACGTCTAAAACATAATTTGGCGTAGCGGGGATATACAAAAATATCTTGAGCCCACACTTCACTGGCTAGAATATTGTGGTGCAACAACCTTTTAGCTTGGTCGTGTCTGGGCATTGGGAATGTCAACGTCAGCTATCAATATAGTGGTTAGCTGCAGCAAATGCTAACAAGGTTTTTAATTTATTTGAACAACCTCGAGGTTTTCTGTCAGTGTTGTTCTAGAAAATATGTCACTTGGCCACTTAATTTGTTTGCCTGACGCTTATTTTTTTAGTGTCGGTGTATTGTATTTTGTCGGCTTTGTCTTCCTGAGATGGTAATGAAAGAAATATACATTGTGGACAGCAAAGGCACTTATTGACACCAACATATGACGAGTAGGCGAATAATTAGATTTTAAACATGTGGTTTTAAAGCAGGTATTCCCACGGTGCAGTGAACTTCCACATGCACCCTCTACTAAACGCTATCATTTCCATGCTACATATTTGTTTAACTCCACAGGACTGTGTGTGAAAAATACCGCCTGTTCAGATAGCCTATGTTGCTGATGGTGGTTTGACAGGTCTCCATACGAAATAATACCTCCAGGCCAGATATTTGTTCTGCTTATTAACACGTTTCTTTTTGTGGTTTCAGGAATATGCTACACAATATTTGACTTGGGATTTCGGTTTGATGTGGCATGGTGAGGATGAACGAAATGGGCTGTCATTGAATGTTTTGATGTTAGGCCTGCTTAGCACGTAATGCTTGATATTTCCAATTTCCACTGGATAGATTTGGATGAATAGATGTTATTTGTTGTCCATTAATTACAAGGTATGTTTCTAACTAACATTCACATCTTGTGCATCTCTAGGTTCCTGACAGAGACATCCCCTTTTATGTGGGCAAACCTTGGGATTGGCCTCGCTATATCGCTCTCAGTCGTTGGGGCAGCTTGGTAAGGGTATCTTGCTTCCCTATTCTAAAATGATTTTACGGAACAGTGGAGTTTATGATGAATGTGGAACTTCTTAGTAGATGTGGAAATAAGTGACATTCTCTTGGCTGGAGTTCTGTTAAGTGTAGCTTGGAGTGATGTTTTTGACTATTTCTTAAGTTATAAGGGCTGCAACTTCATGCCACATAAGTTGTGGCATGAAGTTGCAGCCCTGGTCTGTTCAGTCTATGTTTTTTGTGCTTTTGTCATTTTAGTTGTACTTGTTTTTAAGTTTTTTTGGAGGTTTTCAACGCTGCATGGCTAGTAATTTCATTTCAATTTCATGTTTTCTCATGACATGATAAAGCCACAAACATATCCATTGTGCATTCTATCTCAGAACAAACGTGTCAGCTGTTCAAGTTGGAATGTGGGGGAGACTAGGGGGAAGTGGAAGAAGAGGGCTGTATGTTACTTAATGTGGGTTGATGTGTCTTAACAGGGGCATTTACATCACTGGATCCAGCATCATTGGTGGAGGAGTCAAAGCCCCAAGGATTAAAACCAAGAATCTTGTCAGGTATGATGGTGTATCCTCAAGTATTCATAGACTTTTTGTCTCCTTACTTCTTTGTCACTTTGCCTATGATTTGTGTGTTTTTTCTAAGATGTAAGATTACTAGCATTTATTCATGTGCAATTTTTTTTTTTTAAATCTTCCACAGCATCATTTTCTGTGAAGCCGTTGCCATCTATGGAATTATCATGGCTATTGTGATCAGCAATATGGCTGAGGTGAGTTTGTCTTAACTCTGTTGAAGTGTTTGTTCAATTAGAAGTGACTGGAATTTGGGGGGGGGGGGGGGGTCTTACAGGTCTCTCATATTTGGTGTGTTCAATGTCATCTGCGAATGACTAATCCCATGTGTAGAAATGACTGTACAGGAAGGTTAAGGCTAGACAGTGTTTTGTCTGGGAGAAGTTTCAGTGTTACTCAGCATTGGATGAACATCACAAGGTTAAGGAGTTTGATAGCACAGAGATGAGCTTCCCAGGCTAAAGTGTGGTTAGGAAGTCTGACGCCCATATTTGCTTATTGAATACATATTTCACTATATATATAGGGAACAACCTGAGCTTTGAAAGTCGTCATTGGTGCACTAAAGCAGGGCCAGACCCACATCCAATGTCCCTGTGAAGTTAGAATTTGCAGTGCAGTGTATGTGAGAGCCCAACAACAACTTAACAACTTCATGACATTAGGTGTATCGGTACATCGATTTCATGTAGAATATGAGTTGTTAAATTTAGCTTCAAGGGATGCTCTCTTTATTGTCCTGTGTGTTGCAAAAGCCGGGGATGTCACATTTCAGACAGTTCCCTGGTCTGTTTCATCATATGTTTCTGCAAAAGCCAGAGAAACATTCATTAAGTGAACCTGACGAAGCGCAAGGCGAAACGTGTTGTTCACCTAAATAAAAAGCAGCAAAATTAGGTCCACCAGTGTGCGGTGATCCTTCTTCTTTACTGTGGATTACTGATGACTGCACTTCACCAGCACCTGGAACCTGGCTGTGCATAGGAATTTCAGATCTTTGAAACATTCATTAATTTACATAGATTGCTCTCTCTTTCCAATCTACACCGGATTGTAAAAAGCTCAGTAATCTTAACTGGGCTTGCTCAGTTTCTGGTTTTATAGCTCACATTAGTGCATGCGTTTCAGTGGTCTGTGTGCAAAGCTAACCGTGCGAACATGCCAGAAGAGACCAAAGCTAGAGAGTCACTTGACTGTTTTCATAGCAACAGCAATACAAGCGATGAAAACAAGAGTATAACAGTTAAAGGCAGAATGCAAGCATTAAGACTAGAGATGCACCGGATCCTGATTTTTAGGATCCTGCCGGATACCGGATCCACTGCTTAAGATCCTGCCGGATCCGGAACCGGATACCGGATCCTACGAAATGGTTGAAACACATAGCCAACTCGCACACGTGGGCCCTTTTTATTACGTTGGCGCAATCTGTTTTTAAGACTCATTGGCTTACTGCCACACTGCCTTCAACGGCCGCTTCCAAAATTGGGGTTGTGAAAGACTGACTGAAAAGCCTAGGCTAGAGATGCCCCAGATCCTGATTTTTAGGTAACTGCCGGATACCGGATCCACTGCTTAAGGTCCTGCCGGATCCGGATAGTCTGAAAAACCCTATTATCCTGCCGGATCCGGAACCGGATCTTGGATCCTGTACATCTCTAATTAAGACATTCCAATTGGCTGTGATGTCTGTACCCAAACTGCATCATAGTTCAATTCCATAATATTTGTTGAAGTTCAACTACAAATTGTCGCTCAAATCGCCTCTTGTCGCCCAAATGGCTTTTGTCTCTTCTGTCGCCAGCTCCTCCATACGGAGTCAATTACTTCCGTTGCTGTTGTCACTCACTCTAGTCACTTTTGTTGTTTTTGTGCGGCGAGGCTGTATGTTTAGTGTGACAAAATCACATGCAAACCTATAACCTTCAAATAACTATTTCATCAAGAGCAATATATTTGGATGTTTCTTCTAAAGATTCATTTGGAGGATATGGAATGTTTTGGGAATTTGAACTTGAGGGACTTTTATTATTAATTGACTTTTACAAGGCCTTCTAGGCCATAATCCAATATTTTGTAGATGGCAACAACTCACAAGTAGTTCTTAATTGAACGCCCACCTTTACATGGGTTTACCATTGGTGACCAATACCTGGCTGCGCGACCCTGGCTGTGCACTATTCCATGGTTATTTTTATGTTTATTTGTTTCTATGTTCATTTGCTGTCTTTGTGTGTCTTAAGTGGTCCTCAAGTCCTTTTATCTGCCTGTCCAGCACTTTGGTCAGCTATCTTGTTGTATTTTAAAGTGCTCTATAAATAAACTTTGACTTGACTTAACTTGGTTGTTGGAAACTGCTGTCGGTTAAAAAAAAAAGAGGTCACGTGATTGGCTGCTTAGCATCTAGACCCTCCTCACAACATGAACGTTTGTAAACAAAAAGCCTATGTATATGTTGATTTGTAACTTATGCCTATAGTTATAGAAAATTGAAAATAAATCAATGTTGCATGAGAATAGCGCAACACTCTCCTTCATGGATGTAACCTATGTCTTATTTTTTTTTGCAGGACTTCAAGGGTACCACTCCAGAAACCATTGGGGCAAAGAACTATCAAGCAGGTAGAAAGAATCCATCCAGTTCTTTATAGAAGATATTCAGACTGCTTTTTGGAATGCCTTTAACGTTGTTGTGTTTTGTGTGTGTGTGTGTGTTTTGACAGGTTACTCCATGTTTGGTGCTGGTCTCACTGTTGGCTTCTCCAATCTCTTCTGTGGCATCTGTGTGGGTATTGTTGGAAGCGGGGCTGCCTTGGCAGACGCGCAGAATGCCAGCCTCTTCGTGAAAATCCTCATTGTTGAGATCTTCGGCAGTGCCATCGGTCTGTTTGGAGTCATTGTGGCCATCTTGCAGGTACGTTGCTGTTCAAGGAGTAGATGCTGTGTTTTTTCTGAGTAGTTTATTGACCGAGAACTACTGACATGACTGCGCATAATTTGAAAGACAATTATACCTCTTAGTACTAAATAAAGCATCTAGTTTGCCAAATGTGGAATGCATGGGATCTTGGATATGATGCCTTCACATTTACTAAACTGGATATGCACTCAGAGTGCAGACGTCTGCCAAGGAAGCTGTTTGATAGTCAAATGTTCTATGTTGCACCCTATTTTTCTCCAAGTCTTTTTCTGCCTTGTTTTTGTGGAGTTTGAAACTGGAATTACTTTAGTTTGATTGTATATCATACGTTTGCAGTGCACTAAGTCAAGTTGACCAAGGTCTCTTGCTGCTTGTTTTCGAGCCAACAAACCATTTGAAATGCATTATGAGGGGCCGTAATAGTATTGGACTGTAATTTTAGTGACCTATTTTGCCTGGAGCAGTAGTGGTGTGAAGTTTTGGTGTGCAAGATTTCCCTTCTTATCTTCAAACTTGTCAGGGCCAATGAGTCACTATGAATATGACGCTTTTATAGTGGGTGAAAAGCAAGGATTTCAATAGTAGGTAACATGGCTCAAAATCACAAATGCACAAAGTTTTGCGATCAGGTTAGTCTGGACAAAGCTTTGGGAATGTGAACTGTCATTGGGTTTAATGCAGTGCCTTAAATTGAGGGAGCCTCACTCCGGAGTTTCAGCTTAAATCAGAACACGTATGCTTACGTTATCAGAATAGAGTTATGTGATTGGTTTTAACTTTGTCCAGAGGAATTTTATGGGCGCACACCTTTCGGAGAAATGGGTAGCACATGAGCTTGGACAGACCAATCTCAAATGAGCTTTACTTTTCTGATGGCGCGACAACCCTTCGGTACATACAAATATGCAGTACATTTTAAGGCCAACAGGAACACATGAAACTGTGGGTGGTAGTAAATGTTCATGAAATGGGACATGTTTGTGAATGGACTCCACCTTTTGATTGTGGATGTCATAAAATGTTACACATTGGACTTAAGCTTGCTGCTTATTTGTTGATCTTTGTTTGGAACTTTTGTAAACTATGGTGTCGACTAAACCGGTGAATTTGGACCCACCTAAGGGCTTTTTCTAAAAGTGGCTGTGGTGCTGATGAACATCTGTATGGTAACCAGACTGGTTATCGAGTTTGTAGGTCTAGACTATCTCGTAATGAATCCCCTAGAAACGATAGCAATGCTATCTGTAAACTTGGATTTGCAGCAAGCATGTTTTACAGCAACTCTGAAGTAGGTTTTTTTCTGTCAATATTCAAATGTTTCCAATGTTTCAGTGGTACTTAAGCTTATAACAGGTTGAAAAGCTCTTTTGTATATCATATCAGCACCTGCCAACGATCCAAATGCTGACTGGGGCTAGTAATAATGTCAGTATCACTAGCCATCTTGGCAGTAAGTCTAGGACTTCTGAGCTTATGCTTAGACCATCATGGTTATTCTGTCCGATTACCATTGGTGCATCAGCTTGGTCACTGTACAACTTGGTGTTGCATCCTCATTAATTTCAGCGTTGCAATAGCAACAAGTAACACATGTAACAGTCTACCCGGAGTACATGTTTAATAGTTAACAGCTATCACTTTAATGACTAGAAGCTGCAAGGAACTGTTTTCATAGCATGCTCTTGTCTGCCTAGTTAAGTCTTAATATTCATGTGAAATGGATGGCTTGCTTTATGAGGCATGAACGTATAAGTACGGTATGTTGGATGGTGGCCAGAGTAGGTATGGCAGACATGAAGATCCATCTTTCATGTGTGAAAAGTGTAATTTTCCCAGTCATAATAAATACTTTTTATTTCATGTTGGAAGTCTTTGTGAAAAAGGTAACATTTGTGAGTGATCAGCATGAATTCTGGAAATAAGCTATTACAATACTGTACCTTTACCAACAATTTCAGATTGTTTTTAATGTGAAAAAAAAGGATCACATAAAGCAAAATATTTTATTTTTTTGATAGGAAAACAGTTTTTGTATCTGATGGATGGTGTACTTACGCAATAGTGGCGACACATTGTTTACATTGTTTTGTTTTTGTTCGTTTTAGACATCGAAAGTAAAAATGGGAGACTAGACGAAGGCCCTGATGAGATGTCCTGGAAGACTATGGATACGATGCAAAAGGTGGAATGTGTAAATACATAGTATGTTTATTTAATTGTTATTTTTCTTCTGTCTGTGATTTACTTTGTTTGTACATTTTTAACCATCATTTGCTGAAGAGTGATATGTTTGCGTCAGTTTGTCTTAAAGAAGTGCAAAATTCACAAGAAATCAACAAGTCCAGGGGACAGGATCTTTCTTTTCCAAATCTAAAAGAATGAAAGCAGATATCATAAACAACTCGAAAAAGTAAACATCCTCTATATGTAAAATCAAAGTGGACCCAAGACGAGTATTTAAGTGGGTGAGAATCGCTTTATATTTTTAATGTGAGAACTACTTGAAATGAACTCTCTGCATGATGTTTTATTTGAAAGTTCAGAGATGTCTTATAATGAATTGGTCTTTGAGTCTATTTGGATAAGAACATATATAAATATATATACAAATATATATGATGGTACATGTGGAAATTTTCATGTTCATTGTACAATTCACTGTGTGTGGTGTGATATACTATCTGTGAAAGTGAGAGATGCTACAAAATGGTGATCCCCTCCCCCCATCAAATTGTGTAAAATACAGTATTCAGTTGTTCCATGGTATGCAGAAATGTGATCTAAGAAGTATATACTATTTTAGAAATGAGTAACCAAACAACAGGTTCTTTTTCCCTGATCAACTCCTGTTCTTTGTTATTAAATTCTTTAGTGTCGTCACCTGTGCACTGTAGATTTAGAAGATGGCAGCATGTCAGACATACACATTTTCAAACATCCTTTTTGGAAGCATTTTTTTTTCCATTAAGATATGTCTGGACAGAAGGCTGTCTTATTTAGACCTCGTTGTTCAAATGGCACTCTTGAGTTAGCAGTTGGTTAAAAATAGAAGGTATTGTAATCTATTCTGTGCGTGGCTGTGTGCGTGTGTGTCTGTATGTGTGTATGAGCATGTGTGTGCGGGTGTATGAGCATGTATGTGTGTGTGTGTGTGTGTGTGTATTCACACACAAACAAGATGTATATAAAGGGCACATATTTATTTCTGATGCATGGTAGTGTCCACCATTCCGAGATCCGTTTTGTTCTCAACCGTCCCAGCACAGAATAAGAATTTGGAGTGGGAAAAAAAAAAATCACACAGAACCATATCTCGGGTCAGTCTGTACTCTTCATGATTGTTGACATTGACAGTGTGGTTCTGTCCCATGGTCACGTGAAGGTTTGTTCTTCTCCCCAGACCCGTTTTGCCATCTACGTTTCCCCTGTGACACTTGGTGAAGTTTCCCCTGGTGTGCTTTTGTCAGACCCCTACTTTGTCATGGGGCATGGCACAATGAGTCACAGCATGTGCAAACCACTTGCCCCCAGAGCTTTTACAGATAGCAGTAGGCTCACAGTCAACCAGTTTGCCTTCTGTTCATTTTGTATTTTCTGTTCTGAATTGTTTCATTAGTTTGTATGTGGGTGCGTGCTGTTTTTCTTTTTTCTTTTTTGGTTTTGTTTTAACAAGTTTGCTGAAAGACATGTGTTTACTCTCCTGGAGTAAATGTACCAGTTATGTCTTTACTCTGTTCAATGCGCTGTTTCTGTGTTGTGTGGAAAAATACCCTTCTACTGTGTGTTTTGTTTGTTTGTTTTCTTTTTTTAAATTAACATTCCATTACGGTTCTGCATAAAATAACTTAACACTGCTCAAAATGCTTATGGAGGTCATTGGAACACCAGCAGGAGCATTAACAAACCTGAAGGGGGCAGTGTTGCTCAGGCTGTACAATCAGCCCTCTTCAGTAGTCATCCGAATTATGTAAAAAGATCTCCAAGACCATCGTTGATGGTCATAGGAGAAGCAGTTCGCGATGCTTTCCAGGATCAGAAAATAGGCCTCATGTCACCCCCTCCCCCCTTTAAATGTGGCTGTTTGCTCTGTGGATGTGGTAAACCCATTGTTTTGATGTGGAAAAGTGATTCCCCTTGGTCCCTAATTGTTCTTGAACAAAAATAAAAGAAAAAGACTGGAAACATGAACGCTGTCTTTGTTGTAACTAATGAATTGGGATTTTATTGCAGTCATTGAGATACTCAGATGTTTTCTTGCCATTTGGGTCTGAAGACTAATTTATTCCAGATTCCTTCCATTATGAAGTGTAAGAGGTACTTGCTATTTCCACCCTACAACAAAATGGTAATATCAGTTATAATATTGATGTTGCATGATTTCAAACTCATTCTTGGAAATAATATTTGACAACCTTCAGAGAAATGCGAAATAGTGATCCATTTTGCCACATTATGTAGCAATGTACAGGAGGCTTGTGGAAGTGAACATTCTTGAATAGTGATAATGTCTCAACAACAACACGGCTTGGTTCTTACACTGTGTCTTAAATTTCAGTCCTTCATTATAGCATTCAATAGATCAAATACGTGATCTACGTACAGGGTGAGATTTGTGCCAGCAGAGCCAGGATTTGAATCCTTAAAAGTCTGAATTTGAATTGCTGAGCTTGGAATGGTTGCAGTGAAAATTAATTTTGTATCACAATGTGAAATTGTATTTTGCTATTTGAATGTTTGCATTTAATCTGAATCTGAATACAATTAGCATTAATACTGGTGGCACAAATCGGCCCATTATAGATACCTGCAGAGTGCTGACAGGATGAGAGTTCTTCATGAGAGGTCTCTAGACTCTAGATCACAGCAGATCAAAGTATTTTGATTTATCTGAAATAAAAAATGTGTGTGAGAGAGAGAGTGTGTGAGAGAGAGAGAGTGAGAGTGTGTGTGTGTGTGAGAAAGTAATTTGTCTTGTAAAATTGACTTTTCCATAAAAGTCAAGTAACCCCCATCCCACCACCCCAAATAGTTGGTCATCCTTGGCTCTCTTCTCATAGGGTCAACAATAGACATATGCTGAAAAAGGAAAAATATCAAGGCGTTCTCATCTATCAAAAATAAAAAGCCTTTATTGCATGGCTTGGTTACAGTGAAACACCAACATGTTTCGGCCCCCCGGCGTCCCTCAGGGAGTCAAACTTTTTTGTGATAGAAATATGCTGTTAGTCTCGATTTGTTTACAAAACTTCAATACTTAGGCTAATCTACATATAGCAGGCCTATATCCATAGACTACCTCCCGTGAACATCAGCAATGCCTCGGCCTAGTCACTAGATGACAGCAGACTGCAGACAACAGACGGCTCATCCAACAGCTTTTCCATGGGCGGCAAAAGGCAGTGCATTTACCAACGGTTGTACAGTCTACTGGGTCTCCTGCAGAATGCATAGCCCTACAGCATCCCCATTGTAATAACAATTAATGCTGAGAATTCAAACCAATACATGGCAGCTCTTGAAATTTGAATGGCCATGCTGTGCATCAGTGTTTTGAGTAGGCCTACAGTGATTTACCCATGTTTTCCCTGCTTTCATGTAATTTACTTAAATATTGGCACATAGGTATCTCTGATAGGAATTGGTTATGTCATCTATTGGGTTGGAGGTGGGGGGCTTCCAACTCCATAGCCTTTGTGGAACTTGCACCCATGTCACTGAGCATAGCCTACTGACTGCAGCCTAGTTATGCACCATTGGACATGTTTAGATAACCAAAAAGACACTTCTAATGCATGGAATAATGTAATTGCATTGTTGTAAGAATAACCCTGATATTTGCACTGACAAACCAATAAATCATGCTCATTAAAGAAAGAAAGAAAATAACACATCATAATCATCATATCCAGATATGTTCATTAATGTGGTTATTTCATTTACAGGAAACTGAAAATAATAATGTAAGTGCAGAAGCTCAAAAACGCTGGTCTACACAAAACCTCATCCGGATGGTATTATACTGTCTGGCGGTGGAATGGGTTGCTTTGATGACGTTTGAACCATCCGACTCTCCGTACCAGAAGAAAAAACCTGCTTCCAGTGGCTCTATTTTGTCCTCATATCTAGCTTATGGGCAAATATGTAGTGGCCAACCAGGAATTCGCGGGGGAAAAAATACAGTTTCTTTACAAAAATACCTTATTTTAATTTATATGAGAATACCGCGTAAACAAAATGAGGGATCCATTTAAACGCTCGTTCATTTTCCAAGACGTTTTGGTGCGCGTGCAAGGCTTCACAAAAAATGCATTTACCGACATCATCACTGGGAAATAACGGTACTGCACTACTTTTTTGCGTTGGTATTATGTAGCATTATACTACATGATGTTTGTGTTTTTTGGCCCTTGAAGCATTTTTTTCGGCTGAACTGACAGTCTGGTATTTTGATAGTCTGCTTAACACCAACAAAGAGATGCATCCATACCCATAAGAAGAGAATTGGTGCTCTGGCTCGCTTGCTATCACGAGGTAAGAACTGTCATAAGCCATTTTCTGGATATTTTAGCCTATGCAATGTTTTGTTTCTTAACGCCTGTTATTGTCTTTTGCTTGTTTTTATTATTTGAGATTCGCTGCCTGCCATTTTGATTCACGTAGCCCACACAAGTATAGACTATCTTAGCACGAAATATATTCTCAAATCATTGTTTTACGATTCGGGGTGATGATGCAGTAAGCGATGCTGGTCAATTTCTTATTTTGCAACTCATAAATAAATCAGGGAAACGGTAAAGTCCGCGAACCCATCGGTGGACATGCCATGTGTGTTGCCACACTGGGAGCATCCCTTCGCTTTTCTTTTCTTTGTCACAATTGCAGTGGACTCGCAAATGATATCCATGCACTGCTTCTGTTTCATCGTTCTCGTTGCGCAGAGCTATTGCAGTGAGATGGACGGCGAATTTAGTTTCTTTGAGAAAAGGCAAATAGAGATGATGTCATGTGTGCTTGATGTCGGCGAGATAGTCTCTCAACCTAGCCATGTTATTATCCCGCAATTTATCTTTAATTGGGCTACACAACATACCCAGGAACATGGTGTTCCCTGTTTCATTAGAAAAGCTCTGCACACAAGCCTATTAAGGCATATCCATTTCCTTTCGTTCACTTCTAAAATAACTAATTTAAATATGAAGCTGTCCTCTCACTTCTCTTTTATTATGACTAAGACGTAGGCTGCTTTGGCAAGCAGTATGCCTCCTTGTCGTGGAGGAACCCCAAAGGAAAAAAGACAACAAATCTGCGCTCCCTGACCCAGTAGGCTACCATGCAGGTACCGTTGTCACAGAGCCAGCAAGACCGTTCCCTTTCAGCCACCTGCACCCTGGGTTGAGAATAGCATTGCGCGGTATTCTAACCCTAAGGATTTAATTGCCAGATTTCATTTTTTGCCTTGCATCAAACGTCTGTAGCTGTTGACTCAGGTAGGTCAGTATAGAATCCGTCAGACCATCAGAACCTCTCTCATGAGTTTGGTGTCAGTGACAGTTCCTCTCCTTCCCTGTTCACACTGCACTTGCATCTGCTTCAGAGCAGCGCTGTCTGATCTATATGGCCAGAGCATATAGGATTGCACGTCATGTTCTAGAGTATTTTGTGTTGTGACACAAACACTATATGAAGTGCTAGTAGGTAAAAGCATAGACAACTGAAGAACCAGGTGCCAGTCAAGATGTTTCCACTTCAGGGGCCCCTCCGCAGCTGTTCAAGTGCACTAGTCTGTGTCCACTCCTCCCTTCATCACTGCCATACTGTGCATTATACTTGCACAAACTCACACAGCACAGTATGTGCTTTAACTGTTAAAACCATTTTGAACTGTAACCTTACCTTTACTTTATAGCAACTGTCCATAGTATTTAATTGTGAGTTATCTAAACCTCCCTGAGATACTCACGTCACAGGGATGCGATTACTCATTCATGAAACAGTGCTTGTCCTCCCATGGAGGCTCGCTGGCCAGATAGTGAAGCTGTTGCCAGAGGAATAGCCTACTGTAAGTCTGCACCATGGATGCTTGTGTGGTAGCCCTGGCCCCTGTGCATACAAATCACTGGTGCATGTAGGCTAGCTACTGAAGGCGCTGTAGTATCGGGAGTAGGGGCAAGCAGGCCAGGTACTGTCACAGGCAGTTGGAGGAGCACTCCCTCTCCATCCCAGCGTCTCTCTCTATCCCTGCTTCTCTGTCCATCCCTGCATCTCTCTCTATCCCTGCTTCTCTGTCCATCCCCACATCTCTCTCTATCCCTGCATCTCTCTCCATCCATGCTTCTCTCTCCATCCATGCTTCTCTCTCTATCCTGCCATCCCTGCATCTCTCTCTATCCCCACATCTCTCTCTATCCCTGCATCTCTCTCCATCCCACCATCCCTCTCCATCCCACCATCCCTCACCATCCCTGCATCTCTTTCTATCCTTGCATCTCTCTCTCTATTCCACCATCCCTCTCCGTCCTGCCATCCCAACATCTCTCTCCATCCCTGCATCTCTCTCCATCCCGTCATCCATCAGTCGGCTCTTTACTCTCTCCCTCCAACTCCTTTCCCCTTCCATTGCCATTTGATTCACGTTGGGTCAAGTCTGCATACAGGACATTCATTCACCACCTGAATCACTGCAGATTATTTAAGTGGTGAATGGGGAAGATTATGATCAAGTCTTTTGTATAATGTCTTGTTCTTGTTGTTGTTCTTCTTCTGTTATTAGTAGTAAAAATAGTAATACCATAGTAGTATACAAATCCAACATTGGTGTTAGGTGGCTGCAGATTTGACTCAGTGTATGTTCACATATAACACTTTGGTATTTGGTAACATATTAGATGACATTCTGACGATGACATTTTTTTTGTAAAATACTCTGTCATTACAGTAATCGCAATGATCTAACGTCTAGTCTATCATGTTAAAATCTGACGGCAGCAAAACTAAACTTAATAATGATGACATAATGAACAATGAGGGCGCACATGCGCGCGCACGCACACACACACACACACACATGCACGCACACACACGCACGCACACACACTTCCTTACAGTTGTACCATTTCACAATAAATGTCTGTCGGAATACAGGTAAATTGGTTTCAAGTTCGGGATGTAGCTCCATGTTGCTTTCAAGATGGCAATGTTGTTTTTATTTGGTTCCCCCCCACAAACAACCGAGACCATGACTGCCATTCCTGTAGATGAGTGGTGTGCTTGACAGTTTGGAATGTTTACTTCACAGAAGCAGGGGAGGAAAGTGTGATGTGCGGCGTTAGGATTTGTTGTCATAGGAACGACGATTCCCATGACGAAGGTGCTTACACTGAGCGGACTGCCTTTGTCCTGTTCCCCACTGCTGTTTTGGCCTTGAGATTCCCATTTTAAAACAGGGTGACCGGACCACTGCTTGTTTATGCTTAGTTTTCAGAGTTTTGACGGTGTTCTTTCGGTTATCCTTTTACATGTCTTCTCCCTTAGGATGCTGGTTTAAAAATATGTTGTGCTTGAGAGGACCAGTAGGACCACGCTGGCCCCCCAGTGCAGCCTTGAGTGGAGCGTGTTTCAGCTGTGCGTTTTAGGATGGACCCTCAGCTTAGGACACTCAATGGGGAGCAGCCTGTTTATGGCTATAGTCCATGTGTGTGCACCAGATTTTTAGAATTGTCATTATGTCTGTGTATTATTTTGTGTTGCCACATAAGCTGACTGTCAGGCAAAACAGTGGTACTTCTATTTTTCATGGGGGTGGTTAGACCAGACCTTTAGAGATGCTGTTATGTACTGTATGTATTACTTTATCTTGTGTTGCCATTGACTGAGCTCCTTTTTTGCATGGGGGGTTAAATCACTGGTTTGAATAAATTAGAAATGATGACACATAATCTTCTGTTATTTGTCTGAAGGAGAAGTTATTGTGCGAGTGCCTGTAAGCCCCCTGTGTGTGGTTATTGGTACAAAGGCGCACAACTTATTTTGGGGGAAAAAGCCAACAAAGTGCACTTTCAAAATGTGTGAAGAGTGATGAAAAATATTCCTTGGCTATCCATTCCAGGATTTCACACAGTATTGACGTTGAGAGATGGGTCTCATATTGAATGCATTGTATCCAACAAGATAAGCCGCCGTTCACCCCATCAATCACTTGAACTGCAGCGACATGTAAAATACACCGAGGCAGACACTAGTCAAAGTCGGCTGCTGAATAGTTATCATCATGTACCCTAACTTGTAGATAGGTATAAACACCTCCGTTTATAATAGAAGAGGGTAGGCTATGATCAGTGCTCATGTATTTTGTTCTTGCTTTGTCCAATGCTTACGTTTAAAAATATATATTTTTGTGACTTTTGTGTAGTAGAGCGTAGTAGAGAGAGGACAGGAAATGGGTGAGGATTGGGAAATGACCTCATCCAAGAATCAAACCTGGGTCCCCAGCATGACCGGTGCCTTAACTGATTGAGCCACGACCAAGGCCATTTTTTTGTTGCATCTTCAACTTATCAAATGAAAAAAACTTAAATAAATAATATTAAATATGATGTCACAAACACTGCTTGCTGTTTTTTAAAAGCTGTATCATGGCATGTGTCGGTGAAATGCTGAAATGATAGAGCTACTCTCTGCACAGCTTGTAAACTTGATTAAGTTTCACACATTTGTTGGCATTGCATATTTCCTGTACTGTAAGTCAGGGGAGCCCAGAAATGAATTTGTCTTGTGTAAACCTTGCTTAAAATAGGCAATATTTATGAAGGCAATTTAGCGTGCATATATTTGTGTACACTAAAGTTGAAATACTTATTGAGGTTTGAATTCATAAATGACTGATATGGATTTGTCTCTGATACACAGTATCACTAAAATGATCCATCACTCATTTCACACTGAGGACTGTCCAAATAGATTGATGAAGCGAACACAATTACACACAAGACCTTGAAAGGAGCGCATTGATGATCTGTATTCATCACGTTGTATTGCTAAGTCTCATCAGGGCACACATTGTACCGCACAGCTAGATAATACAACAATCCTTGTGCTTTAAAACAAAGCTGGACTTATGATGAATTCCAGTTTTCTAAATGCACCCAATCGCTTATGCCTCTCCAAAATTGCACTATACACCCTGTGGTTACGCCACTTTGAATTTAATAGTGTATGCAAGGCTCACTCATTTGCACAGCCTCGGCTTCGTTCCATGGCAAATTTGATTGAAATAAACCTAATTGTGATGACGAGGACCATGAAACCCAAGTTGCCGCTCGGAACAGGAATCATCAGATACTAGGAGACGAATCTGCCTTCATTAAATTTGCACCTCTTGCTGAGTGAGCAGTGTGCTGTGTGCGGTAAACTCACTTTTGAAAACATAGACCCTTGTACATGTGATGTTAAAAATCTGTGTTTGCCTGGGTAGTACACAGCAGTCTGTTATTCCGGTATGGTGATTCTCGCACACACCATACTCTTATGAGTAAGGTGGAGCCGTCAGGCTTCTGAGCCATTATTGTGATGATGGTGGGGCAATAACACTCAATTCTAATTAATTGTAATTAATTTTGTTTTAATTGCTGCGAGAAGCATCGCAGGGCGCACACTACAGGCATCTCTGTGGCAGGCTGTGTGAGTGTGAGTGTTTTTTATTTTATTTTAATTTTCACAAGCTCATGTGTGTGCTGTGGTGTGCTGTGGTGTAATGTTGAGCTGTGGAAGTCTGGCTGGCACGGTGGGGTTAAGGCTGGCTGTCCGGCGCTATCAGTTGCAGCAGGAATCTCATGAATTTTGGATGAAGGGGGCAAAGGGAGCCGTGTGACCATGAGTCTCGCTCGCTGCTCGGCCGAATTGGATGCCATCCAGGGAGGATCCAAACACACACACTAGACTAGGCCAACTCGCATGGATGCTCATGAATAGCACACCAACACACTGCACACACACAAAAAGACAAACTGCATACCAGAGAAAAAAGGTAGTCTTTATAATGCACCACTTGCTCTTAAACAAACAACAAAGGTCTAGTTAATCGTGGTTTGTTCCTTTAGTTGTATTTTTCTTTTCTCTTTAGGCCTATGGCTATGCTGCCTTTTTTCCTCCTCCTGGCAGCTGCACATGTCTAAAAATACAGCATGAGGTCATCATTGTGCGCCTTGCCTCTTTGTTCAGCCTTGGTGGCCACGGCTACAAGGATTTCACTTACAGTGCTGAGCACTCTTGCGGCTCACTCGGCCTAATGCTATCATACACTAGCAGTCATGTGCAGTGATGGGGCAGACTTTTGGGGGCGCGCCTCTCTTTCTCACCCTGATGTCAGCCATGATGATGGTGGAGATGCTGTAGGGTGTAAAATAGAAGGCTGCTTGCCTGGTTATCATTGATTTTCAAATCTCATACCGAGATCGAGATGATCGAAGATAACGAGTAACGTTTCCCAAATGGCCTGGCTAACCCACCTCCCTCTGCTGCTATTTGCTACAGCCAGAAAAGGCTGTGCCACAGTTTAAACCAAACATTTTCTTTGTGTCAATAGAATGTCTCCGCTTAAACCATGTCACTGCCTTGAACACGCCTTTACCCATGGCCGTTGGAGCTGTTCAAATTTGATTGCTTCCCGTCAAAGTGGGTGGAATTCCCGTTTTCTCTGGAGCTCAGAAACATTGCTCCTGGCCTGACTAGAAGGGCATGGCCTGGCTAGAAGGCTACTGCATGTTGCGAGGTAGGGGGGGCATGCTCTCACATAGCTGGGCATTAGAACAGTGTTCTGTGCAGCAAAGCAGACTTTTCTTTTTTGGAAAGTTCAGGAAGTTTTGACAGCTGGAAAAAAGGGATGCAAAGCATGTTTCTGGATATTCATGTATGTGTGTAAGGGTGCTGTTGTGTGTGTGTGTGTGTGTGTGTGTGTGTGTGTGTGTGTGTGTGTGTGTGTGTGTGTGTGTGTGTGTGTGTGTGTGTGTTTGTGTGAGTGTGTGGTGTGTGTGCGTGTGTGTGCTTGTGTGTGTATGCGTATTTTGTCGTTGTATGCGTATGGATCGATCATTCATTCTGTGATCATGAATTGTACTGACTGAATGATTGTGTGCGAGAATACATGTGTGCACACTCCCTTGTGTGTGTAAGACTTACATAGTGGTAGTAGTAGTGTGCCCACATAGGTACACTTTGAGTAAGCATTCATTGATGTTTGGGTGTACCATTTAAAGAAAAAATTGTGTGTCCATTTATGTACAAACTTTTATGCCCATCTCTGCGTGTGTATACGTACATGTGTAGCTGTGCACTGGCGTGCCTGCAGAGCAGCCCTGGGCTGTAGCAGTGGTCCAGCTGTACTCCCTGAGGTGCAAAGGAGGGACATGCCCCTCCTCACCCTCCCAGATGCTCCTGAAGCCAGTCAGCCAGCCGCAGGTCGTACTGCACTCAGGCTTCCTTTACACAGCTTCAGCTATAGCGAATCTGAGCTACATTCATTTAGTAATAATAATAACAATAGTAATAACAATAATAATAATTATATTTATTTTTAAATGTTGGACTTTTTATGCCTTTATAATAACAGGACAGTTGCAGAGAGGCAGGAAATAAACAGGGAGAGAGGTGATGAGGATGAGACCTTGGAGAGGGCTGGAATCGAACCCGGGTCGCTGGTGTAGCAGTCGAGTGCCCAGCCGATTGATCCACGGCTGGGCCATGATAATACATATATATAATAATAATAATATAATAATGATAATACATATATGTGTGTGTGTGTGTGTGTGTGTGTGTGTGTGTGTGTGTGTGTGTGTGTGTGTGTGTGTGTGTGTGTGTGTGTGTGTGAATGTGTGTGAATGTGAATGAATGAAATAATAAAACTTCACTCCTCAATGGTGGTGTCATGGACCTAAAGTCACACTCTCCGCTTGCAGGGCACCACCTGCGCTGCTGTGAAATTTGTTTCATACTTCCAGTCAACAGAGTGCCAGTTTGTCTCCTTTTACAAGCGTGGAATATTGTAAGGCACAATTGTGTGGGCATGTTTTGACAGCCCTGATCTTTTCCAGGCTGAAGGTTGAACTCACTGCCGTTCTCTTTGGGTGTCACTCAGAAACGGCTTTTTGTTAAGGAGCGGTTACAGTAGATGCCGAAAGTGCCTTGCAGGGGTCCTGGCTCGCCGAAGAGGAGTGTGTCAAAATGTGTCAGATGAGAGTGTGGCGGATCACATTGTAGGCTACAACGCTAGTGTACAATTGCGACACTCTGCTCCTCCTGGATAGCTACTGGGTGCGCTACCCTTTTTTTTCCTCTTGAATTTTTTTTTCATTATTACATTGCATGACATTGCATTTGGCAGACACTTTTTTAACCAAAGTGTCTTACAATGGAGGACATAATCATAGCCAACATCGCTAGTAGATACGAAGTGCATAGGAAACAACAACAACAAGTGCAGCTGTAAATTAGGGTTAGTTTTTTTCAGTTAATAAGAGTACACACAGATACAGATTATGTCAACAGTCTGGCCTGGGACTAGGGCAGCTCAAACATTAGTGTTGTAGTAGATAGTCATGAAAGAGGAGTCTTTAATTGCTTCTTGAAGGCTGAAAGAGATTTTCATTGTGTTATTTATTTTCTTTTTTATTTCGTAGTGATTTCCCGATATTCCTGGCTCTGAGGTTACTACTGCCATGGTGCTATATTCAGGAGAGTATTAATAATGCAGGCCCTAATGAAGGGTTTGCCACTGAACAGGCTGCCCGCTATTAAAATTTGAGCATCTACATGCTGTACAGATTTTGTTGCCAGTTCTTGTGTGGACCATTTCCTTATGTCGGCCTAAAAGCCTGAAGCCTGACCCAAGTCCATTATGTGCCACCACAAAAGCACTGGGTGAAATATTTATCACGTATGCGTGTGTGTTGCTCCTGGCCTATCTTTGGGCACAGCCGTGTGCTGATGTATTCTCATAGAATATACTGTACACCCTGACCTGGCCAGTTGCCATGTTGGCAGCAGTTAGGGATGCGCTTGTGTGTGTCAATGATAAGCAGTGTTGATGCTGCCATTGGTAGTATGATTAGTTTGTTCGTTTGTCTATTGAGATTATTTTTTTTAGGTAGGATAACATTCAGCCCTTCACAAGACTGTCTTGAGCATACCAGTCTACACTTCAAGTCAAGTCAAGTCAGCTTTTATTGTCAAACAAACTTAAGAAAGCATTCAGCTTGAGCAGAATAAAACACATGCCATTGGTGTTGGATAACATTCTGACCATCACATTAGGGCCTGATATGTGCTGAGAAAAAAGGACAGATTTAAGCCACCACTGATATTGACCAATATCAGTGCACCATAATTAGCATCAAGTTGTGCTAATATACTGGTACTGTATGGTCAATGAGGCAGTGAAGGGCTAGCACTTAAGCTAATGGACCCTGTATTGGGGAATCGTAGAAGTTGAATACCACATGTAAAGTAAAGAACCTGTGATGGGAGAGTCATCACCTTTTCCCTTTAACTCATAATCCATTCGATTCCCAGTAGTGGCACTGAAATACCCTCAGCATGGCTCCATCCCAATTTACTGTTCCCTATGCGCTGTTGTCAAGGCTGCCCCCTGCTACTTACATGTGATGGATTAATGCGGTGGTTGAATACGGTCGTGTTGTGTACAACTGTGTGCTGCACTGTGGTGTGCTGTAGAACCACAATGACAAATGAGTATTCATTTTTGCTCTCAGGTAAATAAATGAAGCGCATTCTATGGTGACTGGAGTTAATATGACATTGTGTGCGAGCTCGTGTAATTGTCTACAGTGGTGGTCTCTACAAATCTGTTCTGCTAATGAGCTCTTGTTTGGAGTAGGGATGGCGAAAATAAAAAAAATATCTTATCCGCTTACTGAGACTCATTAACCGGTGGTTAACCGGTTAACCGGCAATCTTAAATGATATAACGTTCGCGTGCCTGATAGGCACAGCACTGAATTTTTAACATTTTATTTTTCACATAAGCCTTTCTTTTTGCTGCTCAGACAGGACCTGTCATGTCCAGCCAGTGTCGCCAGATGGAAAATGCTGAATTATCGTACCAAAACCTCAAAATTATAGTTTTTGGGGGCCTTTTGGGAGGAAATTATTATTATAATTATTATTACCGGTTAACCGGTGGTAGAAAATTTAACCGGTTATCGTTGATTCGGTCGACTATCGGTTAACCGGTTACCGGTTAACATCCCTACTTTGGAGAAGGTTATTGTTGTCATTGTTAGGCTCTAGAGGCAGCCACTGTGGTAATCAATCATTGACTCATGTAGCCATGAGAAATTGCCTGATCAAAAAATTATTAAAATGTGTTTTCATTGGATCATTTATACAATTTTTGTATTGTATGGTTGAGGAGATGGTGAGTACATGCTCCATCTTTTGTGTTAAGTTTTTTTTTCTTTGCAGTTGATATTTTTGGGCTTCCGTTTCCATGGCATGAGTTGATGGTTGCGTGTGTGTGTGTGTGTGTGTGTGTGTGTGTGTGTGTGTGTGTGTGTGTGTGTGTGTGTGTGTGTGTGTGTGTGTGAGTCAGAGAGAGAGAGTGAGAGTGTGAGTGAGTGAGTGTGCTTGTGTGTGTGTGTGTGTGTGAGAGAGAGAGAGAGAGAGAGAGAGAGAGAGAGAGAGAGAGAGAGAGAGAGAGAGCGAGAGAGAGAGAGAGAGAGAGCGAGCGAGCATAGAAAAAGTGGCTTGAAATGCCCCAGGGTCAGCCTCCTGCTGATTCTCTCATCTTTCGTATCACACCATCAGGGGATTGGATCTGTGTGTTTTTTCCACATTCCTTTCTCAACTCCACTACACAGCACCTAGTGCCTAGCTTAGTGTTGTACCAACAGCCCCGATTCCAGTGTTTGTTTGGTGTGACATGATGTGAGAAAATGCAACATCAATATGCTCACATTTACCTCTTGCTTCAGCCATGTGCCAACGTGCCACTTGACATGAAAAGGCCATTTGATCCTGTGGGGACCAAGCGTAAGCTTTGAGACATTGCCACAACGCTATTGTGAACAGCTGAGTGCCTCTCATTTGTGATCAAGGCACGGGAAGCAAAGGCACCAAAATGTGTTTTTCTTTGCAACTGACAAAAATGACACCGAAATCAGACACTAGCTCTTGAGTCATCACAAATGATCTCTGTTCAGCGCAGTGAGGCTGGTGGGTACAGTACAGTACACTGTGTGATTTTTATATTGCTCAGCAGCAGCACAGAGGAAGCACTCCCACACCCACACCCAACCAGGCCTGTGGCATTTGGCTGGAGTCCTCCGGCCCCCATGTGGTCATTGGTGTGTGTGTGTGTGTAGTGTGTAGTGTGTAGTGTGTGTGTCTCTGTGTGTGTGTTTGTTTGTGCGCATGCATGTGTGTGTGCTCATGCACACATTTTTGAGCTATTTGTGTATTTTTCTGCCTAAGCATACCACTGCTTGTCTCGGGGAATGATGACCACCCCCCACCCTCGTCATCCCCTCTAACCTCACACCACCCCTCCCACTGGTCGCCCCCTCTGGCCCCTGGCTCCCTCCGCGGTCACTGGTGTATGAAATGAGCAGAGCAGGCTTTCCCCTCCGCCTCTCCTGCCGCAAGACAAAAATTAGCCGCAGGCGGCGGATGCCGGTGTGCTTGGGTCCTCCACTACCTCTAGTGATATCCTTTACCCGCCAAACCCACCCCCACCCCCCATTTCCAAACCCCATGCCCCCCCCCACCCCCCCAACAACTCCCTTCTGGTTGATTGGAAAAATCCATCAACATTGAAATTGCTCACTGAAAGGTTTTGATGGCCTCCCACAGTGTGTCTCTAAGTCTAACACGGCACTAGCCCTATCAAGCCTGCAAGCCTGAAGAAAGTCGTTTTCTCAGCATCGCTGCGCAAATCACCAGCAGACTTTATATAGTGTTTGTTTATTGCTACTTGGTGTGTGTGTGTTTGTGTGTGTGTGTGTGTGTGTGTGTGTGTGTGTGTGTGTGTGTGTGTGTGTGTCTGTGTTGGTGCAGAGGTTCAGATCTCGTAGATAATACAGCACTAATATTTGAGTTTTTAATATTCCTTTCCCATGCTCGACAAATTGATTTATGTTTGCTATATTTCTGACTGATATCTGTCACAATACACAGCTGTGTAGTAATTACAACCAATGTGTTGGCAGCACCATGGTTCCCTTTCTGGTCCGTAGGTGTGGCTGCCTTCGTACAATAGCTCTTGCCATTTGAGTTTAGACTATTAAACGGTTAGCTGTTTTAATTTCAAGCATTGTTGTACCAGCAGACAAAATGCTCTTGAAAATGAAGAGCCAAATAAAGTGCCTTCCTGAGAGACGCAGCGGATTGAAAGACACACACACACACACACACACACACACACACACACACACACACACACACACACACACACACACACACACACACACACACACACACACACAGGAGACAGATACACATTTACAAAACCGGTCAAAAAGGTGTTAACGAGTTTGATTATTGTGTGTGATGGTGTGTAGAATCTGTCTGTTAGTCAAGCCTGTCCTATCCTGCAGAGCATATTCTTGTCATTGGGGAGATGAGGCTGGGGAAGGCCTACTCTTCTTTGGGTGCTTTTTTGTTTGACGCTGAGTTTTCAAAAGACTCAACCTTCGACTGACCTCATCCCGCTTTCACTGCTCTTTCAACATACCCAAAATAGGTCTTGTGTGGGTGTCACGGCTACCGTGTGAGATCCGCGATGATGTAACTTTGTGAAGTCTGTTGCCCTTCCACGTGTACCTCTGTTACCATGGAGGCAGCACAAAGCTGAACTCGTCTCTCTGTGTGTCTCTCCCCTGCCCTACAGGTGACCTGGTTGCGCCGTCACCCCGGGGATCGGTGCGGGGTCGGGGTGGTGGTGTGGTGGTGGTGGTGGTGGTGGTGGTGGCGGAGTGACCGAATGCCCGTAGCGGAGCTGCGGCCGTGGCCTCGACCATGACCCGGCTGATGTTGGGCCGGACCCTGGAGCGGATCTGCAAGGGCGTGCTGCTCCTGTGTCTGGTGCACTTCCTCATCATGATGATCCTCTACTTCGACGTCTACAGCCAGCGCTTCGACATCTTCAGCCGATTCAACAACGGCCGCGGCGGCGCCAACGCGTCGCGAGGCGGGGGCCCCGGCGGCCACCACTACTACTACTACAACTCGTCCCGGCCCAACGCCACCTTCGCCAACTTCCTGGCCACCGCCGACCAGCTGCTGGCCAGCGGCAGGCCCGAGGCCAACCACACGCCGCCCACGCCCAAGCCCGTACCGCCCTGCCCGGAGGTGCCCCCTGGCCTGGGTAAGTAAGACAGCCAACTCCCCCATGCCGCTGTGCCTCGCTTGTCCTACTGCAAGTCCCCAGAGCAGTGCTAGCTAGACGGTTTTTTTTATTTTATTTTATTTTGTGTTTGTTTTGGAGTAGTAGCTTTGAATAAATTACCTTATGCTTAGAAGAAGTTGTCAGATGATGAAGAAAAGATAGCCTGTTTAAGCTTACAAAGCACGGTGAAAGTAGATCATCCTCAGTCACAAAGGATTACTGGTGTGGTGAGGGGGTTGAACTGCAGCTTGTTATTAGGTCTCTTATTATTACAAGTAAAGCAGCTTTCAGACCTAGAGAGAGAAGAAGAGGAAAGGAGAGACAGAAAGAAAATGGGTCAATTCTTTCCTGATGAAATGGATTGTGAGGGGTAGATAGAGACTGATTACTGGGAAGGAAAGTGAAGAGGAAAAAACGTTATTACAATAAATGATGTTCTATATATAGTAGATTTTCGGATAAGTAGAACACATGTCTCTAGTCAAGACAAGGCTTTGCTAGTCCAGAGTGTATTTCTCCTCTCTTGGTTTAAAGAAGATGCAGAGCAGATTCCAATTACCGTAAAAGCCATCATTCTGCCTGTTTTCAAGACAGAGACACAAAATGGATTTGGTGTCAGCACTCTGCTGCACCGCTGTTGTATTTCATTCACAACAGCCCAATGCTCAGACTCTCGCAGTGAAGAAGGGTGGTCAACACATCCTGTTTGGAAAAAAACGAAGGAAAAAAATAAACAATGTGCTCTTTCTTTAATCATTTCCGAAATTCCTGTTTTTATCGCACAAAGGAGCCATTTTGCACTTTTCCCCTCCTCCACTGACTGAATTCACTTAGATGCCACGGCACCGGATGAATATTTCATCACTTTATGCGCCTGTAGTGTGGTGGCAATAAATGTTTTCACTCACTTCAGCTCGAGCTTGGTGCTGTAATACAAAGGGGGAACACCTTACCTTAAAAAAAACTGACTTCATCAGCAGAAATAATAAAGAAAACGAACACAAAAAACCCCACTCATTAACCACAGTGTCATTGTAAGGCATTTCAGCCACCATAATGAGCCATCCATTTTCTAATGAAGTTGATATGGCTGCGAGCTGCAGGCTTGTGCCACCCATACGTATCCTCCTAATGAGTTTTAAGCACAGCTTCTGGGTAGCCTTGGAAATACTGCTGAGTCAGAAGGGTCCCGCGTTTTACAACTCTCACCGCGCCCACCTCCCACCCTCACACGCACACACATGCACGCACATACACATTGGTCCCACTGTCTCGCCACTGCTTTTATTTCCTCGTTTTCTTTCTTTCTTTCTTTCTTTCTTTCTTTCTTTCTTTCTTTCTTTCTTTCTTTCTTTCTTTCTTTCTTTCTTTCTTTCTTTCTTTCTTTCTTTCTTTCTCTATTTCTTTCTCTATTTCTTTCTTCTTCTGATGCAGCCCCAGTCTTCTCTCTGACACATCTGCTTCTTGACTGTGTACTTGAGAGCCACATGGACGATGGTGGGGTTGTTTATGGCCCTCCTCCATCACTATGGTACTACAGTACAGTAGTAGCGCTCATTCTCAATGAAGTGGCTCTGTCTGTGAACACGCGTTTGATCCAGGGACAATGCCCTCCAACCTCCCACCCCCTTAGTGCTTTCACCCACATACTGTACTTACACACACAATCTCACACCCCCACACATACACATACACACATTCACACCCCGACGGCATCCTCCAGTCTGGAGGTCAGCACTGATGCAGGGCAGTCGAGGTCTGGGCACAAAGGCCTCCACAATGCCATCATGTACAAGCGTGTCTGTCTCCTCTGCAGAGAGACAAGTGCATAGAGGGTGCTTTGTGCTTCCGTTGCATTTAGGAGAGCCGATATCACTGGTGTGGGGTAGGGTGAGGGGTTGAGGAGGGGTGTGTGTGTGTGTGTGTGTGTGTGTGGGTTGGAGGGGTTGTTAGCAGCACGCCATATAGTTTGTGATTTACCACTTCAGAAATGCAAGATGGACTGGGTGTCATAAATCCAACTTCTTATTTTCGGGATGAGAAATGAGGGTCGCGTGCTGGAGATTGAAATTGACGAAGAGCCAGTTAATTACCCGTTAACGTCAGACCCGCTGACAGGGATCACATTTCTCCCCAGTTATCTGCTCCACACTGTGCAATGAATGCATTAATAGGAACACACACACACACACACACACACACACACACACACACACACACACACACACACACACACACACACACACACACACACACACACACACACACACACACACACACACACAGCCAGGCATGCACACACACAAACACAAACGCACATGCACACGCATACGCATGCACACACACAGCCAGGCATGCACACACACAAACACAAACGCACATGCACACGCATACGCATGCACACACACACATGTGCACACACGCAAACACACACATGTGCACACACACACATGTACACACACACACACACACACACACACACACACACACACACACACACACACACACACACACACACACACACACACACACACACACACACATAACGGCTGTACAGTTGACTGTTGCTGTAGACATTTCTGAATGAAAGATACTGTAAATAAAAAAGCCAACAACGAACACACTAAATAATTAATAATTAAGCAAGCTAATGTCATATGCTTAATCCTTATAATATACCTGTACCTAATAATAACAATGCCAAGGCAGTCAAAGGCATTCATGAGCCAGTGAGCAAGGCACACACAGGCAGGTGTCCAGAAGCATGACTCACTGAAGGAAACACAGAGGACAATAAATCCCACTATTGAAAGGGTGTGATTGGATACCCTGCTGTAACACCATAAAAAGAAAAACACATCATGCATTTAGTACCTCATACTGTAGTAGCTGTGCTTTTGAATAGCGCCATATGTATGTAAGGTATACATTTGATGTAATTCATTCAGACAAGAACAGAGTATACAGTCATTTTATTTTCTAATAAAATGAATACAATAAAATACAGTAAATTTACTGCAAGCTGGGCTGTTGTCAGCATTAGAAAAGGCTTCGTGCTGCATGCATAATTGCGATGAATTAAACCCGGTGAGAAAGAACTCGATGGCCATACTTAACACAAAGCATACTGTTCTTAACAAATAGTTTATTTATATATTAAACAAAACAAGCTCTGATTCTGCCTTTGCAGTACATTCGGGCATTGTACATTAACCAGGCATAATGCATTGCCTAATTACAACACCTTGCTCATCTTATGCAGCGGGGAGATGGCATACTGAGAGACTCTCTTAGCCTCATTTTGCCGTCTGGATGCATTGAGCCTCAAGCCATTATGTGGGGAGAGAGAGCTCTTTGTAAACCTACCATCAGCCCTGCTCTTGCCTGATGTAGGTTGAGAGAGAGAGAGAGAGAGAGAGAGACATAGATAGAGACAGAGAGAGACAGAGAGATTTGTGTGTATGTCTATATACCACAAGTATGTGCGTGTGCGTTTTTTAGCTGTATATTATGCATTTGTGTGCATCCGCGTATGTGTGAAAATAATATGTTCCAGTGAATGTGTGTGTCTGTGTGTGTGTTAATGTGCGTCTGTGTATGTCTCTCTCTGTGTGTGTGTGTGTGTGTGTGTGTGTGTGTGTGTGTGTGTGTGTGTGTGTGTGTGTGTGTGTGTGTGTGTGTGTGTGTGTGTGTGTGTGTGTGTGTGCGTGCCTGCCTGCCTGCCTGCCTGCCTGCATGCCAGGAATATTATGCAGTGATACAGTAGTGCGATGCCTGATAGCTGCAGCAGCTGGCCACAGGTGCGGGCTGGCTGCCGTGGGTGTGGCGTAGGGTAGGGGGGCGGGGCAGGAGCAGAGGCAGGGGCAGACCCAGCAGTGCTGGCGGTGGGGACCAGCTGTAGGACTGCAACCCAGCTGACAGGTGCCCACTGGTGGGTCGTTTCACACAGGATATGCCCTCCACCAACACTGCGCTCTCCTGTTCACGGTGCGTCCCTAAAGAAATGTCAACTGAAGAAATGCGTCCTGTTTACGGTGTGTCCCTAAAGAAATGTCAACTGAAGTAATGCGTTCAGATCGCGTTCAGTTTTTTGAGTCATTTTTCCACATCAGCACAGCAGGGCCAAACGTTTTGGCTTGTTGGCCTTTGTCAGTATAGCTGGTCTAACACAAGAGGGGGGATGGACTTGAATTATAATCCACTGCTGTGTGGTCTGGTGCCAGAGCATGAGAAGATGGTACACACATATGAAAAAATATGACACAGGGAAAAATGTGTTTCATACTGACCTAGTTGCGTGTTCTAAGGTGTGTGTGTGTGTGTGTGTGTGTGTGTGTGTGTGTGTGTGTGTGTGTGTGTGTGTGTGTGTGTGTGTGTGTGTGTGTGAGAGAGAGAGAGAGAGTTTCAGTGTATTTGTATGGGTTTATTTTTTGGTAGATGCTGTGCTACAGTTACACCTCTTCTCCAAAACATCTTAATGAGACTAAACAGTCTGCCAAACAAGATTTGTGTAACGCCAGAAAAGCCTCTTTTCTCTCGCTTGCCCCAGTCCCTCGGTCCTGCTGAACTGCCATTGACCATTTTCTCTCTCTCTCCCTCTCTATCTGTTTACCTCTCTCCTTCCCTCTCTTTCAGACCTCTTCCCTTCGGTCTCTGTGTAAGCTTCTCTCCTCCATCCTTTTGTCTCTTCTCCCTCTCTCATTCTCTCTCTTGCTCTTTTTATGCCTCCGTTACTCTCTCCATCTCTATTTCTTCTTCTTCTTTTTCCTCCCCTTCTCTCTTCCTTTTCACTCTTCCCACTTTGTGTCTCTACCCCCCCCCTTCCTCTCCTGTTCTTTTCCCGTTCTCTCGCAAAGTCTCTCTCACTCTCCTTCTGTTTTTCTCCCACCTCTTTTTTCAGCATTTTCACTGTTTCCCCTTCTTTCCTCAACGACTTCTCCTATCCCTCTTTTCCTCCTCATCTCTC
>NC_085872.1:35452587-35457587 GCF_034702125.1 Engraulis encrasicolus
TCTTTGCAGAATCTCTCTAAATCATCCAGAGACCTGGGTCCTCTCCTCTGTACTCTCCTCTTCAGCTCACCCCACAGGTTCTCAATGGGGTTGAGGTCTGGGGACTGAGATGGCCATGGGAGGAGCTTGATTTTGTGTCTGGTGAACCATTTCTGTGTAGATTTGGCCATATGTTTAGGGTCATTGTTTTGCTGGAAGACCCAGTGACGACCCATCTTCAGCTTTCGGGCAGAGGGCAACAGATTTTGATTTAAAATGTCCTCGTATTTCAAAGCATTCATGATGCCATGCACCCTAACAAGGTTCCCAGGGCCTTTGGAGGCGAAACAGCCCCACAGCATCACTGACCCACCCCCATACTTCACAGTGGGTATGAGGTGCTTTTCAGCATGCGCATCTTTCGTGGCACGCCAGAGCCACTTAGAGTGTTTGTTGCCAAAAAGCTCAATCTTGGTCTCATCTGACCAAAGCACACGGTCCCAGTTGAAGCCCTAATACCGCTTGGCGAACTCCAGACGTTTGCGTTTATGATTGTGAGTGAGGAAAGGTTTTCTCCGTGCATGCCTCCCAAACAGCTTGTTGGCGTGTAGACAGCGCCTGATGGTTGATTTGGATACTTTGTGACCCCAGGATGCTACCATTTGTTGTAATTCTGTAACAGTGAGCTTTGGAGATCTTTTGATTTCTCTTACCATCCTCCTCACTGTGCGTGGTGGCAAAATAAACTTGTGTCCTCGTCCAGGCTTGTTTACCACTGTTCCAGTTGTTTTGAACTTCTTAATTATTCCTCTCACAGTGGATATGGGCAGCTGCAGTTGAGTGGCAATCTTCTTGTAGCCTCTGCCTGATCTGTGAAGGTCGACGCACATCTGCCTCACTTGTATGCTGTGTTCCTTTGTCTTTCCCATGTTTAAGAGTGGATAAGAGAAATGGCCTCGGTGTCACGTCATATTTATACCCCAGGGAAACAGGAAGTGATGAATTACTGATTAAATGTTCCTACATACTCTGGTAAACTTTGTAAACTACTATAGAAATTTCAGAAATGCTTCAATTATATTTATTTCCTGGGAATTGTTAAGGGTGCCAATAATTGTGGAACAGGTGATTTAATGAAAAATAATTATTTTTTTAGTCAGGGATTTTTTTTATTTTCTTACAATTCATTTGAGTTGAAGGCTACATTTTCCTAAAATTTTCAGTGTGACAGTATTCTTCTGCAATAAACACTGAATTTATTTTAAGACTTTTAACACATCTCAACCAGGGGTGCCAATAATTATGGAGGGCACTGTATGCTAGCTAGCTATAAGGCAAATCGATTCATTTGTGAACTTTACTGTGAGAGCAATGTTAGAGCAATGTTCACAAACTTCACTGCCCTATACCCCAGACAATGGGTAACCACGGGGGTAACCACAATGGGGTAACCACGGCTAAATGATGTCAAGTGCCCGCTGGACAGCTGCTCTTTTTGAAGATCAGTGACATGCAACATCATGTAAAACACTGTTCCACACATGTGACGGAATATTCCGGAACATGTTTTAATCAGAATACTGACAATGTTCCACTCGAAACCAGAATACTCGATGTGTAACTGCACTTATTGGTGGGATGGTTGATACACGTATCCTATCCATCTCCTATGATCATTTTTGTAAAAGCGAAACTCTGGACTTTGCCTACATTTTGGTTTCAGTAAGGGCAACTATTCCATCACTGATTCTTGAGAAAGTGGCTAAAACAGGTTGTAATCTTGAAAGAAAAAAACGAAGTGAATTACAAAATAATATGGTATATCCTTGTAGACAAAGGTCTTGGCTTTTCAGAAATGCACAAGGCCAATCTCCCCATTTTGATTTTTTTTCAGAAATCAGGTTTTCCTCCGATCATAAATCTCCAATTTGTCAACACCGTCAGACACAATTAAAAGCAATAAAAAGTGTATTGATTTGGTTGCATATGTATCTGGAGTTCTTAAGTGATTGTGTGTGTTTTTTGGTTCACACATACGCTTTTAATGTTGAAAATTCACTTTCATTCTATTTTAATACTGCTTCATGTGTTCTAATTTAAAAATATGTGCTGTCAGACAATGCTTACTTAATGCCTAAATAGATCAATTTTTTTTTGTAATTTCACAAATATTCGTGTAGGCTTAAAGTTGCTATTACTTTGATAATTCAACAACTCCAAAGGAAAATTTTGTAAGCACATTCATTTAAAATGTCCAAAACTCCTTCTTACGGTGGTGATTTAAGAACTGACGGTGGTGACAGTAATCTGAAGGTGGTGAAAGTGACCTAATTATTACCTACATTTAGCAAAATAAATACCCCTCTCAAGTCAATGACATCTAGTATAAACACTTTATTTTTGTGTGTGCACAGTATGTTTGTGCATGTGTTTTTTTCTTCATTTATTAGATACTCTAGGAAGTAGACCTAGATTATTGAAAATGTGGCATAAACAGGTTTTACGTTGTTCAAATCCAAAATATAGAGGTGTATTATCATAGATGAAGGTCTTGGCTGTGCAGTGAATGTATTGGCCAAGCTCCCCATGTTTTACATTTTTCATAAAATGGGCTCGCTCTTGGTTTTGTCACCAGCGTCAGACAGAATTAGAAATTAAAAAATATGTTTACTGTATTTAAGTGAATTTCTTTTGCAATTCAACATAATTGTAGATACTTATTGGAAGCATATTCTTAAAACTTGTTAAAAACATGTAAAACACATGCTTTTTTGTGAACTACATAAGATGTCACCACCGTCAGGTTTTGTGACAAAAAACCCTCCAAATGCACCTCAGTGGAGGCTGGAGTGTAAGTTTGGGTCACAATTATTACTAACATGTCTGGTAATGTTTCATTAACCAGCACAATTTAGTAAAATATGGAACAAGATGATGAGCGGAACAAAATCTGACGGTGGTGACATCTGACGGTGTGAGACAAAAAAACACTCTTTTACATATTATGCATTTTTTGCTCACATTAGCCACTTCCTTTTCGCTCTGTTTCTTAGGGGCTTCATGCCGCTTCTGAAAAAGTATATATAATTAACATTAATGTAACATGATAGTATTAAAACCCCCGACGGTGTTGACAGTTTATGGTTGGGACAGTACCACTGTCCAAACAAATTAAGAAATTGAGGAGAAATTAGTAAACTTACAGGTAGAGGTGCTCCGATCACCATTTTTTGGGTCCGATCACCGATACCGATCACCAAAAATCTTTATCTGCCGATTACCGATCATTGCCGATCACAAAAATGATTTCCTATTTTTTTAATAGCCTATTAATTATCCTTATTGAATACCATTTCTGCCCATAAACCATTCAATCTTAATTTGCACATGTCTATTATTAGGCTATTATTATTATTATTATTATTAGGCTATTATTATTATTATCTTTCAGACTAGTGTTGGTAATACAGTCTACAGTATTAATCAATGTATAAGTTATTGCATAGAATAACTAAACTATTTAAGATTGAATTGAAACTGAAACATTACATCAAATAGTCTTCCACATACGAGAAAAAAACAACCTGTCGCTTTAAATGAGCAGCCTCGTGAGGAGAGCCCCTCCCCTCTCTGTCACCGTTCACAGTTGCAGTGCTCCACTACCGTTCTGAATCTCTCTCTCAAGTTTTAACCACATCTGTCGCCGTTTGGTGTTTCAGCGACTATCAAACTAATCGACTGACTGCCAATTACAACTTTGAAAACAATAATTGACATGTTTGTGCTGACAACGTGAAGTTGTCGCGTGCTGACCAAGGCAACTACACAGGTTATAACGTAACATGGCTCACTGGCGAGTACTCAATCGCAAATTACATTGTCAGGTAAACGGCGCATGGATCGGAAAATCAGATCATTGTTGATGCAGATATGGTTATGAATGGTGGAAATGAAGGGGGGAATGGCGAAAAGTTATAGACAAGCAAAGATGCCTTCTTTTGGTGCAGTTGCAGCTGTGCAGAGCCAGCGCCTACATGCAGCGCCAGGTGTAAAGGCAAATGGTTGCGTGAGGAATTTAATATCTCTCGATCGGTTTTTTGATCGGCATGTTTTTCCGATCACCGATCAGGCTATTTTTGGCCATTATCGGCCGGTCATGATCGGCAGCCGAGCAATCGGAGCACCTCTACTCACAGGAGCTTCAGTGATGGTGAAGTATTCAGTAGAGCTAAAGGTTTGAAAAGGGGTCCTAAGTAATGACAATGACCTTGTGCATACCTGATTTTATTGTCTTTTTAAAAAAATCTGACGGTGGTGACTAATATGCTGGACAGACTTTGAGCAATCAGAAAATAGTAGTAAATATTGCTTTACACACACTATGTGCATATCTGCAGAACACCTTCAATATGGACTTTCACATCATGGTGATATTATTCAATAATATCAGTGATTTTTACATTTTAAGTCAATTGAAATGATGATGTCTTTCCTTGGGACAGCTGTTTTTACAGGGTGTGGGCAGGTTTATAGCCATGAAAAGTAATAAAATTACACTTAAATATTTCAAACGACTGTACATTTGTGTAACAGACCCCTGGGTCTTTACCTGGATTCATTTTGTTCATGAAAATATAATTTATTTTCATCAGAATTGGCAGTTTATTGCAGAGACGTGTTTTAGCCGCTTTCTCAAGAATCAGTGCCATACAAAATCAGTCAGACATGAATTATACAAGTACTCAGTAGAGATGTAGAAAAAATAATGTTTAATTGATAGAGAGGGATGCAATGTAATACCTACAGTACAGTACTGGCCAAGGCAGCTTTTTTTTTCTTTCAGTTTTGCTTCTCCAGGCTTGCTTGCTGGACCTCATCCATTGCGATGAGGGTGGCTGCTGTGTATACTGTGAATGAGGTGAAATAACCATGTACATCTGCCACCCCCGCTTACAGCACAAGCTAAGACCAGAGACCTTTTTTTTCTTCCTCTCCTTCTCTCTCTCGAATGAAAATAAATG
>NC_085872.1:35462587-35490087 GCF_034702125.1 Engraulis encrasicolus
GTCACAGTTATTCCTTTGACTCAAGTTCCAATCTGCTGTTTCATTATCTCTTGTATTCTCTATTTAGGTGTATCTCCCCTTCTCTCTTTTCTTTCTCTGATGGTCTCTGTTGGTCTCGCTCTTGCTCTCTCTCTCTCGCTCTCGCTCTCGCTCTCTCTCTCTGGCTTGTACAGGTGGGAATAAAGCAGAGGGATTAGCACCATGTACGTTCGGTTTGTTACCAACATGACCATGGAAACTGTATCTCCCCTTCTCTCTTTTCTTTCTCTGATGGTCTCTGTTGGTCTCGCTCTTGCTCTCTCTCTCTCGCTCTCGCTCTCGCTCTCTCTCTCTGGCTTGTACAGGTGGGAATAAGGCAGGGATTAGCACCATGTACGTTCGGTGTGTTACCAACATGACCATGGAAACTGTGTCCCCTGCCAGATCTAAAGGGGAAGCGCTGAAAAAAAAAAACACTCTGGGGAGAAAAGGACGGACCATGGCTGCTCTAATAGTCCTGCCAAATGAAGCCTTGCTAATTATTAATTATAAGCACCCAACAGTTTGTCTGAAGGGCAAGCCATGATGGCACAGAATATGTTACCCTGATTGGGAGAGTGAGCACAGTGTGCTTTGTAACAGCACAAACGGTACTTTGCTGCTAACCATCTTCCTCCTCCTCCTCCTCCTCCTCCTTCCTGCCCCCGTGCCACTGCCATATGCCACGTCATGACACTTTATTACTTCCTCAAAATTCTCTTGATTATGCTCCAATTTTTTTTATTATTATTTTATTATCTGCCTTTTGTGAGGCGGGAGATAAGAGGGGGTGTGCAGCAGGAGCGATAGCTGAGAAAAAGGAAGAAGAAGAATAGCAAGAGGCAAGGAGCTAGAAGAAGAAGCGGGCGGATGATAAAAACGGCCCTCAGAATTCTAATTGTGCTGTTAATCTTGCCCTCCAGTGCCCCCTTTTTACACATCCCCCGTACCTCGCTCTCCTCCAGGAAAAAATGTCACCCTAGAGCCGAAAGGCTTTAAAAAAAACAAAAAAACACCAGCATGACATTTTAAACTTTGTCACCTCGGACTGTCTTTGTCTTTGGTTGTTGTTTTGCTTGTTGTTCAGTGTGTACCAAGGGCCAGATTAGTGCACAGGCTAGATGGGGCTGCAGCCTAGGGCCCCCCACCTGCCAGGGGGGCCCTGATTGGCCAAAAAAATTTGCAGAATTATGACAAGATGAAATATTGAAAAAGTCCTCTGTCATCTTGAGTGCTGTTCTGAATGTATTTAATACTCCTCTCCAGTTGGTAGACATGTTATCCTTAATTCCTAGCTCGTAATTATGACAAGTCTATGTGCATTTGTTGCAAGATTTGCCTTCAGGGGGACCCAGAACAACCTGCTGCCTGGGTTCCAGCAGGCCATCTTAACCCAGCCCTATGTGTACTGTACGGTATGTGTTTGTTTGTGAGGCTTTGCCCAGCGGTAGCCGCAGCAGAGCAGAGGGATGGCTTGACCTGTGGTGGGGATCAGCTGTCCATTAGAGGAGGAGCCGGCCATCAATAATAAGCGATGGGCTGCTGCGAGGGCACTTGTCATGTGCAATGCAGCGGGCTGTACATCATGCCATGGGGTAATTCAGGTGCTCGTCGTTGCTCGCCGCCACACTGGACTGATGTCATGATGAAGTGGTGTCCCCCTGCGTGCACACACACAGGCACACACACACACACACACGCGTGCGTGCACACACACAGGCACACACACACACACACACACACACACACACACACACACACACACACGCACACACGCACACATGCACACATGCACAGACACACACACACACGCACGCAGCGGTTTGCACAAACGCACGCATAGACATACACACATGCTCTATGCATATGTACGTATACACAAACAGACACACACACATGCAAACTCACATACACACACCTTTATTCCGTTTTCCATCTCCACTACCAGTAGCACTACTGCCTGCACGGTCTAAAAGGATTTCCGGGTTTCCGCGTGTTTCTGATTCATAGTCGTTCACAGCCATTCGAAAAGACGGCAGTGTCTTCTCTGGAATCGCACCAGCTTAGTTTGCTGCACCAGCTCAGTTGCTGTGTGTGTGTGTAATCCCCTCACCAGACTTCCACAGTCAGGATAGGCCTACAGCTTGTTCTGTTGTATGGGCCATATATATACCGTACATAGCCAGACAAGGAATCCTAGAAATGTTTAAGCCATGCATAATAGAGTTATGTAGTTAGCAATGCAACGCGGTGACATAGGGTTCAGTGTATTCAGCCACCATGATGCCACTAATACACATCTTACTGTGTCTCTCTCTCCTCACTGCGTGCTGCGGGTGAGAGCGAGGAGAATAGAATGGAGTGTAGTTGCTGCATTGTCAGTAGACACAATGCAATCTATACACCTGCACAATGAGACTGGAAGCGGCTATTTCTCCATTGCAAATATAGAAAAGAATATCTGCAATAAAATAAAAAAGGAACAATGGAAAGTATAACAATGATGGTGCAAGCTAAGAGGGAGGATAAAAATTAAGAATAATAAGTAGCAGGGCAGAGAGCACGTATCCGACGCAAAACTAATAAATTATGTTCATATGAATGCAGACTGATATTGCACATAATTATACCGTCATTGCACATGGATTTAATATTACAGAGTCGTATATCTGCTATCTGTTGTGGATATAGGACGAAAGGGTAATGATTTTTCACAAGCATCACAATACAGATATATCACAGTATTCCCACTGTATTCTAATAAAAAATATAGCACAGTAGAGGAGGATGCCTGACATTGAAGGAGGAGGGGTAAGGTTGTGAAGTCAGTGCTTGTTGAGAAGTTTGAAAGGTTAGAGCCTAGAAAATCTTTGGTGATTGTATAAATTCACAATGGCTATGGCTTTTGGGGGGGGGACTGTTCTTTAGTCTGTCGGTCCTTGTTCTGATGTACCTATGACACCTTCCAGATCACACACAGCGTGGGTGCTGCCCTTGTTGACGCTCATATCCATTTACATTGCATTACATTACACTTAGCTGACTTACCTGAGCTATTATCCAAAAAAACCTGTTGATTTTTCAGAGTATTAGTTACAGTCCCTGGAGCAATGTGTGGGTTAGTTTTTTTGCTCAAGCGCACTTCAGCCATGGATGGAGGTGGGACAGAAGTCAGATGGGATTCGCACCTACATCCCATAGATTGAGAGCAACTCCATAACCGGTAGGCCACGGCTGTCCTTGATCGCCCATAGCCAGCAATGGTTCTACCCATTTGGGGGGGCTAATCAAAAGGTGGGGGGCTACAATGGGCACATTTCGTTGGCCATAGGCAACTGCCTAGTCTGTTTAGTGCTAAAACTGGCTCTGCTTATAGCTCTGCTGAGACAGTGGGGGTGTAAATGCCCATCAGGGAGGGGAGAGAGCAGACTACCTTGACGACTGTCTGAAGCTTCTGCCTGTCAATTATGGTGCAGCATGTCGGACCACTGCTCTGTATGCCCGCTGGCAAAAGTCTGTGAGAGAGAGCAAATTGATGCGAGAGATGGACACAGCCAAGTGACAGCGAGTTTGACACCGCCATGTCATGTGAAATGGACTCGGCATTTAAGAATTGAGATGTTATCACCAGGAAGCCAATTTTAGTTTAGTTTTAAAGGTGGGTTGGTTTAACTTTGTGTGACAGTAGCTACTCTGCACAGGCCTGTGTTGAATTAATGGTGGACAGATAAGTTCTATGATTTTAATAGCCACAGGGTCACATCCAACTAACTTGAACCCCTTAGCGCAGCACTATGGCTCTCTGTAATGTCATAGCAATGTTGTCATGATGTAGTTAAGCATTTTCAGCAAGTGAATAGGGTCGCTGGCGACCCCTGCTGCAGTAAGAGGCTACACCTAAAACTTAAGTTCAATGTACAGTATGTCACCAATGCCTGGCCCCCAACAAAAGTCCCTCCTCTGTTAGTTGATTGTCAACCAATGCATTTGGTGGAGGCAGGCCACAGTCTTTTATACAACTGCTGTCAGTCTAACCAATTAATTACAGTAAGTAGTTAAATACAATATTGGGCAGAATCCTAGTCTGTGCTAGTGCCATCCCTGGGGTTGAGAATATGCTCTGCCCAAGACGGTGTCCTTTGCTTACAATTGGCTGGTTTGTCTGGGAAAACCCAATTCACAGGCTGGGTAATGTGACAACTATTCCCCAATGTAGAGTTGCCAAACAGAAGGCACCTTTGGTTTGCATTTAAGCCATGCAGCACAAGCGCTCTGTTCCAATGCCCTCTTGGCTGAACTTGAATTTCACCATTGAATCAATTCTTGAACAATCTTTCGGTGTTTCCTTTGTCGCTCTGGAGTGTGGGCCGTTCTAAATACAGCATCTGGGTCAGGCGATTGTGGTGACTTGGTAGCTTGGCAATTGACTAATGGATCGTTAAACAGTTTTGGCTTGCCAAGAACTCATTTGCTTATTTTCCAAAATCCATTGTTACCCTGCAGATGGAGGATAGGAGATTGCCATAGTAAGATTGCCATCCTCGCCACAGAAGCTGCTAACAGAGCTAAGCTTACATCTTTCCTGGGTTTTTGTAGTAGGGGCGATTGCACAAATTCAGATTTTAAACGATGTCATTACGATTGTTGTTGTTGAGGTTGAGATCTCTGTTTTACTTTTCATGACCTCCCTACCCCATTTTAGTTATCATTCTGGCTTGACTTTGGGCAACTCTGGAGGGTGGAGTAATTCTGTGCTCAGTGGCGTCCTTGGGAGCTCGTGGAGAAGGAGGAGGAGGAGGGAGAGGAGAGGAGGCTGCGGCGCACCGGAGCCCAGGAACACTCCGAAGTGCACTCAGAGGAAACGGCACAATTTCACACCGGTTTGCTCCCAGCGAGGGACGGAGGCAGTAGCGGGTTGCGGAGATTGCCGATGGTGATGGAGGAGTAGGAGGAGGAGGAGGAGGATGAAGGGGAGTAGAAGAACTAGTGGAGGAAGAGGAGATGGAGGAGGACAGGGAAGGAAAAGGAAGAGAATGAGGGGGAAAAAGAGGTGGAGGAGGAGAACTGGATTGTTCTGCGATGCTTATCCCTCCAGCAGGGCACAGATATTTTTTTATCAGAGCCTGTGGAGGGGAGAGATGCAAGCATAGGGCAGCTCAGTCCTCCACACTCTGAAAAAAAAGAGGAAAAATAGGGAAGGAAAAACAAGAAAAAGAAAAATAAGTCCTCTTCCTCCTCCATTGAGTTGTATTTGTGCCAGTCCATGAGAGTCGGGAAGGAAAAAAAAGCTTTTTTCCTCATGCCAGTGAAAGCCCTGCCCATGCATGCCTCTGTGGCGTGTGTTTGTGTTTGTGTGTTTTGCTGATGTAGGCATTGGCCAGTGCTGCCAAGTGACAGGGCATGGCAGAGGGTGAGGGGGTAGTTGGTCCTGTTTTTTGTTACCTATGGAGGTGGGTCGTGATGGCAATGGTTGCAGAATAGCAAGCCCAAACAACAAGCCCATGCAACCTCCCACATACCCACACCCTCCACTACCACCACCTACCCCTGACTCCCAAAGACACCCCTGCTCCCCATACCCTCCAATGCCCCCCCCCCCCCCTCCCCCCTCTCCTCTCCCCATCCCCGGGCTGGTTGGCTCCGTTTCCGTGGCTCGACATGAAAGGATGGGTTTGACTGGGGGAGAAGGCAGCTGGCGGTCTCGCACAAAAGCGGCCTTTCTCTCTGCCCCCGCTCTCCCTTTCAGCTGGCCCTTTTATTGCCAGGGTCCCGGCCTGTTTGGGAATCAAATCTGTCACGCGGACAATGGGGAAGATGGAATCCGGTTGCCGTGGTTTTGGCGGCGAGAAATGCAGAAAAAACTCCTCTCTGGTCAAAAGCGATGGCGTGAGGGGAGAGGCCGATTCAAGGCCTACGCAGGGGTCCACCCAGAATGCACCTGTCTTCCAGATCCACTTCCTTGTGTCTTTATTCACCTTTTTTTAATACGGTGTCTGATTGAGCTGCTCCGTTAAAAGGGCTGTGTGCAATAGTTTCATGCCCAGTTGGACATCAATTCCAGCATGCTTATTGATCTAATGACAAATTATTTTGCAAGTAAATGAAGTGAATATTTTTTTAAGGTGGGTGTGGATGGTGTTGGTTTTACACTCTTTCATGTTTTCAGCTGTGATTTCCTAGGGGGAGGGAGAGGGATGGGAGAGAGAGAGAGAGAGAGAGAGAGAGAGAGAGAGAGAGAGAGAGAGAGAGAGAGAATAATCACATTCACATGCACAATGTTTCCTGCTTCGTTGTTTGTTTACACAATCCACCATGTCAAATGCTGTCCCTGTTGTCATTTGTGGAATGTGGTATGGGACTGCTACCTTTTCACAATGCAGAGCAGGCCACATTACACAGTTTGATGGACAATTGACATCAGCACATTCTAAGCCCGACTATGAGCATTGACCTGCATATATTACCTCCTCCTCGCTGGCAGGCTCTGAGTGAGCGCGGGGGCTTTACGTGAAGGATCTCGGGGAACGTTACTACTTCTCCCAGCCAGCGCAAAGGATTCATTAAGCTCTTCCGACCGAAATTAGATTCCTCCGACCAAATCGCTCTCTCAGAATGAACCACTGCACGACCCTCTCTCCTGATAAAGATTATTACAGCAGGGAGCTGTCTGTCTTGGCTGGTGTGGGCCAGCGCAGTCATCAAAGGAGACATTAGGGGCCTGCACACTGGGCCGACAATGGAGGGCAAAGGGGTCATTTGTCCCGGGCCCAGGTAGAGAGGGCCCAGCAAAAGCTTTCAGCAGCCCTGCCTGCACATACTGTAGCAAGGGGTGGACGATAAGGCCGAAATGTCACATCACGATTTAACCCCTTAAGACACGGCTTTATACATTTGTTGAATGGCAATGACCAAGTCGTAGTGCTTTACTAGGGCCTGTGTTGTGTAATAGTCTTGTAGTGCTATGGTAGTTACATGTCACTGACTATTACAATGTGCCACTGGAGGTACGGCGTGCATTAAGGGGCTGCTATCGGCATATCGCACAGCCCTACGTACAGCGGTGTGCCACGATTCAACACACACGTCATCATTAGAGGTGGCGCTCGCGCTCGTGTTTGGACTGGAATATCTATGTTTGTTAGGCCCTTTTTCTTTGTGCTACTGCATTGCACTGTAAGAAGGCAATAGCCAACACAGAGCTGCATCCACGGCAGGCTTTGGAGTGGAATAAGGGGAGAACAGGTAACCTGGTTCTCATGCAATGGTTGTTACCAACCATCTGGAACATTGTCAATCGCTTAGCTCTGGAATGGCGTAGGTGTGTTCAAAACCGCTCAAACTTGATTGGAGAATTCACATGGCTTTTTTTGAATCACTACTACTTCAACCCCTGACTTGTATATGCCCCGCCCCGCGATCCCGCCCCGCGATTCTGATTGGACAGGCTGTGAAATATCTGGTTCGGGCTCGTCTAAGATTTCCAGAGCCTTGTGCAAGCTCACGAAGTTTAACGAAGATGCACCAAGCACGAAGGGTCTGCGTGAGAGCCAGGCTAGAGAACAGGGGGTCCTGATGAAATGAATGTTCCTCTGTAACGGTTAGTGAATTGATGGGATGATTCATCCATTTATGATTGCACAGGAGACACTCAACAACATAGGACACGAAGGACTGGCCTGTTTTCATGGCCTGTTATCACTTGATATTTTGTAGTACTTTGCTTGATGGTGTACACTTTATGGACTGTTGAATTGCAAGGATGTCAACATTGCTTCCAACCAAATTAAGTCGGTGAGCAGAATAGCAAGCAGCAACATTTTATACTACATTGGACACTGCATTAGCTTTTGAGTGAGGAAAGGGGGCAAGTGAAGAGGAAGCAAAGAACAAATTAGCATGTAATGCGAAGACAGGTGCGTGTACCAATTAATACCCACAAATAGCCTCTCAACTTGCCTGCAGACTGTTTGTTGCTTGGCAACTATTGACGCTGACTGGTTGGGTTGGAACTGATTGTCTTTCTTTCTTTCTTTCCTTTTTTTGGACTTGAGAGTAAAAAAATGAAACAAGCAAAGGAGAGAACACATGCTGGAGAGTTCAAAGTCAATTTATTAGTGATTGAAATGATTGAGCTGGAATTAAGCTTAGAGCGTGTGCGAATGTGACAGGGAGGTTTGTGACACAGGTACATTTGTATCTATGTATGTAGGTATGTAAATATGTATGCAAGACTGTGTATGATATGTATGTTTGTGTTTTGGCATACGCCTGTGTGTGTGTGTGTGTGTGTGTGTGTGTGTGTGTGTGTGTGTGTGTGTGTGTGTGTGTGTGTGTGTTTGTGTGTTTGTGTGTGTGTTTGTGTGTGTGCGTGTTTGCGTGTGTGCGCACGGGTGTGTGTGTGTGTACTGTGTAAGCCTGCACGTTAAGGGCTTGCATGGCCTGATATCTGGCGGTGGTGTGGGATTACTGTAGGCGTAGCTAATCTTCTCCACGCGCGTCAGTCAAGTTTGTATGGGTGCTTCATCACACATTGTCCCCACTCCTTACCTCCCCTCAACCACAACCCCCCTCACCTGTCACTCTCATTACGCTTACAATTTTTAAGAAGAGAAATGACATCCACCAGGTGTGTCATTCATCCAGTTGTCAGCAGGTGCAGCTTCCTTTCTCCGTTCTCACAGCCAGCCACACTGAAATATGTAGCAGCCAGTGATCCAACAACCTGTTTATTACATTTTTGGGCTTTTTAGTGCCTTTGCTTGTTGGGATGGTGAAGATAGGAGGTAGGTGTATCTCTTGGGGTATCCAAGCATATTGCATGGGGTACATGGATATCAATGACAACAAATAAATGGAGCATAATCACGTTGGCATAGACAAGAGGTATAGAGCATGAGTGAGGGGGTACTCATGGTACGACAAACAGGCTTAGGGGGTACACAAGACAAAAAATGTTGGGAAATACTGTCATACATAAATATCCCAATCAGATTTTTTCTGTCTCATGTGTACTGTATGGGTTTCCTTTCCACCATGGAGGTGTAACATTCACTGATCCTTTGCCGTACTTACACTCAGGCTTCAGCTCGGTCACAGCGTTATGTC
The DNA here is from genome assembly GCF_034702125.1 of Engraulis encrasicolus. Taxonomy (NCBI): domain Eukaryota; kingdom Metazoa; phylum Chordata; class Actinopteri; order Clupeiformes; family Engraulidae; genus Engraulis; species Engraulis encrasicolus. The sequence goes on from NC_085872.1 coordinate 35,471,711, forward strand.
ATGGCACAGGAGGCTAGCTTATACATTGTAAAACATTGCATTCAATTAAACGTAAAATAGTAAGTTGCCCTGCTGCCTTGTTTGTAAGTTAATTAAACTTGAGAATTTGAGTGAAGTCTGGAGTTGAGTTCATTTACAAACTTAAGGCAGCAGTTTATTTTTTACGTTTAACTGACTGCAAGGTTTTACAGTGTATACGTCACAGTGTTTAGTCACGATGGCACATTAGTGGTTCACTGACGGCTTTTCTACGGCAGGTTTGATTGGGGGTGGTTGTCAATGCAGGTGGAATTTGCTCTCTAATGCACAGGTTAGACACGGGGTTGGGGGGAAAAGTCAATAATTGCTGAATTGTGACAAGATGAGTTTTCAATCTTGGTTTTAGACCATTCCTGGCACAGAATGAGGACACCGTCTATGCAGTTTCATTGTTGATTCTGTAGGGGGTGCCTACAGCAACCTGTAGCCTAGGAACCCTGTGCCATTTTAATACCGGCCCTGGTCCTCGCTCCTCTACGCTGCACAATGAGTGAATGAATAGCACTGTGGGATGTGTCCTTCAGCGGGAGGGAGGGAGGGCGGGAGGCTGGCAGGACAGTGGCGTTGGCGAAATTTAACACGGCATGAAAAGCAATCACCAGTCTGTAGTCATCACCTTTCGCCCAATGCTCTGTGCAACAACGAGCCATTGAGTAGTTTTGTAACAGAACCCCTTTAAAGCAGGTAAGGTAAAGAAAAAAAATGAGACCTTTGAATTATTGAGTCTGTAGAGCCGTTGAATTATGGAGGTCGATGGATGCATTCTGAACTTTTTTTAAGAGCAGTATTGTGTGAAATTGACGTTGTGACAGCCAGATAGAAGACCGTTGCACACAAGCTTTAAAAAAAAAAAAATGGCATCGTTCAGCTACAGCGGCAGGAGTGTTACAAATCGATGATGTGACAGACGGCACAGATAGAGTCGCCAACTGCAGAGGCGAGAGCCACGCCGCACCGCCCGCTCCCAACTCAGCTTAAGAGGGCATTAAATCAACTTGTCACCAGTCTGAGTGGCCCCCATCTTGCTTTGGCCCTCGCGAGGCTAATTTGGGGTGTGGGGCTGTGTGGAGCTGGGGGTGGGGTGCGTGCGTGCCTGTGTGTGTGCGCGTGTGTATGGGTACGTGTTTGTGCTGGTGTGTGTATACATAGTGGGCTGGCTTCTGCTGGGTGTATTGTTTAGCACAGCACTGGGGACTAGCACTGTTGTCTCTGTACTGTATATCACATTGGCTGCTGGGGGCCTGAGGAGGACAGAGGGTACACACACACACACACACACACACACACACACACACACACACACACACACACACACACACACACACACACACACACACATGGATGAATGGCTGTATGGCTGTGTGTGGCTGTAATATCTGTAAGAATGTTTGTGTGTGTATGTCTGCGTGCATGCACATGTGTGTGTATGGGCACATGACCGTGTGTGTGTGTGTGTGTGTGTGTGTGTGTGTGTGTGTGTGTGTGTGTGTGTGTGTGTGTGTGTGTGTGTGTGTGTGTGTGTGTGTGTGTGTGTATGTGTGTGTGTGTAGCGACGGGTGAACGTGTGTGTGTGTGTGTGTGTGTGTGTGCGCGTGTGTGTGTGTGCGTGCGTGTGTACATGCATGCATGCATGCGTGTGGTGTGTGTGTGTGTGTATGTGTGCGTGTGGTGTGGTGTATGTGTGTGTATTTAGATCTGGCCGGTCCTACCGAAGGCCTGATTGCAGTGCCAACCCCCATGGAGGGTCAGGGCGGCTCTCCTCTACCTCGCAGGAGGCTGAGAAACGGGTTCTAGCATCCATCAAAATCCTCCCTCTCTTCCCTCCTCTCCTCCCCCGTCTGGGGCTGCTCAACTACTCTTAGTGAGACGATCTGCCTGTTGTCTTTTTGTTTCTGTCTTTTTTTCCTGTTGTATTTTAAGACTCCTCTGTGTCTCTGTATGTTTACCTCCCTCCGTTTTTTTCTCTTTCTCTCTCTCTCTCTCTCTCTCTCTCTCTCTCTCTCTCTCTCTCTCTCTCTCTCTCTCTCTCTCTCTCTCTTTCTCTCTCTCTCTGTTCCTCCATCTCAGCTTCAGCCTGGCAGCAGCATTGTGTTACATCTATCGTCCATCTGCTCCCCTCCCACCTCCTCCTCCTTACACGCATCACCAGCACCACCACCTCCTTACATACACACCCCTCATACACATACATGCACATGCACATGCATACACACACACACACACACACACACACACACACACACACACACACACACACACACACACACACACACACACACACACACACACACACTCCTTACACACCATCACACACCGCAAGTCTGCCACAGACTCACACACTCACCACCAACGCACCCCACCTCTCTCTCTGTCTTTCTACCCCTCACCGCCCCCGACACACCATCCCACACACCACCATCCCACACTCCAACCCCCCCGACACACCACCACCCCACACTCCACCACCCCACACTCCACCACCCCACACACCACCATCCCACACTCCACCACCCCACACTCCACCACCCCACACTCCACCACCCCACACACCACCACCCCACACTCCACCACCCCACACTCCACCACCCCACACTCCACCACCCCACACTCCACCACCCCACACTCCACCACCCCACACTCCACCATCCCACAGTACTCGTCCTCCTTCCTCCACTCCGCCCGCTCTTCTTTTTCTCCACGCTTCAGCTGTCACGGCCAGACCCACACGCTGCTCCTGGACTACAATACACAGGACACTGACAGCGCACCTCTCCCTTTGGGAGTCCACCCTTAGCCAAGGTTGCTCCCCTATTGTTTTGTTTGTCTGAAACAAAAAAAACCCTGATTTGAATGCCACCTTGGTGTCCTCCTCATTACCCCTTTTGTTAGAGAGAGAGAGGAGATGCGGGACGAGGGGCTAGTTAAGCTGCTGTATGTGTGCTGTAATAGCTGTGGGCACAGGGCATAAGTTTCAAAGCAATAAATAGTAAAAACAAAAAGTATATAACAAGCATATCTCAAACCAATGTAATTAATACAAAACAGTGGGAAATGAGTGAAAAAAATAAATATTAAACAGAATTATTACACCACCCCTGCAGCGCAAGCCGTTTTTCGGAGTGTTTGTGGCTGGTTCTGCCCGCGCGCCCAAACGTGTGCGGAGGCATGATTGGATTAGGCTCGCCTCTCGTTTTCTACTAAGCAGATTTCCAGATCCTACTAATCTGCCATTTAGGAGAGCAGGAAGAGTCTCCCGTGCACGGCTGCTAGTCTAACTGCTGTAATATTATTTTGGCCGTATTTCAAGCCACTTTTTTCTACTACTGGAAGCAAAACTATTTTTCTTTGTTCATGCCTCCTTTTCTTTCTCTTTCCCTCAATCTTGCCCCCATTCCTCGTTTCTCTCTCTCTCTCTCTCTCTCTCTCTCTCTCTCTCTCTCTCTCTCTCTCTCTCTCTCTCTCTCTCTCTCTCTCTCTCTCTATCTCTCTCTCTCTCTCTCTCTCTCTCTCTCCCCCTCTCTCCCCTGATTTTTGCACTCTTTCTCCTTTCCACACCCCTACATCCAGCTCTGTCATATCATCTCATACCATCCCTCCATCTTTCTCTCATCTCTTTTTTGCGATTCATGAGGGGGGAGGGGGGTTGTTATGTAATGCAGTGGCTTGGGTAGAAGCTGGCAGAGAAGATGGGTGTGGGACAGAGAGGGACCAAGGGGGACAGACAGGTGGCCAGCCAGTCAGCCAAATAAGCAGATATGTTGTCCAGGTAATGGCATTTGGCCCATCCTGAGAAGATTTTTTATACTAACTACTCAGACGGGGTAGGTTTGGGAACTGACCCGGGCCAGACTCGAACCTTGGTCCCCACGGGCATGAGAGCCCATTATATGGCACGGTGCATTATCACGGTGCATCAATCCAATTCTGTTTTGGCATTTTTTTTCTTCTGCATTCAGTCTCTGGCTTTTGTACCACATAACCCTGTGCAAGTGATACAGAACTTCTGCATGTGCTTGTGCTGTATTAGTCGTGTGTGTGTCACAGGCTCTTCAAACTACTGGAATACTGATGCCTCATACATACACATACACACGATACATGCAGGTGGCCATCACTGCTGGGTATTCTGTGAATACGTTCTTGCACACTTGTTCATGTGTAGCGTTTCTGTGCGGATGTGTATAACTGAGTGTCTATGTGTGTATTCGAATGTGTAGAGTGGAGTGCCTGTAGATGTTTCATCAGGCCAGGCAATGCTGCGTTAAGGGTGTAAAGTGAAGGTCACGGCGGGTTGCTATTGCACTGGCCCAACTTCTCCCTAAAGAACCTCATTCCAAGCAAAGCGCCGCCTTTTAACTGCTCCATCTCCGCTTTATTTCTCTCTTTCCCATTCTCCCATGAAGTGGCTAATTAAAAATGTCCGGCTCCAGTACCGCCGTTGAAGTCAGACCACTTCAAAGACACCTTCAGAGAAACGAGAATCGGAGTGCGCTGGTGTGTGCGCTCGGGTGGGGTGGTAAATGGGGTTAGACGGTGAGCTCTAATAAGCTGGGTAAGAGGCTGGGGCATTTTGCAGACACAACAGTGTCTCTGTCTTTCTCACTGGTGCATCGTCCGTGGGCATCTTTTTAAGATGGGGGTGGGGGGGTGGGGGGTAATTATACCATGCCACACGGAGGGACTCCCAGAGGGCATTGCAAGCCCCTTTAGGGAGGAAGGGCTAGGAGTAACGCAACAGTAAGCACCAGTAATATGAATACAGTCATGTGCAGACACCAGACATTGTGGGAGAACTATAGGCTATTTTCTACTGCCGGTTTTCTGAAAGGCCTACAGCTAGATACAGCGCGACTCGGCCGCCACTTTTTGCGTGCCCAATCGCCAAGCAAAAGGTGGCGGGCGAGTCGGGCTGTGTTGAGTTGTAGGCCTATCAGAACATCGTTAGTAGAAAAGAGCTATATGGAGAGATAGCGGAAGACAGATAGCATATTGCCTTTTTTGTTCCCTTGTAGTTATGTTGACACGATTCCAGAGGTATTTTCTATTACGGTATGTGCACGACGGGAGGTGCCTTTCTGTTTTTATGCCATATGTTGTGGGTAACGTAAGCATCTGCAAACAGTTGTACATGCTTATTTTTATGATTGTGCCAACAAAAAAAAACATTTGTAATTTGTTCAAAGGAGAGGAGGAGAGAGATAGTGACTAGATTGTGTCAAGGTTGAACGCACATGGTGGAGAATGCTAATTCCTGAGTCTGAATGACGTGCCAAAGCAACTGTTGAAAAACTATAATCCACAGCCAGGCTGTGAAGTCAATTACACCCTCAGTACGTCTCCTGCATCCTGATCTGCTTGGGCTTCAGACTGCTTATTTTAATGATGCGTGTTCGGCAGAAAAAAACCACACAAGCCTTGCCTAGGTCAGACTCAGCTTCTCTGAAGCCGCGTAAAAACACACACACACACACACACACATACAGAAATGTTTTTCATCACGCACATGCTTGTCATTGCTCGACAAAAATAGCACCTATAGGGCCCTCCTGAGCCTTCTTTAATAAAGGAGCCTTCCTCCCCCTCTCCTCTCGCCTCCACATCAGCAGCAAGATTGCAAACAGGAATCTAGGCTTGTTTTTGTTTTCTTTCATGCCTAATGTGTTACACAAGGATGCTGCAGCAATTACTGTACATGTTGGTGTGTAGGTTGTGTCTTTGAAGGGTTTTTTCTATTGTTTTTGGAGCGAACAGAAATTTTGAAGCTAACACTGAATATATAGTATAGTCCAAATTTGTCCTTAAAATGATCACATTTGAAAACATTGTGGGGTGTATCGGACCCGTAGGTCAAAAATTGTGATACGAACCAAATCTTGAGTTGAGTGTGGGTCAAAGACGTGCAAAATGAAATTGTCATTCAGTGTTACGCATACCTTCTGCTGACTGTAACTGTAAAAAACATGATTTTTAAATTGTTTCAAGTGAATGGATGACAGTTGAGGCTTTCATGAATTCACTGGAAAAATAAATAAATAAAAAGAGTCATGTTTTTTACAGTTACAGTCAGCAGAAGGTATCCGTTACACTAAATGACAATTTCATTTTGCACGTCTTTGACCCGTGTGTTGTTACAGCCCTAGTTAAAATAGTTTGACAAAGCCATACTCATGCTCAGACCTCAGACTTCATTCGAGGTACATTGTGACATTACAAAGTTCAGGGTTTGTAATCTAATCATGTGAGGATGATGGTGGGAAGCTCCTGTAGAGCAGTAGCAGCCAGCTCTAGCAGTGGAATGAGATGGGATCCAGGCTGCCTTTTTAAAAGTTGTGGATGTGGAAGGGCTTATGTATAGTCAATGACGACATGTGCTAAAGCTCGTCTCATTCATGCTATTGATCCGTTTCCTTGGCTCTGAGTCTCTGCGATCAATGTGAGAAGAGTGCTCTGGGGAGACGTTGGGGATGGGATGGGTATGGTGGAGTGGGTGGGTGTGCGGTGGGGGTTGGTGGTGGTAATATGGTCAGGTGGAGCGTGGGGGTAGTGTGTGTGTGTGTGGGGGGAGGTTACAGTTCTGTGTGGACAAGAAGGCCCTCCCTCTAGTGGCCAATTTCAGGTTCATCCTTTTGACTTTCGGAGTTTGGGACAATGGCTGCGACCCGCTCACCCACCCCAACCACCCCATCCCTCCCAATACTCCCTCATGTGCTGCACAGTGAGACTCCCTTTTTGTGGAAGTGAGAGTGTTTGTCTTATTTGTCACGTTGTTCATGGCTCGTCTGGCATCACTCCCGAGTTACCCCCGCTCTTCAGCTGTTGTTCTCAAAGACCCAAATAATCTCGTCTGACACACCATGGAAAGCCCAGGGCCATGACTGCACTGTGTGTGTCATAATCACAGCAACAAAACGAAGCCGCAGCACCCAGCACATCCCACATGAAAGCGATGATTTTAGTGAGGCAAAAAGAAAATCGCAGTAAGAAGTGCAAATAAATGTATGTCATTAATTTGTTCCTCTCCTTGTTATTTCTTCTTGTTTTTTTTTACACACAGTTGGTCGCCTCCTTATCGAGTTCAGCTCCATGATGACGTTTGAGCGTGTGCAGAGGGAGAACCCCAACGTGACGGAGGGGGGCAAGTACTCGCCGCAGGACTGTCGTCCGAAGCAGAAGGTGGCCATCATCATCCCCTTCCGCCACCGCGAGCACCACCTCAAGTACTGGCTGCACTACCTGCACCCCATCCTGCGCCGCCAGAAGATAGACTACGGCATCTACATCATCAACCAGGTTGGTCTGCTATTACTATGGCATTTATATGTCTCTATCAAACAAGTTAATACTACACAATCTACATTGTCAACCAGGTTGGTCTGCTATTACTATGGCATTTATATATCTATCTATATATATATATATATATATATATATATATATATATATTTTAGGGCTGTCAAACGATTAATTTTTTTGATCGCGATTAATCTCATAAAAATATGGAAGTTAATCGCGATTAATCGTTATTTATTTTACATTTTTTAAATGGTTAGTTTGCAATTCAAGATAGTTGAAACCATTAATGCACAGTATTTCTGATCACTATGTCTTCTTTGGCATAAAACAAGGATCGAGACAAAGACTGATTTGTTTTGCCTTTCAGGCCATTCATTTATTTTTTTCCAATACTTCTTAGTTCTTAGAACTCAATATCATCTTAAACATTAATGTTAATTAAAAAAAATCATACATAAAAGTAATTCTTCACCTATAAGGATAAGAGTTTAGTCAAGTAGTTGCCAATAACTGACACATAACTGTCAAATAATTGCAAAGCTGTAACAATGTTTTACATTTTTCAGAACTGCCCCACACAGTTTCCCCAATTTTTAAATGGCAGTAGCGCATGTCTTGCGCAAACACCTCAAAAAGAGAAGAAGAAGTAGGGGACAACGCCCCCTTAGGAGACCCAACTTGAGCACACGCTTTTGCATTGAGTGGGCGTGGTTTGCGATATCTTTGTTTGATTCAGTATTTTTGACGCGACCTGTGAAGCGACCACAAAATGCGGAAGTAGCCACTTTGCGTCTTTGTGTCGAGGCGTGCGAGTTGAGTTTGTGTTGTTATCAGCGAACTATCAGCGAGCTATTTCATCATGGCTAGTGAGAAGTTGAATCGTGACGAAGTTCTGAGCATGTTATTTGCCTATTCTGACTCTGAAGGACAGTTTTTATCTCACGAGGATGATAATGATCGGACGAGCACTCTTTGTTAGCTTGCGCTCCCTCCATTCAGCCCCCGGTGATGCGGGTAGCCACCTATCCGGACGCAAACGCAATAATCCTGGGATCAGACAAACACTGTTCACCAAGCAGCAAACACACACTCATTCTGTCCCTCTTTCTGACTTCTACTGGGTGGATGGCAGCGGCGAACGTGGCCATATCTCCGTATGGAGAGAACGCACGGTGAAGAGAAGACGCATAGGCAACCCTAAAACTACATTAATATTTTAGACTCGTTGTTGGCAATCAGACTGGTCACAGTGTTTTGACTGTCTTTGTAAGAGTTATACAAATCAGTAAAACAGCAAATAAAGACGAAAGAGGTGGCGATATATTTCTCTCAAATGGGGGAGAGGGTGGAAGGGCGCTGCGCTCTCCACGCGAGGGGGCAGGGATTGTGTTCCTGATCGGCTTCAGGTGTCAGGCTATAACGTAGCCTAATTACGTTGGACACAATACTATGGACATAATACTTATGATGTCATACCCATTATGTTGACAGTTTGCCCATTAGTTTTGTGAAATGTAAGTGACAAACTGTAGAAGTCACTGAGCTAGACTGTGCCATAATCAACCATTTTACTGCCCAGACAGTGCTAAGCCGACTACTAACAGAGGAGCTGCATATGGACGGTAGAAGTGGGGAGATTCTGGCGAAGTCTGATCGCGATTAAAAAAAAATATTCGCGATCAAGAATGTTATTAATCTAATCGCGATTAACGCGTTAATATTGACAGCCCTAATATATATATATATATATATATATATATATATATATATATACAGTCCCAGGAAAAAGTTTGTACACCCTTTGAAATTTCTTACCTTTCTGTCAAAATTGGTCATAAAACATGGTCTGATCTTCCCGGAAATCACAAGAAGGAACAACCAGAGTCTGCTTTAACTAATTCAACCCAAACATTTACAAGTTTTCATATTTTCATTGGCCATGAGATGTAAACATTCACAGGACAGCAAGGCATAAGTAAGTACACCCTTGCATTCAATAGGTTTTAACCCTAAGTTAGTCGCAATAACCTCAACCAGATCCTGTAGTTGCAGATGAGATTTACAAAACAATCTGGATGTATCTGATCTCCCACTTCTGCCTCGTATCAGCAAGGTTTGTGGGATGTCTGGAGTGCATAGCTTTCTTGACTTTGTGCCATATAATCTCAATTGTTTTTTGTCAGGGCTTTGACTAGGCTATTCCAGAATGTGTATTTCATTATTATGAAGCCATTCTAAAGTCGATTTGCTTCTAAAGTATGGGTTGTTGTCACATTTCAGCACCCATCCTCTTGTGTGCTTCAACAGACAGACAACAGACAGACAACCTCACTTTTTTTCTGTAAAATATCTCGATAAACTTCTGAGTTCATTGTTCCACTGATAATAGCAAACTGAAAAGGGCCTGAGGCAGCAAGGTAGCCGCATATAATGATGCTCCCGCCACAATACTCAAAGGTGGAGATGATGTTTTGGTGAAGGTGTGGTTCTCCAGTTCTCCTCCAAACATGACATTGTGTGTTCCCCTGAACAATTCAACTTTGGTTTCAACTTTGGTCTACAGAATATTTTGCAGTAATTCTATGAAGCATATAAATGCTTTTTCGCAAACCTCAAAGGTGCAGCAATATTTTTTTGGACAGAAACCCCATTAATTTTACATTGGCAGAATGAATCCCATTTTTAGCTATTCTTGGTTACATCTCCTCTTCTAAGTATGGTGGCGGGAGCATCATTATATGCGGCTACCTTGTTGCCTCAGCCCCTTGATAGTTTGCTATTATCAGTGGAACAATGAACTCAAGTTTATTGTGATATTTTACAGAAAAAATGTGAGGAAGTCTGTCACACAGTTGAAGCACACAAGAGTATGGGTCCTGAAATGTGACAACAACCCATACTTTAGAAGCAAATCGACTTTAGAATGGCTTCATAATAATGAAATACACATTCTGAAATAGCCCAGTCAAAGCCCTGACAAAAAACAATTGAGATTATATGGCATGAAGTCAAGAAAGCTATGCACTCCAGACATCCCAGAAATGTTGCTGACGAGAGGCAGTTTTCTAAAGAAGAGGGAGACATGATACAAACAGATTGTTTTGTTAATCTGATCTGTAACTACAGGACAAGTCTGGTTGATGATATTGCAACTAACTGGGGGTTAAAACCTACTTAATGCAAGGGTGTACTTACTTTCGCCCTGCTCTCCTGTGAATGTTATGGCCTTATGACCAATAAAAATATGATAACATGTAAATGTTTGGGTGGAATTAATTAAAGCAATTTCTGATTGTTCCTTTTTGAGATTTCCAGGAAGATCAGACCATGTTTTATGATCAATTTTGACAGAAATGTAAGAAATTTCAAAGGGTGTACAAACTTTTTCCTGGGACTGTATATATATATATATATATATATATATATATATATATATATATATATACTGTATATATCTATCAAACAAGTTAATACTACACAATGTACATTGTCAACCAGGCTAGTCTGGTATTACTATGGCATTTATATATCTATCTATCAAACAAGTTAATACTACACAATGTACATTGTCAACCAGGTTAGTCTGGTATTACTATGGCATTTATTTATGAAAAAGGTTATTACTACACAGTATACATTGTCAACCAGATTAGTTTCATTGTTACTACACAATCTGCACACCATCAACCAGGTTAGTTTACAGGTATACAGTAACTATGGCATTTATTAAACAGGGCTGCGTTTCCAAAAATCATTGAAGTAGTACCTAAGCCGATATCCCATCACTAAAAGATAGTACAATCATTTTATAGGCCTATAGTGTGAAACTAACACGAGGCCCAGGTTATTTTCATACGCAATCTGCATCGTAATACATCATTACTGTCAGACACTACAGTAGCTCAGTTGATGACGCCAATGTCATGTTCATAACACACGCTGACACAGTACATGTGCACAGTGATGGTGGCACGGTATCATCCCGCCAATAATGTTGCAACATTATGATGTCATAGATATATCACACTCACCGTATACATGTACTGTGTCAGCGTGTGTTGTGACCATGGCATTGGCGTCATCAACTGAGTTACTGTAGTTTCTGAAGGTAATGATGTTATTGATGTTATTAACTTTAAACAGGATATTGCATGGACTATCATTGCGGTAGTGCAGAGATTTCCCATTGGGTTAGTGCCGAGACTTATCATTGTGTTAGTGCAATACAGCTACAGGAGCTGCATCAGTAACCTTGTTAGCGTGATGTAAGAGCTAGCGTGTGTTCCTGTTGTTCTATCGCTGCATCAGACCGCCATTGCTGTTAACCTCCAGACTGTACTAGTCACGATGTTCTCAGACAGTCCAAGGCTGCTGTGAGGGGCTCACAGACACTCTTTTTACACCAACAGGAGAAGAGAAGTTTTTCTTTGTTTGATTTCCTTTTTTACCCCTTATTGTGTCAGTAGGTGACAAACTGTGTTTTCAAAAGCATTTAGTCGTCTGCTCTCCAACAGGGCTCGCTCGAAGTGTCAACTCCTCCGCGGTGCTGTAAGGTGAACAGAGTGTAAGGCAATAGTGCAAGAAAAGAGACTACCGGTACGTGAAAAGAGACATGTGAAGGTAAACTGGCTCAGCCGGCTTTTCACACCTCTGAGCTTCGCAATTTTGCTGTTTCCGAGGAGCTGTCTGAGAAGAGATGGAGGTAGAGAGAAGAAGAGGAGGAGGAGGAGGAGGAGGAGGAGAGAGAGAGAGAGAGAGAGAGAGAGAGAGAGAGAGAGAGAGAGAGAGACGGGGGAGAGAGAGAGAAAGTGATGGGGGAGATGCAATTAAGGATGTGGCCCTTGTTTTTGTGGTCTAGATGGGAAAAAGGGTTTGTCTGGCTTTGTTTGTTTGGCTGGGGGAGCTGGTGCACTCCTGCGTGTTTGACTTTATTTGTGCTCTGGGTCGGCACAGAAGGGACATAAGACAACTAAAGATTGCAGTTTACAGTATTTGTCGCTTGGTAGATTTGTGTTTGTGTATGTGTGTGAGAAAGGGAGAGGCAGAAACAGTCCTGTGAGAGCAGAGGCCGTCCAAATCCTACCGACTACCCACTGACATTGGCAACTGAAGATCATGTATCCAGAGCCCTGGGCATCATTATGAGAAGGTCCAGGCCAGGGAGAAGAGGAACGCGTATAGTTAGCGCGAGAGAGAGAAAGAGAAAGAGAGAGAGGGTAACAAGGCGAGGGGATGGAGGTAAAGAGAAAGACAGAGACTCCCACTTGGAGTCATTAGCATTGAAATTTCAGTCTGCTTCTGTCCAACTCTGAGGCTGATTTTCTGCATACGTAGCAAGTGATGGCTTTCTCTCCACTCGGCCCCTCTCAATCTCAACCTCGCCTTCCTATAGTGTCGTTCTTTCTTTCTTTCTTTCTTTCTTTCTTTCTTTCTTTCTTTCTTTCTTTCTTTCTTTCTTTCTTTCTTTCTTTCTTTCTTTCTTTCTTTTTCTCCCCCTCTTCTGCGCCTTTCCTTCCCATTCTCCCTTTTATCTAGTTCATGAGTGCCTATCCGTACTTAGAGGCAAAAAGCTGTGCTATCAAGGCCTCTTTATGAGAAAAAAAATCTGTGGTCCAGGAAAGATTCCCTTTCTTCTCGTCCGGGCTCTGTAGTCCTTTAATTAAAAAGCCTCTGCATATTCCAGGAAAGAGAATGCAAAATGTGCAGTGCTCTTGTTTGTGCTGTCAGAGGCCAACGTTGCGGAACTGAATGGTGCAGAATATTCAGTTGGTATCGTGGACGTGTAGCGCTGCGCAGATGTGTGTGAAGCTTGAATGTTTTATCAGCCACGACAAAGCAGAGAACCCCAACTGTGCTGCTTTTTTTCAGTTTCACGCTACAGTCGCTTCAGGACAATGTTTTGTTTTGATTTCTTTTCTTTTTTAATTAAAGCCGGTTGGCTAATTTGCTGGAGAATACTCTTCAAGGTTGTGTTTGCGCTCTCTCGCCGTGCATGTTTTCCAGTTGTTTTCTCAGCTGCTGCCTCCTGTGAAATACACAGGCGAAGTGACTGTAAAGGTACACGGCAGATGATTGAAACACAAGCCAGGCTGCTTGATTTTGTATTACCTTGTGTGTGTAAAGCAGATGTTGTGCCTGTAGTGTTTTGCCTGTAGACTCACACATGCTGTACAAACACATGACTACATGCTCTACACACTGTACATACGCACCTAAAATGAGCATAGAATATTTTGTTTAATCTTTGTTTAACCAGGAAAGGTCCCGTTTTGCTGGCCAAGAGGCAGCAAATATGATAAAAAGAAGACAAAAAGTTGTTACAATAGACTACAAACAGAAGACAAGACCACTTTCCTCAAAACAAGGGAAAAGAAAAGGAGATCCCAGGCTTCTGCAGAGTTCCCTACTTCTAGAGTTCTGCAGTGGCGTGGTGCTGCCCAAGGCATCTGACTGTCCGTTTCACTTAGACGAAGGCCAGAAGGCACTTTTTCTGCATCAGGCTCATTGGAGTGTTAAAAGATTTTCAGCAAGTGCCCTGTTACTCTGTAGCATGGAGGAGGAGAAGGAGGAGGAGGAGGAGAGGGAGGAGGAGGTGGTGTTGGTAGAGGAGGAGGAGAAGGAGGTGGTGGTGGTCTAGGAGGAGAAGGAGGTGGTGGTGGTGGTGGAGGAGGTGTGGAGAAGGAGGTGGTCGTGGTGGAGGAGGAGAAGGCGGTGGTGGTGGTGGAGGAGGAGGAGAAGAAGGAGGTGGCCGTGGTGGAGGAGCATGGGGTGCTGGTGGTAGCAGCAGCAGTAGCAGTAGATGCTGTGGTGGTGGTTGGGGTTGAGGTGATGAGCGGGAAAAAATAAGGGGGGGGGGCAGTAGCTTTTCTGCATAAGATTGTTCATCCAGCTATTATTAATATATTAACCTTTGTTTAACCAGGAAAGGTCCCGTTGAATCACAGTGATTCTTCGTCCAGGGAGTCCTGGCCAACAGGCAGCAAATAAGATGAAAAGAAAAAAGAAGGGAAAGGGTTGTTACCATAGACAGCAAACAGAAGACAAGACCACTTTCCTCAAAACAATGGAAAAGAAATGGAGATCTTTGGCAGAGTTCTGCAGTGGCGTGGTGCTGCCCAAGGCATCTGACTGTCCGTTTCACTTAGACGAAGGCCAGAAGGCACTTTTTCTGCATCAGCCTCATTGGAGTGTTAAACGATTTTCAGCAAGTGCCCTGTTACTTTGTAGAATGGAGGAGGAGGAGGAGGAGAGGGAGGAGGAGGTGGTGTTGAAAGAGGAGGTGTTGAAAGAGGAGGAAAAGGAGGTGGTGGAGAAGGAGCTCGTGTTGGAGGAGTTGAGGAGAAAGAAGAGGAGAAGAAGGTGGTGGTGGAGGAGGATAAGGTGGTGGTGGTGGTAGCAGCAGCAGTAGCAATAAATGCTGTGGTGATGGTGGTCGTGGTTGGGGTGATGAGAGGGGAGAAATGGACGAGGGGGTGGGCAGTAGCTTTTCTGCATAAGATTGTTCATCCAGCTATTTCATGCTGTTGGGTAATGGCTGTGGATAAGGGCCACTCCCCTGGGAGCCATACTCACTCACCACTGACCTTCAGCCGCCTGCTCACACACACGCCTCTGGAATGGAGGTCAGCTTGTACCAGGCCTGAGTAGGTTTCTACTGTGGCAAGCCAAGCACCAGAGGGAAGGAGTCAGTGTGGTGTGTGTGTGTGTGTGTGTGTGTGTGTGTGTGTGTGTGTGTGTGTGTGTGTGTGTGTGTGTGTGTGTGTGTGTGTGTGTGTGTGTGTGTGTGTGTGTGTGTGTGTGTGTGTGTTGTGTGTGTGTGTGTGTGTGTGTGTGTGTGTGTGGGGGGGGGTCTGTGTGTGTGGGTTACTGATGTGTATATGGGTGTGGGTGTGTGTGTGTACATGCCTACGCGCGTGTACGCGCGTGTGCGTGTCAGTGTGTTGTGCGAGTTTATAGCCCGCGTTGGTCCGTGAAGTCTGCAGGAGACGGGTGTATTGGTTTGGGAGGGACAGTGGTGGGATCATCACGGATGATGTGCTGCACTGCTCGATACGCTGGAGACCAATTTAGATGAACGAGCTCGAAAGAGATAGAGAGGCAGCAGGATACGTTTCAGAGATATCCTACCCCAATCTGAGCCTTTTCTGTGGGGACACAGAAGGACAGAGTCGATGAAAGAAAAGAGTTTTGTTTGTGTGTGTGTGTCTGTGTGTGTCTGTGTGTGTCTGTGTGTGTGTGTGTGTGTGTGTTGTGTGTGTGTGTGTGTGTGTCTGTAAGGGGGAGTTGTTATGGGGCGGGAGTGGTGGAGAGGGCTGATACACGCACAACACAGTGCCAGTTTCTGATCACAATCAGAGAAAATCTCTAAAGAAAAAGAAGAGAGAGGGAAAAAAACCCTCGGCCCAGTGAAACGTCTCAACCAAGTGAAAGGTAAGCGTAGAACCCTCTTTTATACTACCCTGACCATTCAAGTCCTGGTTCATGCAAGGACCCCTCTTTTCATCAAAAGACTTGTTTGTCACACCACTGCCATGCAGCTCTCGGAGTAATGCGCCCATCTAGCGACATTAGGCAGATAACACCTCTCATTTCTGGGCGCCGGGCTGCCATTACGGCCCGCTCCGAATCAATCCACTTCCCCTCAAACTGCGCCGTTGCCATGGTGTAAGACAAAGGCCTGTTATCTGGGAGTCGATTCAATAGCATCTGCGGCCCCGCTCCCCGCCCTGAATTGAGCCGTGAAACAAGCGGATGTCAGCCCCTAATGCAGGCCATTCATCCTGGGCTCGGGGTTGTGACGACGCTGCTGCTGCTGCTGCTGCTGCCTAACAGATGGCTGCCCCTGTGACCACTGGCTTGACGCGACTGATAGGGCCTGTGCTGGGCTGTGCTGTGCTGTGCTGTGCTGTGCTGTGCTGTGCTGTGCTGTGCTGTGCTGTGCTTTGCTTTGCTTTGCTTTGCTTTGCTTTGCTTTGCTTTGCGTTGCATTGCCATTGATTCGTCGACAGAGAAAAGAGTACATAAACATTCATGCTCAGACCATCCACCTATCTACCACTGAGGGGAAAAATCAAACACAAAAACCACAACAACTTGACAGCCATGTAGTGTGCTGTGCTGTGCTGTGCTGTGCTGTGCTGTGCTGTGCTGTGCTGTGCTGTGCTGTGCTGTGCTGTGCTGTACTGGACTGTTCTGTTCTGTTCTGTGCTGGGTTGTAGTGGGCTGTGCTGCATTGCGCTGGGCTGAGCTGTGCTGGGATGGGATGGCTGTGCTGCACTGTGCTGGGCTGTACTGCGCTGGGGTGTAGTGGTGGGCTGTGCTGTGCTGGGCTGGGCTGTACTGCGCTGGGGTGTAGTGGTGGGCTGGGCTATGCTGTTCTGGGATGGCTGCACTGGGTGGTGCTGGCTAGGCTGTGTTGTGCTGTGCTGTGCTGTGTTGTGCTGTGCTGTGCTGTGCTGTGCTGTGTTGTGCTGTGCTGTGCTGTGCTGTCATCGTCACGTAGGGCAACTGCTTAGGTCTGTGCTGAGGTGTGCTGCAGTAGTGCTCTTACATGTCCCTGTATTGTAGCATGTTTGTGCCAGCCTTGACAGGGAGACTGTATGCCTTGCACTGTCCCACAATCATATAGGGGCTAGTAGCACATTGTGTGCTGTGCACACACACACACACACACACACACACACACACACACACACACACACACACACACACACACACACACACACACACACACACACACACACACACACACACACACACACACACACACACACACACACACACCCTGGCTTTAAGCCGCTCCAGCTAAAGGTCTGAGCTGATGGCTTATATAGCTTTTCATGAATGGTGGATTTCCTCATTATTCCTCCTTCGCACAGGATGAAAAGGGCAGTTTGTTTTCTCGGCACTTACCAAGGTGTCACAGTGAGGCCAACCACACGTCTTTAATTGGGACTGTGTTGTATCGCAGTAATGGTTGTCTGGTATGCTGTGTGTGGAAGTGACTTTGCCCCTTTTTTCTTGATCATTTGTGAATATTCTTGAATATGCTGCCTAGTAACGAAGAGTGTCGAGCCTTCAGCATCCAGCATCCGGTATCGCATTGTGATGCATGTGAGGAACTGTACACTTTTTGACTCTGACTGCATAATGTCCCCCCAGGGGAAATAGGGGCTTTGACAAGCCCTTCTACAGGTCATCTGAAAGGCGACATTTATGATTTGGGTGTGCATACTTTAAAAACTAATTAAAGAGTTGCTGGGTGTCATCTCATGATTTGTGCTGTGTGTGCAACCCTCCCACACACACGCACACACACCCCCACACACACACACACACAAGCACACGCATGTGCACGCACACACACAGACACACAGACACACACACACACACACACACACACACACACACACACACACACACACACACACACACACACTACACTGACCCTGGTCCTGGGCCTGTTTCACGGGCAAACGTCAAGCTCATACAGTACACACACGCATGCACCCACACACACACACACACACACACACACACACACACACACACACACACACACACACACACACACACACACACACACACACACACACACACACACACACACACACACACACACACACACACACACACCCATACACACACACACACACACTGACCATTACCCTGTTCCTGTTTGTCCCAGATTGTGTAGTTGCTTAGCAAGGGACCTGCTGCTAACATGATGAGATGCTCAACAGCCAGCCTCAAGTCAGGAAGGAGTGCTCTACATCTGATTGATTGCAACTTTGGCCAGTAGCATCATGAGGCTTTGGTAGATGGCTTAATCAGACCAAGATTGCGGAGCTTCGCGGTAGCTATACAGTAGTTGAAATGCTTTAAACATGTGTGAGAAACCGGGGAGTGCACCACATGTTCACAGACATTACTTTGCAACTGAGCTAAACGATGAAACGATGCTTTATTGCTCTGCACTAGCTTGAATGTCCTTCTCCTTCACTTTGGTCAAAAGCATCTGCTAAATGTAATGTAAGTAAGTTAGT
>NC_085872.1:35495087-35510087 GCF_034702125.1 Engraulis encrasicolus
CATTTTTTTAGCTTGACAATTAAGTGTTGCTGGATGTATTCCGTTTGTCTGTAAAAGGGAATTTCATTGCATGCTCTTGGTGGTTTGATCTTGAACAGACTTAGCACCACAGATGAGGGCAGCTGCAATCGATAGCAAGATGATGCCATCCAGGTTTTTTTTATGTGATACCAGGGATCCTGTTTCTCAGGATGGGTAATAAGCTTCCAACCCTTGCTGCCGTTTTCTCTTTTCTCCTCTATACACCCCCCCAACCCCTCACACACACACACACACACACACACTTTATCCCTCTACCCCTCCGCTCTGTCTATTGCTCCCTCTCTGCTTCCCTTCATTATTTTTTGCATTACCATGTATTTCCCCTGTCATGCATCTCCATTATGGTGCCTATTAATGAAATTGAGGTATGGAGTGAAGAGGGGCTCGGCTACACGTCATGCTGTACTGATAGTCCCTGCGTCGGAGCTGAGCCCGCGATGAGAGGAAGTGTTCTGCGTGAGATGAGGTGAGCAGAAGGTGCCGCTGTTGAAATGGCCGTGCTGAGCCATCGTACCCATTTGCCGATAGGCTCAGTGGCTGTGTCTGCGTTGCGGGAGCCACCGTGGCAAATGGATGCTCCATCAAAGAGCTCCACAGTGCTCCTGTGGGTCGTGTGCTGAGGTCACAGCAACTCCAGAACAAAACACATACACTAGTGCAGGTCTTTGAGGTTTTCACAGCTGTTACGAAGGAAAACACACAGTGTACAGATGGCTGTGATCTCTGGGCATCTGAGCCCTCCTGTTACCGCTCTCTTGAATGTTTAGGAAGGTGTACTAGCCTGTGCTACTGTAATGTGCAATGGCTGTTGTGTAATTTCTGTGGGACATGTTTGTGTGTGCGTTGTCCCTTGTGGGTTGCCATGCAAGAGTAGTGGAGGGGTAGAGTAAGAGTACAGTGCAACTCAAGCATAACGGTGCGCAACATCAACTGTGACGTCAACAATCTGTTTGTCAACCTCGGGCAGGCAACAACAGAAACCAAAAAGCTTGTCCAGAACACTGGCATGGATGAGTGCTGTTCCGTTGTTTGTCTGACAATGTTTTTTCAGCCTTGGCGGTTTGATTTTGACGTTGTTCAAAAGCACTTGTAAACCGAACTACATTTTGATTCAGCCCCAGTCTCTGCTCTTCCTTGTGCTCTTACCTTCTCCTTGTGGCCATAACAGAGCACAACAACAAAACAAGCATTCGCGTTCAGCGCAGCTCATCACCGCCTTGTTAGTAATCCGTGAACGAAGCGCATTTTGCCTCTGTCCATTTACAGTACGTGTTTTTGTTTGTAGTGGAGAACGCTTTCTATGTAATGAGGAGAGGGCAGTAGGATGGAATACCATCAAGTGGGCGAGTTGGTGGAGGAGAAAAGAAAGAAAGAAAGAAAGAAAGAAAGAAAGAAAGGAAGAAAGGAATAACTTTCGTGTGTGTGTGTGTGTGTGTGTGTGTGTGTGTGTGTGTGTGTGTGTGTGTGTGTGTGTGTGTGTGTGTGTGTGTGTGTGTGTGTGTGTGTGTGTGTGTGTGTGTGTGTGTGTGTTTGCGTGCATGCGTGCGTGCGTGTGTGCGTGTGTGCGCATATGCGCGCATGTGTGTGTGTAAAAGCCTCGAGAAGACTGGCTGTCAATAAGTCTCTCATATGCTCCCCCTGTCTGAGGAAGCAACATTCATATCATTGATTTGGCCCATATCACACTAGGTTTTCCCTAGCAAGGCCCGCTTGTTGGATATGGGATCAGGCCGAGGCCCGCTACTCATGCAAAATTGAACAGACAAGCAAGATCGCAGTCTAGCACCTGGTTAAGGTCCGAGGGATTCGTCTCCCAGGTATTTTGTTTGGCCTTGACTTTTAATGTAAAGACTTTCAGTGGAACCTTGGCCACAGTTCTTATGTTTGATAAGCTCCATCAGGAGTCTCTGCCTGCCCTTGCCTACACACTCTGAGACTGCGGTGCAGGGGAAAAAATAACAGTGTTGCAGGGTGTCAATAACATTGTCTCCTATGCAAACAGAAAAGTCTACCTGTTAAACTATCAGCTCACTCGCAAGTCAGGCTTTGGGCGCTTCATTATTCTTAACCGCCACGCTTAAGAGATCTTACATGGGAGGGAGAGACAGTGGAGACAAGACCGCTAGTCTGCCAGTCATTCAAGTGAAATGAGGCTGCCACAAGCATCCAATCAAGACAAGTCCTGCAAATCAGGGGAGATGTTTAGCGTGCGGCTCCGGTTTGCTCGTTCCAAAGACACGGACATCTTTGCTGATGCGGTGATGGAGGGATGTGGGGTGGGCCTGTGAGTGTCAGCAGAATCCCTGTCGGCTTTTGCACACACAGCCAGACCATGACACAGTTCAAGGCTGACCACGCAAGGAGCTGTCCTTCAGATACGAGAGATAGAGGGAGGGAGAGAAAGAGAGAGACAGAGACGGAGAGAGTGAGGGGAAGAGAATGAAATTGTGTGTGTGTGTGTGTGTGTGTGAAAGAGAGAGAGAAAGAGAAGAGTGTTGGAGAGAGATTGAGAGAGGAGTGATGGATGGATGGAGAGAGAGAGGAGTGATGGAGAGAGCGAGTCTGGGTGAGCGAGAGAAAGACTGGGTTAGAGAGAGAGTCCGTTTCCTCCTCGCTGTAGCATGTCTGCTGATTGGGCGACAGTGCTTATCCTCAGACACATGGTGGCTGGAATTATCCGTCTTATCTTGACACACTGGCCTCAGCTGAGCCTGTTACACTATGTGCCCCTTCACATATCCTCTTCAAACTATTCCAGAGTATTTTAAAGTTCACAGTGTCAGCACATCTGTTAGTTGCAGTGTAATATATTTCGGCTCTCGTTTGTTGTCTTTGGTAGCAATGTCTTGCGAATATTGGAAATCATTGTTTCATTATTCATATTTCTGATACTAAATGTGTGCCACACTGTGTGTAAATGGTCCCTGTTGCATTATTTAGGGCCAGTGTGTAATTATAATATACATAAACATTATGTCCTTACATTATGCCATATGGTGTTGACTGTAATGTACTGTATAGTATAATAGTGTTTTTTGTCAGCTTTATTGATTACAGACTGTATGTAATTATATTGAAAGACATTGTGCATTCTCATTGACAAAACTGTAGAGCAGAGGCCCACTGTCGAGTATTTTAAATGCATGCTCTGTGTGTTTGTGAGCGTATGGCTCTATAAAATAACCTGAGGGAGCAACCAAATATCAGCTAAACGAAAACCCAGAAAATATATCGGAAACGGTGGTAACCGTGGTGCGACCCTCACGTCAGAAGTGATGGCTGCTCCTAGGACCGCGGTACTCCTCAGACAAGGCACTGCACACAAAACTCTCGCATTTCATTTCATGCATTACTTTACTAGGGATGCACCGATACCACTTTTTTGAAAACCGATACAAGTAAGAGTACATTAATGTGTGTACTTGCCGATACAGAGTACCGATACCGATACCTTTTACCACCAAAATACAATGAAAATAAATGCATGGCCTTGTTTTTTCAACCTGTGATATTTTTATTGTCCATTTCCATGTAGATTTAAAGGAAAACGTCGGAAATTTTCAATTTTCCTATTTTTGATGACACATGTCCCCAAAAATCGATTTCTCATCTTTTTTACATTTTTAACCCGTAGCCTTGCACTCCCATATTTTTTTTTTACAACTAGCCATGGGCGCAGCCATTTTCAGCAGAATATTACGTCAGAAAGAAAATTGTATTTGTGCAGCGGATCATTCTACTTAGTTCTAGAACAGTGGCGGAAGGCTAGGGAATGATTTGGGTGAAGACGCAGCGCTGTCACAAAGCGCTAGCACCAAGGACAGCGGTCATTCATTTGTTCACAGCAAAACCCAAATGAGAGGGCAACGAAACAGTCCAACATAATTTATCCTCTGATATGAATCCTAATATCAACTTTATAATAAATTGCAGCCCATTGCTGGTTTGTAGGCCTATGCTATGAATGTTGTGACTTTCCCCCCCTAACTTCTGCACGCTGGTAGGCCTTGTTGTCACGGCAGTAAGCAGTCAAATATTTAGCGACACAAAGGGATGAATCGGACGGCAGTCCGAATAAAGCAGTCGTAACAATTCTGGAGTTATGTTTGTGAAACATAGCCCTACACTATGTCCAACAAGTTGGCTTAACGCCGTCTGTCAAGTCTGCTGGCTAACCAGCAACATCTCAACACACTAGCATACATTACACGATTTGCAGCAGTCTACCAACCTGCGTTTCCTTGTGCTTATCCTGTCGCTAAAAAGGGGGGTTAAACTGTATTTCGTAGGCTAATGAAAATATGCGGTCTCTTTCTAACCAAGATACGGGCGATTTACAATGCCATTCCGAGATGGGATCACCACCATCCCGGTTTTATGACCCATGTTTTAAATTTGTTTTCTATCTTCCTGACAGCCATCTCATTCAGTTTTTAAAACTATATGCAAAGTGCAACTATTGTTTACTCGTCTGTATGCTCGAACATAGGCACAATTTACGCTCACGTTGGAAATTATGACCAGCTGGCAACCCACTGCAGAAGTCTGGGTACTCGTACAGTCTGAAAATATGGACGTTGTGGCGCATCATTTACAGATGCTGCGTTGTCCAACGAAGCGAAAAACTACCCCACTTCATTCTCACTGAAATGAAGTTGACAAGCAACATAACAATGTGCAGTCTTTTAGACGCACACGAAAAGCTCATGACAAGCACAAGGCAAACTTTGTTCTGTTACCAATTTATTTACCGCAACCTCTCATGAGCGGATCCAAGACTGTTTCCAAAAGTACACAAATTCTAACAATTAAGCTTACACAAAAACGTGCCGTGTCGGCAAGCTTCAATTGAGGGGTTTTGGGAAGAAATGAACTCTTTCACGAGGGTTGTTATTAGGGAAAAAGAACAACTTTCAGTTACCATTATAAATATGCTCGCCAGTGGTTTACGCCGATCCCATCCTCTAGCAACTACTAGAGCATAATTAGGCTAGTCTATGAATTATGGCATAGCCTAGGTTAGCCAACTCTGATGGTAAGATGATGCTTTGTCCTTATGACTAAATGCACGGACGGCATTGCATCAACGTGCCACGCTCAGATAATTCATGACACGACTTCCAGAGCCCAATTTCACAAATAATGAATATAATTATGCTACTACTAGGTTAAAATACTTGTCTGTGACCAGTGACTTCATTTTGGCTGTAGGCAACTAGCCTATAATTTGCCAGTCACTGACATTTCAGGAGCACGTTACAGTGCCATCGTAAGTTTGCAACACATCGCAACATGCAAGTTTGCAACATTTTCTTTCGAGGAAAAAAAATATCCTGCTCCCCACAAGCTGTCATTATTTTGAGAGCATGCAAAGCCATCACCGGAGTTTCGCTAACAAGCTAGCCAAAGCCCATCTACTGCACAAGATATGTCAGATTATTACAGACTGACAATACATTTGATAATGCAGGGATTAAAGTTTTCCGTCGCTACGACGGAATTCCGTCAACTGGATTTTAGTTTGGACGGATTTCCGTCCGTATAATTTATGTCAATTAATTTACAATTTTTACTTTCCAACTGAACTCAAATCGAGAGCACTCCTGGTCATGAGAAGGGGACGAGAGGTGTGCTAGGCCTACGGATGTAGTTAGGCTATACACTCCACCATTGGCGGTGTGATACAACATTCACTCATCAGTAGCCTAGTTTTGGGTCATCCCCTGTTCTTCCGTGTTCCAAAAAAAAGTACACGAGCGGTCAACAATTCTGTGGCAGCGCAACGCGAGAGATAAAAATAAATAAATAGCCAAAATTGTTGCTGATGGCAGAAAAGAAAATAATTGTAATACAATGTAGGCCTATAAAGTGCAGTGACGTTTCCATATCATTGCACCTGCCGTCGCAGATTTCTAAATTTAGGAAAAAAATGAATAGTTTACTTCGACTGCGTATGATGTCCTTTTCATGAAGGGTTTGCCTTTTAAGCATTGTGACTCTTACTATCATTAGTCATAGCCGCAATGGGACGACTATGCCAGCTAACTAGGACAGCCTACCATGCGTTTCATCCTCTAAGTTTAGCGCGTTTGACTGGCTGCGTGTAGAGCTAGTTGTCTTTTTGACAACGGATAATTCACAGTCTCATCTGTACTCATAGCAGATTGACTTTGTTGTTGCCGATATATATATTCAATAAATAAGTTAAAAATGGGTTGCATTTGGGTCACGGATAGGCTATCCCTGGCAGAGCCAATTTATGCCACGTCTTGTTCTGGGAAGCAGTGTTCTGATGGGTGGACTCATGGTCGATAAATGCCGTTTCGACGTTTGTTTCACTTTCAAGGCTGGTTACTGTGTGACGCTATTTCTGCTAACTGGAATAGTGTGCAGCAGCAACAGTTGTGTGTGCGCTTGTTTTTGAGTGGCCCATCTTCTCGGACTATGCGTTTCGTTTGAGTTCAGTTAGCCTATTTGCGCACTGCGCACTCAGGACTGATGGGTGGGTGATTTGCCTTGATTCGAGTGGAAAGCTGCGCGACAAGCTTGGGAAAGTGTGTTACCTTTGTAAACGATAGGTCTGTGACTGTCGTGTCTGCTGTGTCCTGTCAGCTTGTAGAACACGTGCGCATGGGAAGAATCGGGGACGTTTTTTAAATCAATGGTAAGCGTGTGCTTGGCACCGCACATCGATAAGCAAAAAAGTAGCCAGTAGTTTTCAAAACGGTAGAACACAGAGGTAGACATACCGCACCCTGTTTGTAAACGTCAACAAGTTATTTGTAACAGGATGAATACTGAAAAAGGCCGAAGGGTGAAAAAAATACAAATAATTAAAGCTAGTTTTCTCCCTCTGATTGCTATGATCAGGGCTTTTTAAATGTCAGAAATACAACTGCAAGCAATGCGCACCAGTGCTTTCACCAGAACAGTGTTTGCCCATTCTAATGTGAAAGACAAAATATAGCCTACTACTACAACAACAAAAAAACCCATAATGGGATCACTCACTGTATCAACACATTGCAATTCCAAGTCAATAATTCTGTGAGATCTGCTACCATTTTGAAGCAGCATTCATTGTGAATCCATTCTGCATGATGTTGTGAACAATTCATAAACAATGGGTAGAAATAAGAGGAAATAACCAAAACCTGCCCCAAATTTCAGTTCAATCTTTGCAGTCTGATATAGTATCCATTATCCTCCATTCTCGGCCAGTTCTAGTCAAATCTGGTGAGCGGCCTATGCTGCCCGCCCTCTTTTCCTTTTTTTTGTATTTAGAAATTGGCATCTGTAAACATAGCATTGTAGGCTTACATCTGATTGAGCACATCTGATCTAGTACCTACAGGTACACTCATACTGAGTCTATATAGGTCTACTGAGTGTATAATGAATATTCATTGTTCATGTGAAGTGTAAAGATTTATGTTGGTTGAAGTTCTGATTTTGTGGCACTTTTTTGGTATTACTGGCACCCTCAAGACATAGGCCTATTCTGCTCTAGGCGACTGCCCCGTCTGCCTATGCCGCTGGCTCTGGCACCATTCCTTGCATGTATGTTTCGTCATGAGGGCAGAGCCTGGCTGCATTGGTTTTCGTAGGGTTACGGAGTGATACTCGATCGGGTGGCTAACCGGTAAAAAAGTTCAGTCAGATTACTTTTTTTTGCTTTAATCCCTGATAATGTTTGAACGTAACGTAGGCAACCAGTTTGTTCACAATAATTTTCCCAGCGATTGCTATTTTGAAGGTCCACAGTCACAGTGATAAGTCTGATTCCTTCACAGTAAACGGTAAACAACCAAAGTTGCCTACCTTATCTCATCCAAGGCGAACGTCCAAACTGTCCATAGCGTACGAGGATCCTGTCTTGTTTAATACATATCCTCAGTCAGCTATCTCCGGGTCCGAGTCAGAACAATAAAGTTCGCTATTTGCTATAAAGTCGCTGCTTTCCATTTCTGTAAATAAACAAGCTGTCAAGTGAAGGGGTCTTCCGCACGAGCGGTCAAATCCATGGGGTCAAGTGGGGGTCACCAGAGAAATTACAAGATGAGAAGCATCATTCCCTGTAGCCAATAAGCTTTGCAGTTCCGGAAGGGTGCCCACCGGGGGGCGAACGCGGGCAAGTGAAAAGCGAATACAGCACCATTGACACCCATTCATTTGGCTGCGAGCGCCATCTAGCTGCAATAGAACGTGACCACCAGTGAGTGAACCTTCACTTCCGCGTTTTCTTTCTTACGTCATGGCCCTGTTGCCTGAGTGAACATGGCGGCGCCCGGGGAGGGAGAGCCAGAGCGGTAACTTGAATTTCAAATTCGTGTGTGTTACTATTTCGGGCTGACACATGTACACAAGGTGAGAAATCGATTTTGGGGAACATGTACCAAGGAAAATATAGTAAATTTGAAACTTTCTGACGTTTTGCTTTAAATGTTATTACATGTATAAGGTGGCACTTTTTCCCATGCTGCTTTCAAGTCCACAGAACATGACAAGATTTTGCATTGTTTTGTGTAATAGCAGTATCATTCCTGGTATCGGCAAGTGCTTGACGAGTACGAGTACGAGTATAATGAGCAGTATCGGGTGCCGATACCGATACCAGTATCGGTATCGGTGCATCCCTACACTTTACTGTTGCTTCAGGGATGGAGGGGTAGGCTACCCGAAGTGGGAGAGCAGGGGGGAACAGCAGGTTATATATATATGAGAGATAGACCAAAGGAAGGACAGTCATCACATAACACACACAAGCTTCAAAGCATAATCAAGAGAAGTAAAAAAAAGTTTTCTTTTACAACGCCTGACCTTTAAAACAAGTTCATACTTAGGTCAAATAGCTGTGGCATTTTAATAATTCCTTTAGCCTCTCGCTTAAGAACTTGGAGTGGCATCTGAGCTTGTAAGGATTTCTACTGATCTTGTTGTTTTCCTTAGAAAGCTGAAAAATCGACAATTCTATCTGGTGAATTGGTAATGCTGCAAAGCAGCAGTGTCCGACCTGCCCTCTGGCAATGGAAATAGCCGTGTTATTGCAGCATTTGCAATTTTGCTAAACGTATCAGACTTGTGCAGCATTCAACGCACATTGTAGACCACACACTCCAGAAATATCTGCTTTACATAAAAATGCATTTTATCTGAGAGCTTTGTCTGGAGCCGAGGCTTTGATAGTGGCACACGAACAACTGTACCGACCCACAGTCGGGCTTTGGCAGGCCATGAAACATTAACACTCACACAAACCTGAAATAGTCTGTCAAAATACATCTGAAATCAGCATTTTGTGTGTCCCCTACCGTGAAATGGCTTAAAACAGGAATGAGTTTCCACCTGGGTGCGTGCATGCGTGCTATGGTGCCAGATTTGGGCTTACCCGGCAGGCAATCTGCCGTGGGACACTGCCACTGATCTATGGAGTGACCATCACAAGGGTTTCAGGGTGTGCTCTAAATGTTATGCAAAAGGGTCTGGGTCTGGTGGAGCGGGCATTTGTTAACTGAAGTTTTTTATTTGTTTGGTTTATTTATTCATATCGGAAGACAATGGGTATCCAACTGATCTATGGAGTGACCATCACAAGGGTTTCAGGGTGTGCTCTAAATGTCATGCAAAAGAGTCTGGGTCTGTGGCGGAGTGGAGCGGGCATTTGTTGCCCGAGGTTAGAAGCTGAAGGCCAGGCAGCTCTCCTCCGCTTTGCTGCCACAGGGTCCTATTTGGCCATCAGTGCCATTCTGATTTTGTTCCAATTTGTTAGGACACGAGGGGAACACGCAGCTTAACATGCGGTGCGTGACTTGAAAACAGCGTGCTTGAGCACATTCTGTGAGCGAGTTGCCACGCGGCACGATGCCTTAACACGGTTTCGTATGTTCTAAGTGCCATCTACACCCAAATGGATTTTTTCTCCATTACTTCCATTAGCTTTTAGTGAAATGGCATGTGGTTTGACCAGTGCTGTTTTTTGTGCCATTTCCCGCGTGGATGGTGGCTCTCTAGGTCTGCTCCCCTCCCAATTCCGGGCTTGGGTGTGGGTGGCTATTTGCATGGGGAAGCTTTTACTGGGAGTGGCTGTATTTTCTGCCGGACATGCCTCAGCTCCACATGCCCGTCTGGATGAAGGGAGTGGTGGCATTCTTTCCCTGATGTCCCTGACAGCCTACTGGGATGGTCTCCATGCCAGGGGTATGGCGTCCTCTTGCTGTCTTTTATCTCTTTTGGTTTCTCTTTCCCTCCCTCCTTCCCTCCCTCTTTCTCTCTTTCTCTCTCTCTCTCTCTCTCTCTCTCTCACACACTCTCTCGTTTTTTCCTTTTTTCTTCCCCCACCTCTCTTCCTCCATCCTTCACTTCCCTCCCCCACCTCTCTTCCTCCATCCTTCCCTTCCCTCCCGCTCTCTTTCCCTCTCCATCCTCTTTCACATGAACATCCACAATAATGAACAGCAAGGTTGCTTGCATTACTGGAGTAATGGTACAAAATGCACATGCAGGTGCAGGCAAGCACGCATGCCTGTACGCATGCACGCATGCCTATACGCATGCACGCACGCACACACGCACGCAGGAACGCACGCACACACAGAGTACTGCAATCCCACCTCAATTTGGTAATTGGCCACCTGGAACCTACTTGAAAAGGGATTTATTCTGTTATACATTTCAAGTCATTTCTGCCCTAATAGCTTTTTCAGTTCTGTTTTCTAGTTTCCACTGATATTATGGTTTATGAACATGGGAGTTGTGTCATCATGACCATGATGAGCAGTTGAAAAGAAGCTCCAATTCAAGCCCCCAGGAAGCAAATTGTAATGTTTCTCAGCGAGTTGTTAATTCATTTTTTTCCGGTGTGTCTTCCTGAAAATCCACACAGTCATTAGACAGAATGTGTAATAGGCTTGGTACGGTTCATGATGGAAACACAAACCAGGCTGACTGAACACCACCAGTCAACTCGACACGACACAGCATGACACTGCCAGGTTGTATGTGGAAAAGTACCTTTTTGCAGGGCTATGCATGTGGCCATTAGCCTCGCGAGCCATCCTACGTACTTCCGCCAGCCAAAGGATTGGCTCCACTAATAGTCTGGCCTTGCTTTTCTGTGGAGTGCCTGGAGCGCAACGCCCCCCCCCCTCCCCAGAAAACAGCCAATAAGCGAATAAGCGCCCCACGTGGGGGCGAAAGGGGGAGGACGCTCGTGACAATGACGTAAACATCTGCGCCAGAGCCATTGGTCTGCGCCATGTTGTTGTTGAGTAACTGTCGGCGATTGGGTGAGAGTTGTCCAATCATTTCAAACCATAACTGAATACAAACTTCCTGCTTCCTGCAATTGCTTCAGAGCAAACAAATGCCAGACCATGAATACGAAATGAAATGGTAGTATTATGGGATGGTCAGGACCAGGCTATGTTGCCATAGCATCAGATAAACGTTGGATGGATGGAGCAAGGTGGAGACACATTCATCTGGGGAGAGCCAGGTTAGCAAAAGTGGTCCAGAGAGTCTTTATTTGCCTATTAATGACTCATTTAAGCACCAACTGACTAGTCAAGGTGATTAATTAACTCAAAACATTATGTGGTGCTCCTTAAAAAAAACTGCCCAAATTATGTTGCCTTCATGACACAGTCATTTGTCCTGCAGTAGTTGCAAAAAAAAAAATTCTGTTAAAAAGGGGATGATGTGACAACTTGTAACTTGTATCTCAGGAAGTAAATTTTACCTTTGACAATTGGATTGTGCCTCACATGCCAGGATCATTATTCAACCAATTAGCTCCCCCTTTGCTTGATGATGATGATGATGATGATGATGATGATGATGATGATGATGATGATGATGATGATGATGATAGTCGGTGTGCATTAATCTGTGAATCTATGTAGGCCTTTGGAGATTTTATTCAAGCAGGGAAAGCTGTTGTCACCACTTGTGATTAAATTTTGTGGTCGATGCACATGGAATTAAAATGAGCCTCCTTCATTTATCATGATGTCAGTGCCTTGCGCCATTTGAATACCAGAGAGGGTGGATCATTAGACGTGGTGGTGGTGCATGTACGGCATGAAATAGCATCCTCAGTGATCGGGCATCATGTTCGTTTTGTAGCACAGGTATTTTTAGTGTTCCTTTCCCACATGTGCTCTCAGAGTCTGCTGGAGCTGTAGAGCATGGTATTTCATCTTGCAGACAGCCCCACCACACACTAGTTTACCCTTCAGGTACTCTGTTAATTGCCAAGTCATGTGTTGTGATTGTTTATCTCAACATGTATGATGGTGCAAAACATGCAGATGACATTCTGCCTCATACAAAGTAAGTGTCTGGGGGACGGAGGGAGGGAGGGAAAGGAAATGGATGAGCCTCCGCATCCCCTCGGGACCCATTCCTTTAAACTATTATGTTAGATGTGACTTTTAAGCCTGAGCCGTAACTCATAACTCACGGCGAAATAACAGGCACAGGTGACATTTCCACAACTAATGACGGAGCAGTTTTCTCTCTCTCTCTCGATAGGCGCCGCCGACGTCTGGGCTGGGCAGCAATCAGCGACCCCGCTAGTGCGGGAGGCGGGAGCAGCGCTAGCATCTCCCATCCATCACTACGCACCACACTGCGTTGTCATAAGCACACCACCACACTTTCTAGCACGACCTCGGATTTATAAGGGCCCTTTTATGCAGTAAAACTCTTATCTGGACCGCCCCCCTCTCCCTTTCTCACTTTCTCACTTTCTCTCTTTCTTCCTTTTCCCCACACACACACACACATACACACCCACCTCTCCTACACCCCTGTAGCTGATAGACCAGAGGGTATTAATCACCAGCCAATGAAGCGGGGCCGTGCTCAGCCCGCCAGCCATATGATGCCTGGGCAGATTAGTCCGGCAAGGCCAGGTTTATTTAATTAACCATGATTGGGATTAATTTCACATTAGCCGGCATCACATAGACGGCGCAATGGAAAGCCGTCGGCATGTTTCATTCAGTTTGATTCGCACTTTGAAGTTTTTTTTCTTTACGTCCTGCCCCTCTCTGCTCTCCCCTCTTCTCTCTCTCTTTTCAAATTTGTGTTTTGGTGTAATTATATTACGTTTTTTCATCTCATTTTCTTTCTGTGAAAGCAGTACAAAAGCAGTGCACTGAATTATCAGAAAGCTTCCGTGAAACACGCACATTTCATTACGAGGGTCTTCCAGCAGCTTGGTGTTATTATATTCCATAATAGTCAAATCATCTCCTGGTAAGGTGGATTGTTTTTCCATTACAATATAATGTGGCTCCTTCAAATTTAATGTATCGCATAAAAGTTACAGGCCTCTTGTGTCACACTCTCCAATGGATTTCCATCTCTTTAGCCTTGAGGATTTATTCGCTTTTCCCTCTTTCCCCGGCCTGACAGGATCAGAGGAAAACGGCATTCTCTGGCCGGTGCCAAAAACAGAGAGAATGGCTGCAGACAGTTCCCTCTTGCTAAATGAGATCTCATCCACTGCAGTGACTTTTATCTCTGTGGCATAGAGCCTTAATGCAGACAGTATTTTTTCCCACCATTGCGACACTGCTGTAGAGTGGAGATGCACGGTACTCTAATAGTAGTGTGTATCTTACTCCCAACTAATATGCATGGCATGCTGCTTGCTATTGCAGCTCTGGTGCACACACTCACCAAGTCATACATTAGTATTATTCACACACACAGACTGTGTTGTATAAGTGGAAGTAGAACTAGTACAGATGTTATTACAACCGTAATAGTATATTACATGTATATCAATTATGTAATATCATACTAGTAGTGTTTAATTACATCTGTAAGAGTACTTCTGCTTCCTTTTTATACAGCTTATACGAGTACCCAGCGTTGACACAAGTATGCACGCATATCCAGCTAATAAAAGTGTCTGCCTTTCCGCTTACTTGGACATGATCAATTGTTTTGCATGTTGCTTTGCTGGGCCTTTGCTTGGGATGCGCGCATGCAGCTGTCTAGTAGCTTGAGTCGGGAAGAGACCCTTTTAAAAAGCTTAGCATGCGTACCTGTCAAGTGGAGTGCAGGACGGTTCTGAGCAGGCGTGACAAGCATGGCGAAATATAGTCAGCAGCCAGCCCCTTGTTATGCTTAGCACCATCACCACCACCTGCCCCGCCTGCCATTTCATTTCAAATGAGGAGAATTTGATTTTATTTCCCCCCTCGCTCCTTTCATTTCCTCCCTCTCTCTCTCCTGTAGGAGGTTGAACAGGGCTGTGTGTGTGTGTGTGTGTGTGTGTGTGTGTGTGTGTGTGTGTGTGTGTGTGTGTGTGTGTGTGTGTGTGTGTGTGTGTGTGTGTGTGTGTGTGTGTGTGTGTGTATGTGTCTCAGCGTGTGTGCGTGGGTGTGAACTCCTCAGTGTGTGTGTGTGCGTGCGTGCGTGCGTGCGTTCGTGCAGAGAGCTCCTCCGTGTTCCTGCAGGTGCTGCGCTGTCTTGGTGTGACCTGCAGGCCATTGGCACCTTGTGTGTCTCAGCCTGCCAGCTCTCGGTGGACCCTGTCATCTTACAGGGTCACATACATTCTCTTCTCCTGGTGTCTCCCTAAAGGGTCTTGTGCACCATCTACTAGGAGGCCATGATCACTGGGTGGCTGTGTTAAAACAGTCTTCTGCAAGGCAGACATGATACACTGCTCAAGGCACAGCCACCCATTGTTCATCTCTCTGCCTTCTTGCACTCTCTTCTTCTAGCTGTCTCTCCTTACTTTATGCTATGTACTGTATGTGTCTCTGTGTCTCTTTATGCAGTATGAATATATCTCTCTTTGTCTCTCTCTCTCTCTCTCTCTCTCTCTCTCTCTCTCTCTCTCTCTCTCTCTCTGTGTACGATGTGTCCCTTTCTATTTCGTGTCCCTTCTCTCCCCCTCCCCTCTCCCTTGTACAGTACTACAGTAGATCACCCTATCGA
>NC_085872.1:35520087-35532587 GCF_034702125.1 Engraulis encrasicolus
TCTCACCTGACCATGGGCTGTGCAGTGCTGTGCTGTGTAGCTGCAGCATCTCTCCTCTTCGCATTTGTTTACTCGCAAACTCCCTCTGAAATGTCACTGGCTCACACCCAGGAGCAGTTGGCTGCTCCTTCATTTTCTCTCTCCGCGCTACTGCTGAACTTCAGGCCTTTAATGGACCTGTCCCAGTGCTCTTTCTGTCTCTCTCTTTCTCTTTTTCTCTCTCTCTCTCTCTCTCTCTTTCTATCTCTCTCTCTCTCTCTCTCTTTCTCTCTCTCTCTCTCTACCTATGTCTCTCTGTCTCTCTCTCTGTTCTGTCTCTCTCACCTTCACTCCTGATTTTCTGTCTTTACCTTCTGTCTGTCAATCTGTCTGTCTGTCTCTCTCTCTCTCTCTCTCTCTCTCTCTCTCTCTCTCTCTCTCTCTCTCTCTCTCTCTCTCTCTCTCTCTCTCTCTCTCTCTCTCTCTCACTCACACACACACACACACACACACACACACACACACACACACGCACATGCACATGCACATGCACACGTCCCAGAGCTCCATCAGCTGTAGACAGGTGGAGCCTCTGGTGGATAGAGCCATTCCCTGTCATTTCATGCGCTTACCTCCCAAATGTAATTTGCACCGTGCTGTGCTGTGGTTATTGAGGTAGTCTCAGGCCTTTGGTGGGCAGATACTGTTCTGAGCAGCGGCAGACAGGTGTGTGTCTGTGTGTAAGTAAGTAAGTAAGTAAGTTTAATTTATAAAGCACATTTAAACAGCAAGAACTGACCAAAGTGCTGTACAGTGCCAGACTAAAATACTAAAATTAAGCAATACTAAGAATTTGATTAAAATTAAGACAAAGTCAGCAGTAAGAATAAAACACATAAGATACAAAAGGCCTTCCACAGTGAATAAAAAGACAAGATAAAATTACATGGATAAAGAAAAGTAAGTAAATAAAAATAAGGGGAGAAAACAGAAAAGAGGATGAAACTAGGGAGCAAAGGCCAATATGTAGAAATGAGTTTTAAGTCTGGATTTAAAAGTAGAGGTTGTAGGAGCACATCTGATGTCAGGGGGCAAAGTATTCCAGAGACGAGGAGCTGCCACAGCAAATGCACGGTCCCCCCTGGTTTTGAGGCGGGACCGGGGAACGTGGAGGAGACTTATGTGTGTGCCTGTGTCTCTATCTGTGTCTGTGTGAGTCTGTGTCTGTGTGTCTGTAACTGTGTCTGTAACTCTGTCTTTGTCTCTGTGTGTTGTTTGAGAGAAAGAGATAATTATTGAGAGAGAGAGAGGGAGAGACAGAGAGAGAGAGACAGAGAGAGAGAGCGAGAGACTTATTTTGTACCTGTACACAGCCTCATATATACTGTAGGGTGTGTGTTGGGCAAATGGCCACGATGGTCATCTGGATGATGTCCAGTAGCAGCAGCAGCATTAGCAGCACTGGGCAGGAAAGGGAAGTGGAGCACTGGTGGTGAGCCCCACACCTACGCTCTGTCGCTTTCTGCTGGGAGGGACACTCAGTCAGGTTGCCCGCCGGGAGGGTTTTTGTTCCTCTTTGGACCATTCATTATTCATATTCAAGCATCTTTTCTCTGTCTCCCTCCCTCTCTATGTGTCATTTTCTGTCTTGCTCTCAGACGTTGTACTGTTTCTGAACCATAGTGTCCATTAAGAAATGTTTAGTACTGTGGTAATATATAATATTAAATATTATAATATTAAAACAGCCAGTCAAGAACGGAATAGGCTGGATGTGATGGAATAATGTCACTGAAGAACCAACTTCAGTGGAAGTTAATTAATCTGACCAAAGCGGTGTGAGATCTGAGAGATGACTCACAGAGCTGTGTAGGAGGAAGTCAGACTCCCGACTTCACTGGTAAATAATTGCCTGGCTGTTACAGCATTTATACGCCTCAGACTCCCTTGATCGTTAGATGTACAGTAAGTATGAATAAAGCCATGAGGATTGAGATGAAAAACATCAGCTTATATAAAACATACACGCTCAGAGGCATACATGTACCTATGTGCACATTGGATTTATATATTGTTTTTGTTTTCACATTACATATTCACATATTCATTACTGACTTGTTGGAGTGTAATTCTCTCATCTGACTGGTTGTAATAATGTTCCATGACAATAGATTGTGCAGTGCTACTATTAACAGCACGTTCGCTCTTCTATCAAGGAGACTGGAGTGGTATGTGAGTGCTGCAATTTCACCACAGCAGATGGCATTCAGTGTTGGCTCACTGATGCACATTAGTGTGGGCTTAATTCTAAGCAGGCATATCTGTCCTTGCCACCCACCCACACCCAGGACACATTCAACTTGTATGTGTATGTTTTTACACGTTTACATAGGTGTATGGGTGTGTGTGTGTGTGTGTGCGTGCGCTCATGCATGCGTGCGTGTTTGTCTAGCATCACACTAATTTGTTTACAATCAGTAGTCCCTGTCAGACTCCCAGCTTCCATGTGTCTGCCTGGGGCCCGCAGTCTCTCTCTGACAAGCAAGAGACACGTGTCTGTCCCTTCTGTTCAATCCATACCCCATGCTGTTTGCGTGGTCTGCACACTTAGTTGCCACCTCTCCGTCTCTCCCCCCCTCTCTTTCTCTCTCTCTCTCTCTCTCTCTCTCTCTCTCTCTCTCTCTCTCTCTCTCTCTCTCTCTCTCTCTCTCTCTCTCTCTCTCTCTCTCTCTCTCTCTCACACACACCGACACCGACACACACACACACACACACACACACACACACACACACACACACACACGCACACCGACACACACACACACACACACACACACACACACACACACACACACACACACACACACACACACACACACACACACACACACACACACACACACACACACACACACACACACACACACACACCACTCAAGTCTCTGCGTTTCTTCATCACCCACCCACAGCTGAGAACTAGAAAACCGTTATCGTCATGTGTTTGTTTGGTAGTGCCAAACACAAAGTGTGACTGTCTGCCATGACTGTATCCTACCATAGTCTAGACTAGAGCCATGTACTATGGTGTGAGAATGAGAAAAGGAGCGAGCGAGAGGATGTTTTTGCCCTTTTTCCTTTTTCCTGACAAGCTCAGATTGCCCCAAGGGATTATGATGAAATGTAGTGGTTGAGGATGAAGAGGATGAAGAGGGAAAGACGGGGAGATGCGATATCTTTTTACCAATGCTCTAGCCCTTGAGGTGGCAAGGGAGGCTGGTGTGTGAGGGGTGTGTGTGTGTGTGTGTGTGTGTGTGTGTGTGTGTGTGTGTGTGTGTGTGTGAGAGAGAGAGAGAGAGAGAGAGAGAGAGAGAGAGAGAGAGAGAGAGAGAGAGAGAGAGAGAGAGAGAGAGAGAGAGAGAGAGAGAGAGAGAGTTTGTGTGTGAGAGAGAGTGTTTGTGTCTGTCTGCCTGTCTGCCTGTCTGTCTGTCTGTCTGTCTGCCTGTCTGCCTGTCTGCCTGTCTGTCTGGGGGTTGCAGTATGTATGTGCCATGCTCATGCATGGTGGAATCGTGTCAGGCCCAAGAGCCTTTGAGGGATTCTGATGCCCCAGTGAAGGGAAGGAGTGGGCCGGGCCACTATCGGTATTACATTTATGGTTGTTCTGAGGTTTAGCTGTCAGCAAAGCTTTTAAAACCGGCCTCGTAGCATTTTGAGATTGAATGTTGACGTGCTTTTCAAATCAAGAACAATCTCTCTTGATTCAAGGAAGATGCGTTTAGCTGTCTGTGACCAGCCTAGCACTTCACCGCCAGTGATAGCTTACCTGCCGAGCTGAGGCAACACAGGAGAGGTAGCAGAGCTAGGCTGAGAAGAGAACCGTCTAGCTACAGGAGAACAGAGACACTGCAACCTCAAGTTGAAATGTGTCGGCACACAAGATCCCCCCCTCGCAGCCTTAAGATTTGAGCCGTGCTGGTGTGTGAATGTGGGAATGTGTCTGTACTTGAAAGCACTTTGAGTCAACTGTATATTTGGGATATTGTGCTATATGAATACATGTGTATGAGTATGAGTTCAGAGCAACTTTCTTTCTCATGTAGATAAGTGTTCAGAATGCTCATGATGGTTGCCAGCTTATTTGTTTTACCAATACAACACCACAATATAATAATAATGGTGGTCTCTCGTCTGTTTTTATTCCCTTCAGGCTACCATACGCCGGCTATTTTGGTGGCGTCTCCGGCCTTAGCAAAAAGCAGTTCCTCAAAATCAACGGCTTTCCCAACGAGTACTGGGGATGGGGCGGCGAGGACGATGACATCTACAACAGGTGAGACTTTCTCTTGGGTCAGGAACCGCATAAGAGAGCGGCTGTGCTGGGGGGCTTCATTGAGGTGATTCAGGAGGTGGGCGTCAGCTCGTGAATTCTGTACATAGAATCCCAATCTGGACTTTGATATTTGACACACAGACCTGAAGGCAGTCCCTTATTTCTTTCCCTCAACTTTCCACAAATTCTTTGCACTTATTGTTTACATTGAGTTCGGGGAAGGGAAGATATGAGGCCACCCACCAATTCTGTCTCTAACCTATACGTTTATTAACAGGGCTTGCTCAGCGTATTATTTTGTTGACCCATGTTTTTCCCACCACCACTTTCGACGTGGGCACACTATATCAGCTCTTAAAACGTCCAGCCCAAGCTGGAGTTGAAATTCAGCACGCTGGTTCTTTTCCTCAACTTTCATTTCGGCCCCTCAATCTTAAACGGTCCAAAAAAACCAAATCAAATCGCCCTACCAATACCAGCACCTGCTAGGCCCCCTCATTGCTGCTCACGGCTGTATTTATTTATTGTTGTTGTTGTTTCTTTCCTCCACACGGCGTCTCCTTATCTCCCCCATGCAGAGGGGTTCTCCAGACACCTTCATGTGATGCTAAACTGCCTCGTTTTCCCAGAGCATCAGCTAGATTCATACCGGGCGTGGGCCACATGGGACTAAACCCACTTGCATTTCAAAGACTCCGCAGCACTTCACATTCAAAATTCAGAAAATTCGACAGATGTGTGTGTCTGCCTGTCTGTCTGTCAGTTTGTCTGTCTGTCATCCCATCTGCCTGTCAACCTGCTTGGCTGTCTGTCTGACTCTATATCTATCTTTGTGCCTGTCCCTCCCTGCTGTATACCTATTGCATCCCTATCTCTGTCTATCTCTGTCTATGTCTGTCTCTGTCTGTCTGCCTGCCTCCCTTACTGTCTGTCTGTCTGACTGCCTGTCCATATGTCTGTCTGTTTGCATGCCTGCCTGCCTGCCTTACTCTCGGTCTGTCTGTCTGTCTTATTCTCTCCGTGTGCCTGATTGTTAGCTTAATTGCCATGTAATAAGTGTTGATTTCCAAGTATTTTGTGTGGCTGGATTTAAACTGCTCTATTTCTCCCCTTGCGAGCGGAGACCATAGATTATTCATGAGCCTTTATTAGTATTTATCAGCTCAGTACCCCTCGAGCAGCTGGAGCATTGGCAGAATGGTGCTGATGAAGAATAAAAACAAAGGATTATGGAAAACACTCAATATAATTTCCATAAAAACTGACATTGTCTCAAACAATTTACACGTTTCTTGGTCACCCATGGGTTGTAGAGCTGGGCTGCTGGCTGCTGCTGCTGCTGCTGTCTTCAGTTCCTCCTGGAGATCAACACTCCCATTGCCCCTCATGGCACTCTCATGCTCCGCTCTGCCTCTGGCTCTCACACACGCGTGCACGCACACGCACACACACACACACACACACACACAAACACGTATTCGCACACAAACACACACACATATTTGTGCGCACGTGCGTGCGCACACACACACACACACACACACACACACACACACACACACACACACACACACACACACACACACACACATGCTCTCTCTCTCTCTCTCTCACACACACACACACACACACACACACACACACACACACACACACACACACATACATACA
This sequence comes from Engraulis encrasicolus, assembly GCF_034702125.1. Lineage (NCBI taxonomy): Eukaryota > Metazoa > Chordata > Actinopteri > Clupeiformes > Engraulidae > Engraulis > Engraulis encrasicolus. The sequence goes on from NC_085872.1 coordinate 35,526,068, forward strand.
TACATACACACGCACGTGCACACACACACACACACATGCTCACACACAAAAAAACACAAGCAAACTCACACACACACACTGGCATGAATATGTGTCTACACACACACATACACTACATGTGTATCACATATGCACACGTTCAACCTCACCAGCCACACCAGGGGTGAAAATTACAGTAACTTAATGAGCTTCTACCAGCCACCAGGACTTATGGATCATTCGCAATGGGGCTCACCTATATACTGATCTATACCGTAAACCTACGGCACGCAATACTCTACTTCGGGCTGACTCTGAGCATCCACGTCATCTAAAGGAAAGTCTCCCATTTAGTCAATTATGTAGAGTGAAGCGTATTTGTAAAACACCTGAAGACTTTAGGAGAAACAGCGACGAAATGATCACCAATTTTTCAAGAAGGGGTTACCATAAAAAGGTTTTGAACAATGCCATAGAAAAAGTAGAAACCATCCCAAGGTCCAATTTACTTTCAACAAAAAATAAAGTTAAATCAAATAAAAGGATAATATTCTCAACTGAATACCACAGGCAATCAGTGACTTTACGCAGCATCATAAATAAACACTGGCATATTTTAAAATCAGATACCCAACTCAAAAGCACATTCCAAGAACATCCTCTCATAGTGTACACAAACGATGGTAAAAACTTGAGAGATCAGTTGGTGCATTCCTACCTTCCTCCTAACACTTATAGTTCCCAAACGTTTGTAACTCCTATCCCAGATGGGAATAGACGATGTGGATCTTGTACCCAATGTAATTACACCTATAAATGCAGCAAATTTAAACATCCACAACACAGGAAAAAGATATCCAAATTAAAGGAAAAAATTTCATGCAACACCACATCTGGTAATTTATTTACTTACTTGCCCTTGTGGTAAATCATATGTGGGCAAAACATCTAGAGCTCTAAAAACCAGGATTGCAGAGCACAGAAGTACCATTAGATGTAAGAATTTAAATTATCCTGTAGCAGCTCATTTTGTGGAGTTTAATCACCCCATTTCTTCATTAAAATACATTGGAATCGAGAGGGTGACCTTGCCCCCTAGGGGGGGGGGACCTAGACCTGTTATTATCAAGAAGGGAACATTTTTGGATTCACCATCTTAAAACTCTAGCACCTCACGGTTTGAATGTGGACTTTGATTTAAAGTGTTTTCTGTGATTTAAACTGTGGATCTATTATGATTAACTGATAATATTATTAATGATGATCCATTTGGACTGATGCTGTAATATTGTCTTTTGATCTTTTTCTTTTTTTCTTTCTCTTTGCTTTCTACAGTTTTTTTTGTAAACAAAATAGCAGAATGTAGTACTAAGGATGTGGACCATGAGTGAAACCACTTATGTTGATTGTTGATTGTGATTGTGATGTCCAATCCTTCATTGTAAGCAATTGAACACTAATTGACACCTGTCTGTAACCTAATTATGTGTCAGGTGGGAGCAATTGAGCTTCCCCTTTAAAAAGGCAAGGTACTACCTGTTATTTCACACGTGACCTGAAGAAGGCCGGCAGGCCGAAACGTTGTCACATTAAAAAACTGTTTATTTAACTTGTGAGTGTGCGGCACCTCTCTCCTTCTACAATTGTATTTTCTGGTTGCCAGCACCTCTGTTTCTGGTGTGCGTTTTGCACCTCCACTCATCAACGTTCTCAAGCATACAGCACCCAGACGAGTTAAGAAAAAGAAGAAACCAAGAAAAAACTGAAAAATGAATGACCCAAGAACTTTTGAATACAATGAAGAGCAAAGAACCAAGATCATCTGTGAAGAATCATTATTCGATCAAGAGGGATTCCAAACAATAGAAATCTCAGACGATCTACATTTCCTCACCAAACAGAGAGTAAAGGCCCATCTCCATGCGATCACTTTAAGTGACTACATCAGACAAGGAATTATCCCAAAGGGTCTCAGACTGCAAAAAGAAACCAATGCTGAGCAAGAAAACTGAAGACTTCTGTGACCGCTGGTGTGCCATATTGAACAAATGCTCGATTGATCTGATGACTCTACTGGTTGAAGAACATAAGAAAGCGCAAGATGATCTGGATAAAAAGATTGAAGAACACAAACAAATGCTATCGGAAACCATCAAAAACAAAGAAAACTTGGAAGAGATTCTCAAGCAGACCCAAGAATTACAAGAAAGTCTGACAAAAGAAATTAAAGAAGAAAAGATTAAAAAATTCAACAAGGACAAAAAAGACTCAATGGAAGGAAACATCTACAACTGGCGAAACCCCAAATGGAATGACCGACCAAGAACAAGATACACAAGAACAAGATTTGATGCAGGCCAATCTCAGCAACTGAACCGCTTCTCCTCCTCTGACCAACTCTCATCTGCATCCAGCTCCGGTTTTTTAGGAAAACATCAAAGAGGGGGAGCTTCCGCTCCTGGACACCTGAACAAGAAAAAACAAAACAAAACAAAACGTACAAACCAACACGCAGAGGCCGAAAGAGAAGCAATGCAGTACGAACGGACACGTGCAAGGACATTCCAGATGAGGAAGTGACTGTGTTCAACTTATCCAGTAAGACTCTAGACCAATTCCATCTTTCAATACTTAACAGAGGGTTATCTTTTGTACCAACTAATCATCTGAAGAAATTTGACATAAAAGTAGACCTGTTTAAGTTTTTCAGGCAACTGCGCCTGAGAGAGTTCTTTGATAATGGCACAGAACAAGATGATTTGAACTCCCAGACAGCAAGTAATACAGAGGAATCAAGAAAAGTCTTCAGGGGGAAAAGTCTTTTCATGCCCCCTGTAAACCGGAATAATTCCATAGAGACTTACTGCAGATTAGTAGAACAAGAAGTTGATGCATTTCTAAATGAAAATCAGAGATCTGCATACAACAATTTGTCGAAAGAAGAGAAGAAGGCCTTAGAAGACTTGAAGAGTGACGACTCTATTGTAATAAAACCCGCCGACAAGGGAGGAGCAACAGTTGTGATGAATAAAATTGATTATGTTGAAGAATGTGTAAGACAATTGTCTGATAGGAACTTTTATGAGGTACTGCCTGACAATCCCACACAGGCATTTAAATGTATGATTTTAGATACTTTGAATGATTTACTACACCAAGGGGAGATCTCAAGAGATGATTTTTTTTTTTTTTAAATGGAACACTCTATTGTTCCTACATTTTATATCCTACCAAAAATCCATAAAAGGTTGGAATGTCCACCTGGTAGGCCTATTGTGGCCAATATAGGATCTGTGACCTCAAATCTGTCCACCTTTGTTGACCATTTTATTAGGCCATTAGCTGAGGGATTACCCTCGTTTACAAAAGACACGGGCCATGTTATCAACATTGTGGAATCAGTAACTCTTGGGGAAGAAGAAGTGTTTCTGGCCTCTTTTGATATAAATGCCATGTATACTGTTATACCCCATGATGGCGGGTTAATTGCATTAGACCATTACTTAAATGACCCTTCAATGTACCCCTCAAAAGAGTCCATTCTTACTCTTACCAAACTGATTTTGGAATATAATTATTGGATATTTCAGGATACATTTTACAAACAAAAACGGGGAGTCACGATGGGAAATGCATTCTCGCCTTCATTTGCAAACGTATATATGGGTCTGTTTGAAGAACATTATATTTATTCAAACCACAGTTTTAGAAATAACCTAATATTATGGAAACGCTATTTGGATGATGTGCTATGTATATTTAAGGGTTCGCTAGTGGAGTTACAAATGTTTTTCACATATCTGAATACATGTTGTGAATATTTATCCTTCACAATGGAATATGATAAAAACAAAATTAGTTTCTTGGACTTATGGATCATTCGCAATGGGGCTCACCTATATACTGATCTATACCGTAAACCTACGGCACGCAATACTCTACTTCGGGCTGACTCTGAGCATCCACGTCATCTAAAGGAAAGTCTCCCATTTAGTCAATTATGTAGAGTGAAGCGTATTTGTAAAACACCTGAAGACTTTAGGAGAAACAGCGACGAAATGATCACCAATTTTTCAAGAAGGGGTTACCATAAAAAGGTTTTGAACAATGCCATAGAAAAAGTAGAAACCATCCCAAGGTCCAATTTACTTTCAACAAAAAATAAAGTTAAATCAAATAAAAGGATAATATTCTCAACTGAATATCACAGGCAATCAGTGACTTTACGCAGCATCATAAATAAACACTGGCATATTTTAAAATCAGATACCCAACTCAAAAGCACATTCCAAGAACATCCTCTCATAGTGTACAAACGAGGTAAAAACTTGAGAGATCAGTTGGTGCATTCCTACCTTCCTCCTAACACTTATAGTTCCCAACCGTTGTTAACTCCTATCCCAGATGGGAATAGACGATGTGGATCTTGTACCCAATGTAATTACACCTATAAATGCAGCAAATTTAAACATCCACACACAGGAAAAGATATCCAAATTAAAGGAAAAATTTCATGCAACACCACATCTGTAATTTATTTACTTACTTGCCCTTGTGGTAAATCATATGTGGGCAAAACATCTAGAGCTCTAAAAACCAGGATTGCAGAGCACAGAAGTACCATTAGATGTAAGAATTTAAATTATCCTGTAGCAGCTCATTTTGTGGAGTTTAATCACCCCATTTCTTCATTTCTGTGATTTAAACTGTGAATCTATTATGATTAACTGATAATATTATTAATGATGATCCATTTGGACTGATGTGTAATATTGTCTTTTGATCTTTTTCTTTTTTTCTTTCTCTTTGCTTTCTACAGTTTTTTTGTAAACAAAATAACAGAATGTAGTACTAAGGATGTGGACCATGAGTGAAACCACTTATGTTGATTGTTGATTGTGATTGTGATGTCCAATCCTTCATTGTAAGCAATTGAACACTAATTGACACCTGTCTGTAACCTAATTATGTGTCAGGTGGGAGCAATTGAGCTTCCCCTTTAAAAAGGCAAGGTACTACCTGTTATTTCACACGTGACCTGAAGAAGGCCGGCAGGCCGAAACGTTGTCACATTAAAAAACTGTTTATTTAACTTGTGAGTGTGCGGCACCTCTCTCCTTCTACACTTCTACCAGCCACTAACAGATAAATTCACCAGCCACACAGAACTGTAAATTATTATTATTTTGTCCAAAATTAGTGACACAGTTTTACATTTCGTCAACTGGTGTGGATTTCCATTTTGACACATATGCAAATGCTCAGTTCCCATTCTCCCTCCTCCCCTCTTGCCCACTGGAGGCATGCTGAGGCAGGGGCTGGAATACATGCAGAAGACGTCCTCTCCCCAGATACTAGACTCTTAGGGTAATAAATAACTCCCTCTACATTGGCTATCCTCTCCCATTTAATATGATACGTGGTGTAGCTGACAACCATGTTTACACACGCACATAGACATGCGCGCACACACACACACACACACACACACACACACACACACACACACACACACACACACACACACACACACACACACACACACACACACACACACATACACACACACACACACACACACACACACACACACACACGCACTCACCCACACACACACACACACACACACACACACACACACACACACACACACACACAAACACACTCACACACACACACACACACACACACACACACACACACACACACACACACACACACACACACACACACACACACTTACACTCACACACTCATGTAAATGTGTGAGTGTAAACACAAACAAACATACACAATGTAAACATACACAATCTCTCTCGCTCTCTCTCACACACACACACACACACACACATACATACAGATAGATACAGGCCATTGAAACGTGATAACACCATATAAAAAGATATGGGCATATCATGAAGAAGCTGTTTTGGAATCGCCCAGTTTCACACTTGAACATTTTAGCCATTTATTTCTGGTCTTGACTGCCAAGGGGCCGAGTCGCATTGCTGTGATAAAAAGCATCTTCCCTCGGCCTGCCGTTGCTGCCGCTGCCGCCACCGCCGCCACACTGCACCGTCTGATAGAGCCGACATGATGGGGGAGGATGATATTAAAAAAAGCTTTTAGGGTAAGATAGCCGCAATAGCTTTGATGCATTAAAGCCTGCAGATTTCCCCTGAGATCTCCCTCTTTCTCTCTCTTTCTTTTTCTTTCCCCTCTTTTTTCTCTCTCTTTTCTTCTCCTCCTCTGTCTGTCTCTCTCTCTCTCATGGGCACACTCCTTCTTTCTCAGCAGGACTATTTTTATTGCCACGGATGTGAAATACAACAGAATATTATTTCAAGTGTGTGTGTGTGTGTGCGCGTGTGTATTTCTTTAGGGGGTGGGATGTATCGTTGCCTAATTATGGAGCTATCTGCATAGGCAGAGAGGTTGTCATATTATAGCATTGTGTCACGGGAACTGCTTTGATGTGCCTGCTCCCCTGCTCGCGGAATTAGATTCAGCGCGTGACAAGTGTACAACTTTATTGTAAGAG
>NC_085872.1:35537587-35550087 GCF_034702125.1 Engraulis encrasicolus
AGGATTTTGAGCAAGAGACTCGGTTTTGCGGGTCATACATGGTGTTTTGCCATTTGTTAAAGCTGTTTTTAGGTGATTATGTTTCGCAAATTGTGAGAGAGATTCGAGAAATGTACAAAACCAATTGAGAAAAACTGTAATAGCTGCTCACAGTCGCTTTTTGTTTTTTACATTACACTTGGCTGGCTGACGCATTTCATCCAAAGCGATTTAGAGTTAGGTACTATTGGTTACAGGCCCTAGAGCAATGTTGGCTTAGGTGCCTTGCTAAAAGGCACTTCAGTCATGGATGGAGGTGCTGGTAAGGGTAAGATTTGAACCTGCAACCCTCTGATCTAAAGGCCAGCAATCTAACCATTGAGCCTAGGCTTTCCCCCATTCAATATCCTGACTGCAGATGAGAGGGTAGCTTCAGAAAAATGCTTTTGCCAAGATATTGAATAGAAAATTTTTAGCAATGTCACCAAAGACGTCAAGCCTCAAGTCACGAGCCCCAAGGCCGTAGGATATGACCTGAGGCGCGGATATAGGAGGGTAACTTTAGAAAAATGCTTTTGCCAAGATGTTGAATAGAAACTTGTCAAATCAATGTCATCAAAAACGTCAAGCCTCACGTCACGAGGCCCTAGGCCGGAAGACATAACCAGAGGAGCGGATATAAGGTAGCCATTGCCGTCAACGTAAGCCTTCATATACACAACGCCACGCTCTCCAACTCTTTATCCATTACAGCAATTAGCTCCCCCCTTATGCTGACATTAGCGCAGGGCACTTATGTCGGGACCTTCGAGCTGCGTCCAATAAAGACACAGTTGTAATTATAGTAATTGGAGCGTTAACTTGGTGCGTGTGCGTGTGAGTGCGCGTGTGTGTGTGTGTGTGTGTGTGTGTGTGTGTGTGTGTGTGTGTGTGTGTGTGTGTGTGTGTGTGTGTGTGTGTGTGCGCGCGCGTGTGTGTGACCATGTCTGCAGATGAAAGCCCAGAGGCCAAGCGCTTGTTTGTCTGAGTCTTGACTTGACAGTGCATCAGCTTATTTATCTGCCCAGCAGGCAGACTTGATCAGTAGATGACTCAGACGCATGGATCCCCACTCGCAGAAATTGACAGAGGAAACAGAGTCGGCCAATCAGCTTGCTACGTGTTGAGGGACAGGAGCTTCTGTTTCTTCTTCTTCTTCTTCTTCTTCTTCTTCTTCTTCTTCTTCTTCTTCTTCTTCTTCTTCTTCTTCTTCTTCTTCTTCTTCTTCTTCTTCTTCTTCTTCTTCTTCTTCTTCTTCGTCTTCTTCTTCCTGCCTCCTCTTTTTCCCCTCTCCTCCTCCTCTTCCCAGACCTCCTAAAACCCGTGTCTAATCCCTTCAGATATCGCTGGATGGGACGTTTCTGTGGTACTGTAGAGGTCAGGTGAGGACTAGGTGTGTGTGTGTGTGTGTGTGTGTGTGTGTGTGTGTGTGTGTGTGTGTGTGTGTGTGTGTGTGTGTGTGTGTGTGTGTGTGTGTGTGTGTGTGTGTGTGTGTGTGTGTGTGTGTGTGTGTGTGTGTGTGTGTGTGTGTGTGTGTATTCATAGTAATGCCTCATCACTCTCTGTCTCCTATCAGGTGGCCGTCCCATGCAGCTCAGCCACAAGGGCATACTGTAGCGTGCCAAGACATCAGTCTGGCCTGCCCTGGATCTATTCAACAGTCAGAAGCTGTTGTTTTACAGTGTGTGTGGTGTGTGTGATTTGTGCTTGTTTGTGCTACATCATAGCAACATTGTTATTGCCGGTAGTCTAAGAGTCTAAGTTATATCAAAAGCATTTTCTGACAATAAGGTGATAATGTAGGCATGCATGAAAGGGTTCATTTAGATCTTGGGAGGCTAGGCTGCTTTTTTCCTACTGTAAGCCATCTCAGACCATCTTCCATTATGCTCCATTTGGCATTATGGTCTCGCTTTGTCTCTCATTCAGTCCAAATCTGTCCATCCTGTATTTTTTTCTTGTCTTTGCTGGCTTTCTTCAACAGCATGTAAATGCTTACCTTTCACTTACTCATCCAATTTGTCATTCACGCCACTCCGACTCCATCCCTGCCCTCTTAACACTCCCCTTTATGTCTGTGCTCTCTCTCTCTGTCTCTCTCTGTCTCTCTCTCTCTCTCTCTCTCTCTCTCTCTCTCTCTCTCTCTCTCTCTCTCTCTCTCTCTCTCTCTCTCTCTCTCTCTTAATCTTCACATTGGACAAAAAGAAAAAAATGCATGTGAAGTAACGCTGATGGTTTTGACTCCCCTCGACTCCTCAAGCCTAATGCAATTAAATGAGCTGTGGCTGGCAGAGGAAGAGAAAGGTGAAATCCACAGCTAATCCAATCAAGCCCCGTCCAGAGGGCCCAGACGCAGAGCCCAGTCAGTCTACAGTATTAATTATTTCTGCGGGAAGTTTCGGGGGAGGAAAAGCTTTTGGAATCAGGCCTCGTCTCATTAGCTGATGACCTACTCACATTATTTCATTCCTTTATCTCGGGCAGCGCGCAACGCGTTGAATGCTGGCCTGACAAAAAGCTTCTGATGTTTTTTTTGTTTTTGTTTTTGTTTTTGTGTGGGTTTGTTTTCTGGGGTTTTTTGTAGAAGTTTCTTTGAACATATCAGTACTCTGTGTGTGTGTGTGTGTGTTTGTGTTTGTGTGTGCGTGCGTGCGTGCGTGCGAGAGAGTGTGTGTGTGTGTGTGTGTGTGTGTGTGTGTGTGTGTGTGTGTGTGTGTGTGTGTGTGTGTGTGTGTGTGTGTGTGTGTGTGTGTGTGTGTGTGTGTGTGTGTGTGTGTGTGTGTGTGTGTGTGTGTGTGTGAATGTGTGTGGAAGGGTATGTTGGGTTGTGTTGAGTGTATGTCTGTGAATGTTTGTGTTTTCACTTAGTTTTCCGTAGGGGTGTCTTTGTTTATGCTCTTCAAAGCTAAAATGAGTCTGAAGCGAGGCCTTTATTTTTTTCCCCCTGTAGATTCATGTAGTATTTGTTTCAAGGTTACCCTTGTGTTGTCTTTCAGGCCACCTTGTCTGAACTAAACTTGATAGACTGTTATGCCTCGCGAGCGCGAGAAGAAGACATGGTGTATTCAGGGGAGACTCTGACGTTATGTACTGTAGATGCAGTTTGGTTTGTTTCGCATCACCATTTCACAAATGGAATGGCACAATCAGGAAGTTGTGCACTTGAAAGAACGATATTGTCATTGGAGCTTTAAGAGGTATCATGCGGCTAACTTCAGAGGGATGATACCGCACCCTCTTGTCCATCCAATGCTGAATTGTATTTGTTGTTAACAAACCGTCTTGGCTAGTGTGGCCTTTTTACTTAAAGGGACACTGTGTGAGATTTGTAGCTGTTTATCGCCAGAATTCATGCTGCCCATTCACTAATGTTACCTTTTTCATGAATACTTACCACCCCCATCAAATTCTAAGTGTTCATTATGACTGGAAAAATTCCACTTTTCATACATGAAAAGGGGGATCTTCTCCATGGTCCGCCATTTTGAATTTCCAAAAATAGCCATTTTTAGCTGCAAAAATGACTCTACTTGGACCATACTAGGAAATATTTGTTTATTACTTCGTAAACTTTCATGTAAAGATCAAATTTGGCAATAGGCAGCCCAGTTTCAATGAGCAGCATAGTTGCAGTACCTTTTTTGACCATTTCCTGCACAGTGTACCTTTAAAAATTTGAGAAAGGCCACACTGGAGTGAACAAGTTCCGCTACCCGCACCTCCAAACTTCTGGTGTGCGTTGGCTTTCTCCTCCAATCATGTGGCTAACTGACAGCAGGGGTTTTAGTGTAGGGGTGGGCGATATGGCAAAAATGTTGTATCACGATATTTTAACATGAAATCACGATTTCGATTTTTTATCACGATCTTCCATCCAAAAAATAAAAACAACAAAAAACAACTTTCATATACTTGCAATTTGTAATTTGCAGTCAATAAAATGTTAACACACTGATGATACTCTCATAAAGTGTACAATTGGAATACAATAATGTAAAGAATAAAGTTAAGACAACAACACAAGTGAGAAAACATCACTCTGATACTGATAATAAACATCCTCACTGCAAGACGATCTATACGATTTCTCCACTTTGGCAGATTCGAGACGATATTTTACTCAATATCGCGATTCACGATATAATATCGTCATATCGCCCACCCCTATGTGCACGTGTGTGTTTGTGTGCGTGCAAGCCTGTGTGTGTGTGCGTGAGCTGGTGTGTGTGTACACATAGGTGGTGGCAGCAGCTCTGAAGCCCGAATGCCAGCCCTCCCTAGAGCCATAGTCTCAATTTTAGTGTAGTCACCACTTCAACTTGTCCTTCGGGTTCCACTCTATTTGTTGTTATATCTTATTACGCTGCTTAACGACAATAATAAAAAACTAAAAATAAAACATTTATATTCTAATTCTTAAATGTTTATATTTATGTATTTATTTAAATGTTTATGTATCATATTTTACTACACATAATATCTTGGATATTCTCCGGGTGTCTCGTTGTACTGCAGCACTGTATACCCGTGGCTAAATATAGTTCCAGCTATGCCGGAGTCCTGGCTTGCCAAGTGGCCCCTGCACGGGCCAAGTCCATTTCTGCTGTAAATCATACGGTAATGAGCCGGGTCTTCCCTCTGGTTGCGGCGTGCGGCATGGAACCAGTGTGAACGCAACGCAGGCTTCCCCCGCCTCCTCGCACTGACCCTGGCCATCGCCATCGCCCATCATCAGCTGCCGCTGACCGTTGAAAAGCTGAGCGCAGCCCCATGAAAGCGCACACACACACACGACTGCGCACGCACACACACACACACACACACACAAACACACAAACACAGACACGCAAAAGCATGCACGAGCATGCACACACACACACGCGCGCGCACGCGCACACACACACACACACACACACACACACACACACATACAGACACACACACACACACACACACACACACACACACACACACACACACACACACACACACACACACACACACACAGCAGCAGCAGCACAACCTCATACAGTACACCTACATTCCTGTAGGAATGCATCAGCTACCTAATCAGATGCAGCCAGACGCCACTTTTGTCCTGAGTCGCCACTGTGGCCTGTAGACAGCAGACATGATGCTGACATGGCACACATAGGAATTCCTGCAAGCATAGGTCTGCCCAAGAGCCAAGGAGAAAATAGATTAGAATGGCTGGATTGTTCAGGAAATCCTGAGAGGCTGTAAGCTGCTGTTCTTCTTTAGACAATCGGCTTCATTTTTTTTTCAGGACACACTACAAGATTGGTGTGTGTGTGTGTGTGTGTGTGTGTGTGTGTGTGTGTGTGTGTGTGTGTGTGTGTGTGTGTGTGTGTGTGTGTGTGTGTGTGTGTGTGTGTGTGTGTGTGTGTGTGTGTGTGTGTGTGTGTGTGTGTGTGTGTGTGCATGAATGAAAGTGTGTGTGCACTTCTCTGTGATTATCGGCTCGAGAGTAGCCCTCTTCAGAAAGTCCCCGTGGGATACAGAAGAGCAAGGTGTTGCCACATAATGTCTCTCTGGCTCTCTGACGGCCTGCACTCTCCACGGGGGTGAACAAGTCTTTGATGAGGTCAAGCTGCTCTCCAATTTCTCTGTTGTCAATCTCACCAGAACATCTTGTCTCCCTCCTCCACTCCCTCCCTTCCCGAGCCGCGCCTGCAGTCACAAACTGGTAGCATCAGCCTTGAGTAGGGTAGGATTCTTTTTATTTTTAAAGATATTTTGGGGGTTTTTGAGACTTTATTAGTTGAGAGAAACGGTAAACATTTTGGGGAGAGAGAGACAATTTGGCAAAGGACCCGGGCCAGAATCGAACCCGGGTCGCCAGTGTAGCGGCCCAGTGCTCTACCGTTAGAGCCACAGTAGAGCCAAGTTGGCAAGGACTCTTAGACTGATTTATACTGGACATGTAAGGACTCATCCCACAGCATCCTCCCTCCCCTGGTCTGCTCTTGATTGATTGAGTGATTTTATTTGACAATCTCAGTTCTTGAATAAAAGCAAATAGATGATTTAGTTTTCAGTGAACCACACCACATACTTCATTAAAAGAAAAAAACAGAGAGTCAGAATTACACAATAAAGCCCAAAGGTTTATTTCCATTGTGGTCCTTGATGTTGGACGGCAGCGTATGTTACAATGGCATGAGTGGCGTTGTGACTACTAAATCACCATTAAAACAATTGAATAAATAAATAACACCAATAACTACTAAGACTATAAGACCATATTACTTAATCTGCATACAAAAAGCAAGCAATTTCATATTATACACAACATACACCAACAACATTACATAAGGTCTCCCTACACTGACTGACCTTCAAAGTGTGTTTAAAACCATCTAAGTTGCTGATTGTCTTTATATTACTTGGCAAATTATTCCACATTCTCTGCTATTCTCCCTGATGTGTTTTTTCTCGTATATTATTTAGAGTGTGTTAGCTGTCAAATAAGAGATATCTGAAACCCCATGACTTGTTCCTCCACCACAACCAGGCATTTCCTATCTATATCTTTTGGTATCTTATAACTGTTTCAGTGTCTGAAGTTTTCTTTTCTGACAGTGTTCTACCAGTTCAGTGCCCTGCTAGTGTACAGTACACACAGTGATGAAAAAACTTGCTTTGGTTGAAAGCATTTTCAAAAGCAGTGACTTTTAACATGTGCATCTCTCTCTGTGTACAGAAACACACAGTTAAAGCAGCTGCTTTGGTTACATGTGATCTAAAAACATTTTCAAAAAGAGTTTCTGTGAACACTGTGTGTGTCTCTTGGCAGCATCACACTATGAAATCAGATGAAATCATTTTTGTAAGCAGTGACTGTAAATGTATTGGTATCTGTGCAGGATCAAACGTATTGTGTAAGTGTAGGTCCTCTCTCTGTACTGTATATCACAGGTTCAACACCCACCTTTATCAATACCTTCCTCCATCCATAGCTTAAGTGCCCTTGAGCAAGGGACCTGTTCCCCACACTGCTCCAGGGACTTTAACCAATTCCCTGTAACTGTTCGTCACTGTGGATAACAGCGCCAGCTAAGTGTAATGTGATGTTATGTTTGCTATGTTTAGTATTTGTTAATCTTGATATGAGTGTCTTGTGTGCTCTGTGCAGGATCACACTGAACGGAATGAAGGTGTCTCGGCCGGACGTGAAGATCGGCCGTTACCGGATGATCAAGCACGAGAGAGACAAGCACAACGAGCCCAACCCTCAGAGGTACGGGTTTTATGATGGTCCCATAATTACTTCAATCATTAAGAGCCGTGTGGTTGTGTGTGTGTGTGTGTGTGTGTGTGTGTGTGTGTGTGTGTGTGTGTGTGTGTGTGTGTGTGTGTGTGTGTGTGTGTGTGTGTGTGTGTCTGTGTCTGTGTCTGTGTCTCTGTGTGTGTGTGTGTGTGTCTATGTCTGTGTCTCTGTGTCTGTGTCTGTGTCTGTGTGTGTGAAAATGTGTGCGCGCACACGCGCATGTGTGGAGAGAGAGTGTGTGTGTGTGAGAGAGAGAGTGAGTGAGTGTGAGTGTGAGAGTCTGTATGCATATTTGTCCTCCCCTAGCCTAGGTCCCATGACCACAATGTCTGCTACTGTGCTTAAACAAAGATGTCAAACTGCCGTCGGTGCCTTGGTCACCTTAGACCAAACCCTTTTTTTTTACACCTAGTGCGACATCTGTGTAGTTCGCTGACCCAATGTTAGCATGTTTTTAAAAGGTCCCCCCAGAGTTCAGCTGTGCCCCTTTCTTCACCCTGCTGCCCTCCACTGTGCTCCTTTGGTGTGAGTTTACCATCCGTGATAGAGGGAGGCCACTGCATGCACGGACATTTATGTCTGCAAAGTGAAGGGTGTGCACATCCACAACATACACCCACAGTATATATCTTTTTGGTAGTGGCACGCTGTAATAGTCATTGAAAAGTCAACTACCATACTACTACAATAGTACAATACTATGACATAACACTGGGCCTTTAGTAATGCACTCTGACTTGGTCATTGCCATTTTGGTAACAGCAAATTTATAACGCTGTGTCTTAACAGGTTAATCCAGGTGTCAGATATTTATAGTAGATGTTTATAGTAGATCATGTTGGAAAGTGGCCAGCACACTGGGTGTATCCTCCAAAAATATTGTACTGCTGATCTTCACACAGGCTACATTTCGATCCCCTTGTGTTGTGGGATCTTCCTCAGGCCTTTCACTGCATGAGCAGCACACCCATCCACCATGCAGGGCGTCCTCTGGACCAGTGAGCTCCTTCACTGTGGGCAGCATGACGGGGCTCAGATGGGCTTGAATGGCCCATCATTTCCCGTTTTTGGTCCAGAGTACACAAACTGATTCAGGGAGCATCAGAGTGCTGTCAGATGGGTGGGATTGATATTCGAGATGAAAAAGTGGCCATTTCTCTCTCTCTCTCTCTCTCTCTCTCTCTCTCTCTCTCTCTCTCTCTCTCTCTCTCTCTCTCTCTCTCTCTCTCTCTCTCTCTCTCTCTCTCACTCACACACACACACACACACACACACACACACACACACACACACACACACACACACACACACACACACACACACACACACACACTGTCTCTGTGTCCTACTATCCCTGTCTTTGTACCTCCATCTCCCCCTCTCTCCATCCTATTTTTTTCTGTCATTCTCTATTCCTCTACCTCTGCTCTTCACTAATCTTTTCCCCTTTACTTTCTCTCTTTTTTTTCTCTCTTCCTTGCACTCATTCTCTTGCCCTCTCAATTTGTCTGCCTCTCACTCAATCTTTTTCTTCTTTCACACACACACACACACACACACACACACACACACACACACACACACACACACACACACACACACACACACACACACACACACACACACACACACACACACACACACACACACACACTCTCTCTCTCTCTCTCTCTCTCTCTCTGTCTCTCTCTCTCTCTCTCTCTCTCTCTCTCTCTCTCTCTCTCTCTCTCTCTCTCAATATATATCTCTTCAAGGGCCTCAAACAGCCAATTGTAATGCTGCTTCACTGTTCATTTCCCATTGAGGGGGTGGGAGACGGCAGCCAGTACAAATGAATGAGTTGTCAGGGCAAGTTTCTCTCAACTAGCACATCACTTGGCAAAAGTGGGCCTGCTGCCTCAAAAGTTCGCTCTCCATCCAGAATTGAAAGTGAGACACCACACTGATCATTATTCCAGGCACCGATTTTCAGGGGCTATCTTGACTAGCCTGAACAGGTTTTCTTACTCTCTTTTTTTTCTCGCACATATTAGTGTGTTTGCATCTAATGAGCCACCAGAGATTGGAACCAATTAACCGGCTGCAATGGCTTAATCAGAAATGGGAAAAGCTAATCAGATATGATAAAAAAGGCTCTTTTGGTGAAATGAGAAAAAGTCTTGTTTGTCTTTTAAGTCTTAAAGCAATTATTAAACTATGAATTGCTTAAAACTTCTCTAAGCAGCTTTTTTTTTAAATTAAAACATGATAAATAAATGCCCTTTTTTGTCCTTTGCAGTTTGAGTCAAGATTTCCTGTGGGCATTTAGAGTTTGCTAACGCTGAACCTTGCCTTAAACCACTTAGGGCTATATTTATTGAAGTTATCCTGAACTCTATAGCATACCCCCATACATATATCATTTATACATACAGTACATCATAACTTAAGTGACATAGCACTTTGCATCCCTGTTAGTTGGAGTGATATGAGATGGGTGCCCCGTGTAACACCCTTATCAGTATATACTGTGCCAGGGGCGTTGCTAGACCTATTTTACAGGGGCACGTGTCTGGGTAGTGATTTACTGTGCCCCGGTATGAGTTTAACAAAAGAAAACAACAATCTTGCTATCTTGGAGTTTAGCTCAAGTTTAGCATACAGAGTAATCTACAGAATGTGCACAAAATAGTGTACATGCACTACTTGCACTAATAAAATTAATTTAAAAGATTTTTTAAATAAATAACAAAAAAAAATGTTTTGCCTCCGCACTTTGCGCGCTAGCATTATGTCTTGGTGCCCTTCTGTGCCCCTGCTGACGCCCCTGTACTGTGCTCTCTGACCTGTCCCCTTGAACTCCATACCGTGTGGTGTCATCCACTCCGGCTCACCAGGACAAATAGCCGTTGTCGGTGATAGCGATGGGAGACACATAGACAAAAGCAGGCAGGCCGACAGTGGGCACCAACCACTATGAAAATCGATAAATCAGACATGTTGCCTTTGTGTGATGGATATCTCTTCATTTCATCAGTTCCCCTGCCATTTTAGATCTCATCTCTCTCTCTTAGTCTCCCTCTCCCTCTTCTTTTCTTCTCTCGTGCTGTTTCTCTCTCACTTTCTTTCTCCCTATTTTTTCACCAGTCCTGCTTTTGATACTCTTCCCAACTCTCTCTCCCTCCCCCATCTCTCTCTCTCTCCCTCCCCCGTCTCTCTCTCTCTATCTCTCTCTCTATCTCTCTCTCTCTCTCTCTCTCTCTCTCTCTCTCTCTCTCTCTCTCTCTCTCTCTCTCTCTCTCTCTCTCTCTCTCTCTCTCTCTCTCCCTGTACAAAGCGGCTGTATTGTGTATATATTCTGAGCTTCTGACTATTGAGGCTGAGCTTTTACTGTATAAAGGTGGCATGGTCACAGTGCATTTGGGAGACTAATAAATAATTCATAGCTGCCATAAAAACCGAGAAAGAAATGAAGAACCCCATTAACGCACATCCCCAGATTCCAGCCCTTTGTTCAAAAAATGGGATTACTTAAATACCAGTGGGATTCGCCAGATAAGGGCAGTGGGTTTTGAAACAGGTCCCCAAACTGAAGAAATATTTCTTCAAGACCCCAGCAGAAGTCATGGATGCTAATTCATTAGGCTTACACAAGAAGTGTTTCAGAAACTCTCAAGTGACTTTTAGTGCTAGCTGAGGGCTTTGGAAGCCAGGGTGAGTGCTGAGACCAGGACCACTGACAGCTTTGGCTGGGCCCAGGACAAAGTCATCTGAAAGGGCCCCAAATCCGATACAAACAATGTATTGAGGACCCATTGCTGGGCCCCCTGTCTCACTGGGCCCGGGACAAGTGACCCCTTTTTACCCCCCTGTCAGCTTCCCTGGCTGAGGCTGTTGGCATTCTGCAGCCGGTGTTCTGTCGATATGCGCTGCTTTGTCAAAATGAGCTACCTGCACCCATAAGCTGTTAACATACTTTGGTAACAGTTTATAATAAGGGATGCATAAAAAGCATTATAAAGACATAGTAAATAAGTAACTAATGATGAAGAAAACTTCCCCTATTATAAAATGTGTACCGATAGTTCCAACCCAAACCCTAACCACTGATCCAGGAGAGGTGTGTAGCGTGGCTCGATGGATAGGCGATGTCGACAGATAGGCCACTGGGTCATGAAGGGAAAGCCACGGCAGGAGGACAAACATCCCTCATTGTCTCGAAGCGCACCAGAGGTTCGGTAATCGCAGTGCAACAGCCCAGCCCCGTCCTTGAGAAGCCAGGCGCTAATCTGTCTTCCCAGAGATATTACGGCGTACACACACTATGGAAAAATATCACATTTATCACTTTTTTTAACTAGGTGTAAACAACTTAGCGCACATGCATTTTTTTGCATTCTAAACCGGTCCATAAAGTTTTTACAGCAGCTAGCTACTCCGCTGCTGCTGCCTTCTCCCTCTGCCTCTCCCTCTCTCTATCTCCTGACTGTTTCAAACGTACACACTCAAGTGCACACAGGCACAAATACACACACACACGCACACACACACACACACTACTGCCCAAGCCAACCCTGAGAGGACTGGTTGCTCATTTACTCGGGTGTGACTGGGGTGTGCACAAATTTGTGTGTGCGTGTGAGTGTGTGTACGGGCGGACGTTTCCATGGCTAAACATTCTCTCTCCGTCTCTCTCTGTCTCTCTCTCCCTCTCTCCCCCTCCTCTCTCTCTCTCTCTCTCTCTCTCTCTCCCCTTCTCTCTCTCTCTCTCTCTCTCTCTCCCTCTCTCTCTCTCTCTCTCTCTCTCTCTCTCTCTCTCTCTCCCCTTCTCTCTCTCTCTCTCTCTCTCTCTCTCTCTCTCTCTCTTTGGTCCAGAATTTTCCCTTAGAGGATGTTGGAGGTCCTTTTATAAGCCTCCGATTGAAAAACGTGTAGCGGACCTCCATTGGCGGCTCGCTCACGGGGCTATTGCCACAAATAGACATGTTGCGCACCTAAATCCAACAGTAGATAACAATTGTCTTTTCTGTGGGGGGGAGGAAACTGTCATGCATTTATTTTTTAATTGTGTGAGGCTTCGGGAACTTTTTGTTTTTCTTGCACCTTGGGTCTCAAAATTGGGGGATGTGTTTTCTCATGAGTTTTTTATTAGTGGGCCGGTGTACAGTGTGAGGAGGAGGAGCGAGGTGTGTTTAGTCAACTTTTTGTTGGG
>NC_085872.1:35552587-35580087 GCF_034702125.1 Engraulis encrasicolus
GGGTGTGTGTTTGGAACAGGGGGTGTGTGTTTGGAACAGGGTGTGTGTTTGTGCAACTAAAATGAAATGCTCTGAAGTCACTGAACGTCTGGTGTTATTTTTGTCTCGTCTTCTATTTCTCTCTCCTCTTCTTCTTCGTCCTCCTCTTCTTCATCTTCCTCTTCTTTATCTTCATCTCTCTCCTCTTCTTCTTCGTCTTCCTCTTCCTCTCCATCATCTTCTTCCTCTTCCTTTTCTTCCTCTTCCTCCACCTCTCCTTCTTGTTCCTCTTCATCTTCCCCTTCCTCCTTCTCCTCATCATCTTCTTCTTCCTCTTCCTCTGCTTCTCAAGGTTCAACCGAATCCAGAACACGAAGAACACCATGAGGAAGGACGGCATCAGCTCCCTGGTGTACCGCGTGGTCTCCTTCAAGAAGTACCCGCTCTACACCAACATCTCCGTGGAGATCGGCAAAGCCCCACCCAGAATCATCAGAGGCTAGCTGCTCTTCCGGAAGGGCTGTGTGGCTGGCACAGATGGGTCCACTTGCACACATGTTAACACACACAAACACGTTAACACACACAAACACGCATAGACACACATCCATGTGCATACATGCACATAACACAAATACACAGAGAAACAAATACACACACTCACACAAACAGACAGAGAAAAACTTTAGAAAACATCTTCTACAATCTCCCTCGGTCACACCCGAGAGAACACCGGGAGTTCACATCCATTGAAGTGACTCTTGTAAGACATCCAAAATAATGGGAAGCCATGGACCTGGACATCGAGTGGCTTACCTCTCAGGAAATCACCAAGCTTTCCACTTGGGCAGAGGGTCCACATACACTACACACAGATGCGTGCAGAAAATGCTCATGCATACAGACACACACATGAGCACTTGCACGTGTGCGTACACTCCGACACACAAACACCAACACAAACAAACCTACACATCACACACACACACACACACGCACATACACACACACACACACACACACGCGCACACGCACACACATATAAACACTGGAGGGGCATGCTGGAGAAAGAGGCTTTCCATTTAAGCAGTGCTGTAACTCCAAGCGGTTGCGGGGTTGCAGAGACACAGACACACACAGCCGCTGGTCGCTGGTAATCTGTGGAGTGCCACAGGCCACCAGAGGATGCCTTTTGAAGGAGTCCTAGAAGTTACTTTTTTTCATGCACAGTTAAGGACATTCTGCTGATGCTCTGGAGGGGGTGGGGGTGGGGGGTGGGGTGGGTTGGGTTGGAGTGGGGTGGGGCACTGGTGGGGGTGGGGGTGGGGTGGGGTGGGGTGGAGGTTGGTGATTGGGGAGGGTGTGTGGAGGGTGGAGCCTGGGAACTGAATCAGCAGCGGACAGGAGAGCAGACGGCTCCTCTCGTGTAAATCTGTGTGAACATAATGTATATCGCAGAATGAATGTGTCTTGTAACTGCAGTGACTGCAGTGTTCAGCTTTTCTCTCTCTCTCTATTTCTCTCTCGCTCTCTTCACTCTTGCTGTCTCATTCTATATTCAATCTCTCTATCTCTATCTCTCTCTATCTGTGTTTTTCTTTCTCTGTCTCCCTTGCTCTCTCCTTCCCTTTCACATAATATATCTAAAGACATAGACAAGCTTGACAGAAATGGTGCTGGACAGGGAGTTTATGGAACGTAAACAGAGGTGATTTTATTCCCTCTCTCTATCTTTTGATTCCTTCTTTGGTTGTTTCTGTCTTTCATGCTGATTCTTTCCTTTCATGAGGACAAAGCATTTGGTTTAACATGGAATGAAGTGCGTCTCCAAAAGACATTTTGTAAATGGACAGAGGTTGCTTTTTCTGGAAGCCTGAGAGAGTATCTCTGCTGCAGGTGACGGAAGATCTGCTGAAAGGACTACATATACAGGCTGTCCTCTGTCTGCGCCCGTTGTGAATTTCGCAGAAACAGTTCTGTAACGAAAAATAGCATATCTGTGCAACAGAGAAGACATTTTTTTCAAATGGTCTTTCTTTGTAGTGTCTTTCACCACCACCCCTTCCATCTCCTCCCCCCAGAACACCTAATGCTTTCACAGATCTGGATTTCAACTAGAATTCTGTTTGTGTGTCGGGTCGGTTGGATATTGCAATTGGTTTGTTTGTCGTTGATTTGTTTTGTTTTTTATTAATAGGCTATCATTGATTATTTTTTTCAAAAGCTTGTGAAAACCAGAGAGCAAGGCTTTTCAAAATGGGGAGTGTGTAGCAGAGATGAGTAGGCTGTAAGGCATTTGGCCTGATTAGCCCTGGTTAGATTCACATCAGGTCCCCCGAGACCTCCACATCTCCCTCCCTCTCGTTCTACTACTGAGAGTTGCTGCACCTGTTCAGGGGGTCCCCTTGCTCGCCCCCTGCTGGTCATGTGTAAAATGGCTTGTATTTGAGGGCCTCAAAGGCTGAGTGAATGGAGTCAACGATGCTGTCTAAAGTCTTTAGATTTTGCAGTGATCGTCAGCAACATTGTTGAAGTATGAGATAACTATAAAAGGTATATTACTCTATTCCTGTAGTGGGAAGTAGCAATATCTCACAAACACCCTTTATCGTTTTCTGAAGCCTTTCAGTTCTTCTAAACAAGCCTGTTCTTTTGTTAATGTTTTTTTGTGTGTACTGCCTGAAACACCAAACCGATGCCTTCAAATTGTTTGTCATGAGGGCCAAAACAAGACTGAGGGTATTTTTTGATTTTTTTTGTTAAGGTATCTGTTGTGTGATGTGACGTGGATATTTCTTTTGTACTTTCTGACAACTCTCCCACATCAGCATGAAGGAGAACGCGTATCAATGATCTCGATCTTTCTCTCTTTTCTCTTTTCATTGGCCTTTATTTTCTCTCTTTTTGTTCTCTTTTTTATATTCTTGTTTTGCCTTTCTCTTACATATCCTTCTAATCACTTCATCCATCAAGCGCTGTGTGAATACGGCATTGTGTGTTTGCTTGTTTTTTATTATTATTATTTTATTTCTATCATTGTTATTTTTGTTGCCGACCTGGAGTGAAGATTTCAGCTGCTGCGGACAAGAGATTCACTTCAGGGCGATCGCTGGACCCCTTCTCAGCTCCATCTCGGCTGTCCAGCTGCTGCCTGTTTGTTTATTTGAGTGCGTGCTATACTGCTGTGACAGAGAAACAAAGATGTTCTGCTCCCTACACTGGATCATTGCTTTTGTTTCACTCGAGGCCAAAAAAAAGAGTGTAATTCCAGTTCACTAAAGGCCTTAACAATGTTTATTTGCTGAACATTCTTTTATTTTCCTTGTGGGTATGTGGTGGTTTACCATGTCTTTTCAACTATTTGAAAACAAAGTAGAATTGTTGTGTTCTTGGCATATTTATTCTGATGAATTGGCAGATGCCACTGGAAATTAATGTGTTTTTTTCGAACTGGTTATTAGAATATTGCCTGATTAAAAACACATTTTTCTGTATAAAAAAGGACAAAATCAAACAGAAAAAAAGGAATCTAACAGTACTCACTTGTTTGCTCCTCTTGTGAATCTGCCTCTGCTGGTCGTCTGGAATACATTATTACAGTCAATGGTGATCTCAGTATAATGTTGGTTTGCTATTGCTAACAGTTACCATGTGCTGTTGTCATTTCGATGCGTTTGCGCATTTTCTGCAAGTTAGGCGTGTTCGTGAAGGTGGACCTCACATGTGCTTATTAGTTCATGCCACATATCTAAATTTTAGGCATGTCTAAGAAGTCAAGGGTTGTGAAACTGTTCACATATCTAGCAGTTGTCGTACACCCAATGGTCAATGGGATGTTCTCTCCATTGACACAAGTACCAGAGTGATCAACATTGCAAGGGTCCAACTACGTAAATCGCAAGGCTCCTATGATCATACCCCTAAAATAGCCACTATCACACAGTGTCTATTTATTCGGTTTGGGCCTGGGTCTGTTTGGACATATTTGCTCCTCTGTGAAGGAGTGCCATTCAGAGCCTTACCTGGGCATGGGCTGCTTGTCCCTCTGATGCAGTATTTGGTCCTATTACAGGTTGCCATACTGCAGTGAAACCAGTGGAGACACCAACAAATGGCCCTATTTAGAGATTTTAACCCCTTCAACCCCTACCCCAATCCGACCCCCCACCTCTACCACCCTCCCATCACCTTAGGGCCTATACAACATCACATCACCTCTACCCTTGACTGCACACATAGAGGGCTGGAGCGCCAGGGTCTCTGTGTCATCCCACAGCCCAGAGCCCAGTCGTGTCACAAGGGGACGGCATCCCGTCAGCTTTCTGGTTCACTGCTTCCTGCTTTCTATGTAGCCGTCGGTCAGTAGGCCCACGAATAGACACACAGTGTCCCCTACATCATTGTGCTCTATGTATGGCTCTTTCTCCTTTGCCCTGTTTCTGTCTGCCTTCTCATCTCTGTGCCTCTCTGTCTTTCTTTCTCTCTCTCTACTACTACTACTACTGCAATCTCTCACCCTCTCTCTCCTTCCTCTACCCACCCCGCCTCACTGTCTGTCTCTCTCTCTCTTTCTCTGTCATTTTGTGCCTCACTTGTTCTCCAACCTGCCAATGCTGTCGTCTTGTCATCTTTTGCCACGTGTCCTACTCTTATCTTCCCTGCCATTTCTCACTCCCGTCCTTTCTCCCATCTCTTCTTTCTTCTTACTCCTCATGTCTTTTTCTCGATCTGGTGATTGTCACACCTCTATTTGTCCCCATCTCTCTTGCCCAGTCAGTGAACTTCACTTCGCATTTCTGCAAGGTAGTTTTTTTTCCCCTCCTCCTCCACAGTACTCTTTATTTGATTTGTAGGATGGGCAGAAGAACAACGGTAACACACAACACAACAGGGGAATATGACGAGCACTGGAAGCATCTACTGACCGCCTTGGGCTTTGGAGCCTGTGGTGCATTTTTAAAGATTTACTGTACCTATATAGGTTTTTTGTACGTTGAATGTCTAAAAAAATGTTATATCTTATATAGGATGCATAATGTCATATCAAACATACTTTTTATATACAATCAATAAATCTGATGGGCAAAGATGGTTTAATGGGTGTCCTCCGTGTCTGTCCTTTCCTGTCATGGACTTTGTGTCCTTGAGTGACTGCCCACACCACTGGGCATGAGCTAATATATAATATATATACTGTATATATATTTAAAAAATGTACTTCATTGTACAAATGGCAACGTTTCGATCCACCAGTGGGATCTTCCTCAGGCCTGAGGATGTGTGAGGAAGATCCCACTGGTGGATCAAAACGTTGCCGTTTGTATAATGACATAACGTTTGTATTTTCTTGGACCTCATGCCCCGTGTGCGGACCAGTTTATCACAATGTCTACCATTTTTGTCTGGCATCTGGATAATGGTTTTGTGAACGTGCGCACACCAAGCTCCAAAGGCACCTCAGCGACTGCCCACCATTCACCCTGTAGCCAGTGGTCTCTTTCATGGCTGTCAAGGAGGGGCCCAGACAAGGACTGGCCATGGACTTATTGTTTTTCCCTCAGGGTCTAGTGCTGATGATTCCACATGGAAAAAGTGAAGAGTAGTGTGGCTCGAGCCCTTTTTGGGGAAACAAAGTCAGCGTTTCCATGCTCTCCCATGATGGAGCTGGTGTTACAGCCACGAGACTAATTGTGTCTGGTTCAGCAACAACATGATGGAGACCCAAGACTCATATTGGAAAATACGGATGGGGTCAGGGTTAAGTCAGTGCAAAGTAAATAAATAAAAAATCAACTGCAAAGCACAAAGAACTTAAGTTGGGGGGTGGAGGCTGCTGCGTGTGTCTGTGTGTGCATTTATTTTGAACTTTGCTAGGGGTGAGTAAGTCCGTCTGTCATCTCCTAATGGCTTGAGGGACAAAAGAGGTGAATTATACATGCTGCCAAGACAATTATGTCTACGACATTTAACAAAATGTGTGACGGCTTATTGCTGAGAGCCAGGGAGGATGAAAAAAAAGCAAGAGCTCCAATATTTAAACCTGGTGTGCCTATCTTTTTTACTGGGCCGAAATCTCCACCACAACAAAAGAACATGACAGTTTTATTAGTGATGGGGAAATCATGTCCCCAAACTGTCAGGGTTGGCAGGCGGTGCGCGGCTGCCTGTGTAATGAAGCTGAAAGTGTATATATCTCTCTGTCTCTCCGCTCCGAGAGGCTTCTGCTCCTGATTCATTACCAGTATTAGCCCCAGTCGAACCCAGCCGAGTCGCATATACCAGTCACATGCATGCACAGTGGCAAGCCACCTACACAGCACACTGCTGGCCCGATCCATGGGGGGATATACTACAAAGTAGAAGAGGTTGAGTGAGTTCTTCTTTATTGTGCATGTGTGCATGATGAAGTTATATCACCTGCCCACAAGTGAATGCAAGAAAGCAATTTCCTTTCAGTAATACAGACTTACAGCCGATGACAGGATACCACATTCATCCTATTCTTGTGGAGAGTTGGGGAAGATGAAACTCTTTATTACAGAGTGTATTCAGCTCCAGCTGTTGTACAGAAGGCATATGTATTCAAGGCAGACAGCCCCATTTGTTACAGAGGCAGATTGCTGACAACCTAGGCTTTAACTCTGGACCATATTTCTACAGCATCAGTAACATTTTAGCTATACAAGGCTATTTGAAGTATTGAACATCTAAAGTTGTGTTGCCCAGTGTCAGTTGATCACATTCCGAAATGAGATGTGGAGATGGGGGGTTGGGCGGACAAGAAAGGGGTCAGTTGTCAGGTCTGGGGGGGAGATGGATGGGTGGGGGTGGCATATTTGGTTCCTCAGTTGTTGACATTGTATTGGGGAGGGGGCCCTTCATATGACTTTGTCCCGGGCCTGACCAATGCTGTCAGTGGCCCTCTGGCTGAGTTGCACTTTCCCAGTTCACTACCTACTGTACTTCTAGTTTCAGTTACCTGTATAATGCCTCCTTGATGCTGGGCCTACTTAATTTCTACAGTAACTGAACAAAAATCTTTTTTAATTTCACGCTTCTGCTGTGATGCTCAACCTATCACATTAGTAAAACAAGGAATTCATCCTCATTGGCATAACTTCGTGAATCCTATCCTACACTGAAAAACTGATCCAATTAAGCATACTCTGACTCAATTTCTACCCTGGCTAGGGGTAAAATTCTTGCCGTTGCATATTTTAACATACTACACATGAACCATAAAAACAATGGTCTTAAGATTGTCTTCCAGTAACTGACGGCCTTACCACATAGTGGATTTTCTCTAGTACATAGGCCTAAACTTTCCAGCTACCAAATAAACTGACATCATCCATCTTCCTTGACGACAATGTTGAGAAGCTATCCATCACGAAAACACCTCATTCAGCTGAGCTATCACATCACCACAGAGATGCTTTGTATATGCAACTAGAACAGATCAAAACACTGGAACAACATCTTATTCAATCCACTTCTACAACTGCTGTTTTCCCTGACAAGACTACGGCTGCGTGTATGTGTCAGACTTACACAGTGTTCTCATGTCAGCTCTTGCTCCTGGCATTGAAGACAGTGCCAACAACGCAGTCTCATCACAAGTCAGTCAGACTGCAGCCTACAGATGCCTACAGACACAAGGGTGCTTGTTTCACTCAAACCTTTGGCACTTAAGTTGCACCCACATCCAACCAACTACATCTTGCCATGAAATTTACCTGTCAAATTCATCCAGTTATAGTTGAGATAGAAGCTTGCTTTGAAAATATCAGATAGAGTGGATGACAACTTCCTGATCCTTACCACAGGTAAAACTGGGGTCATGATTGTAGGGACACTCTGAGACACTCTGAGAATTACACGTTCAAGCTTAACTGTATCTGCCAGCACATCTACCTTTTACGATACATCCAAAACATGCTCCAGGAACCTGGAGTAACCTGCCATTGGACATGCTGTTCTTTTCGAATAAGGAGTATTGACACCCTCAACCAGGCGACGCAGCCGTTGGTGAGCAAGTCGGGGCCTGGTCACCCCCGCCTGGGTCGCCTGGGTGAGGGTGTATGATGTTAGCCTCGCACGCCATCCTACGTACTTCCGCCAAGACACTTGGTAGTATTATGGGATGGTCAGGACCAGGCTAGTATGATGTTGCCAGACACAAAACACTCGATGAGCCCAGGATACTACAGTAACTGAACAAAAATCCTGATGATGCGTCCCAGTGCATCCATGAGGTGTATCTTGTATAGTTGACAAAATCAGAAAGGTCCCTTGTCAACATTGCCTTAAAGTCTAAAACCAAAGCCTTTCATAAGTGTTTACAATTATACAGTGATTTATAATATGGCATAATCTTTTAACACAAAGCAATTGTGTTATTGACTATGTGTCGTATTGTAACTACTGTATTACTTCAAGATTCACAACAGTGTTTTCTGAACCAAACGTCCTATTGCATTAATAACACTGTTGGTGGATTTAAATAGTGAAATAAAATAGGTGAACTGAACAAACTACATTTAGTAAACAAAATCAAACGCTTAAAACGTTTTTTTCTACAAACACAATTTTATTATGTATCCCTGCCAAGCACATCTTCAAAATGTAGAATTGCTGCTTCAACTGGATACAAGTAGATCATACATACAGTAAAGACATCATTGAAAGGTACTAAATATACGCAAAAAGTTCTAAAATATACAGTTAATGTGCATGTACTGTAATAGTCACAAAGAATGTGCTGTCCATAGCTGGCATAAGCATTCCAAAGCCTACTGCAGTAAGGTACACTCGGTACACAGTAGTAGTACTACATAGAGAAGTAATTTATATTCTAACCTACACCAGTGATTCTCCCAGTCTTACATGGCAGGCCCCTATGACAGTCACTTACTGCAGTACACATTTGCCTGCTAAATCTATTCTATGTTAGTATTGGTCAGAAGTCTGAGCTTACAGTTATTCTACCCCCCACCCCATCCCACCTTATGTTATTTCTCTGCCGTAGCTATGGTACACAAGCAGTGGAAGCTACACTTGTCACCAAATAGGAAAATAATGATATAAAGTTAGTACACTTTAAGAGCAATGCCACTGCATATAAAAATTGGTAGTTTGCTGTTGTTTGGGTTTCTAATTGGGTTTTAGGGGCCTGCCCCTCCTTTGGGGAACCACTGCACTGCATCGTACACATAATTGCCACTTAAGTAGTTCATTGAACACAAGCAATGCACTGCAACTCATCCAGCACAACAAGCAAATGTAGCATACCTCAAAAATATATGCCGAAGTACCCACAAGTAGCCTGGCTCTCACGCAGACCCTTTGTGCATTTCCGCTCAACTTACAACCATCGCGTGAGAACCAGGTTACCCACAAGACCAGCATATGCATTTGAAACTATGTGACAGTATATTTGGTATACATTGAAGTGATTTATGACACCTCAACAATGCTATCTACAGCTTACGTGTAAACGCGTACGTGTGTGTGTGTGTGTGTGTGTGTGTGTGTGTGTGTGTGTGTGTGTGTGTGTGTGTGTGTGTGTGTGTGTGTGTGTGTGTGTGTGTGTGTGTGTGTGTGTGTGTGTGTGCGCGCGCGTGCGCGCGTGTGTGTTGCATTGGTAAAGTATGTTTATACTAATAGCTTCAAACCATATGTGCAATATGTAATGGGTAGTTGCAGTAAGCAGCAGGTCTATGTTAGCCTTATAGCCTTTGGTTCGTTTTTTTCTCTCAACAAGGTTAGTTGAGGAAAACAAATACACAAAGTACAATGCATCAATAGCAATGAGCCCTACTACACCCTCACTTAACCCTACAGACTATGCATAGGGTTCAAATGTTTTCAGCTACACACACATTCATAAGCTCTTTTGACGATGAGCCTCGTTTCAGACGAAGAAGAGGACCTCCATTAATCGCCATGATTAACCAACCAGTTGTTAAACCAGTTATTAACCACTTATCCAGTCCCTTGCCGTCTATGGGGCCTCCCCCGTCGAACAGTTCTTCACGCGGGTGCAGGTGGCCAGGCGGTTGCCCTCCCAGTACCCCGCATCCTGGCCGTCATGGCAACGGCACCTGGTGCAGGAGTCCACCCATACGGGCTCGCCTCCAGGGATCACCTGGGCCCGAGTGGAATCCACATAGCAGTTTGGACCTGGCGGGAATGGGGGGTTGCGGAGAGTTATAAGTACATGGGTTATAGACGTATATTAAAAAGAGCATTCAGAGATGGCAGTCTGGCTGTCTGGTCAGTGATGGTGGTGACTTTTTTCATCATGTGATGCATACTATAGGTATGGGTATGTGTGTATGTGTATGTTTGGCCAAGTGTGTGTGTATGTCTCCATGTGTGTTTCGCTCCCCCTGCACATGACACACACAGGCAGCACACAGACAGACAGACAGACAGACAGACAGACAGACAGACAGACACACACACACACACACACACACACACACACACACACACACACACACACACACACACACACACACACACACACACACACACAGAGGGAGACCAGCAAGCAGACAGACATAATAACCAATTAAGTCACCATAGCAGAATGTTAAGTTGCGGACAAAGAAAAATTGGGTAATGAAACTGAACTGAAACGGAAAATATATTGTGGTCTGTTAATAGACCTTGACTGCCATCACAAAGGGAGAAATGTTGACATTACTGAAACACAAAAAAGCAGAAAAAAAAGAAATCTGTTCCCACCAGGCAACAATAGACCATCACCACACCACAACGCTGCGAACCAGCATGTTGACAGTACATGAGGCATTGCATAACTGGCTATTATAATATTGAATTTGGTGTGTGCAAAAGTCATTTGTACTTTCATTACGGTGCCAGACAAGCACCGATGCTATCACTGAACGCCCCAATGAATTAGGCATGCCTTGGAACAAGAAAAGTCTGACACACTTTTCCTGCATTGTATTTGGGTACATTATTTGTAACGAGCTAAAGGCACACAGACGCCTCTCTCCTCCCCAACACTAATCTGCTCCATAGTGACATTAATGAGCCGCATGAATTTTTCAGCGAGGTCACTCACCATCCTTGCACTCCGGGCAGCACTTCCCCTTCTGGTAGACGGGATTGACGCAGGGCGGGGGAGCGCAGTCGGCCACCAGGCACCGCGCGATGCCGTCGTTCTCGCACGTGCACTGCTCGCACTCGGAAGGCTGTCAATCAATCAATCAATCAATCAATCACACGAGACAGCAAATGGTGAGAGAAACAGCGATGGCCGTGTGTCATAGTGACAGCCCCCCATGCAGCTCTCTCTCTTACACACACACACACACACACACACACACACACACACACACACACACACACACACACACACACACACACACACACACACACACACACACACACACAGTGTAATTACTAATGCTGTCAATTCAGTAATGTTATTCTTACCTTTCCTACATATTTTGTTCCATATCTTACAATAACTATGCATGACTTTGTTTTATGTGTTATACGTGTGTGCACGTTACGCATGTGCATATCTGCCCCAGGACACTTTCATTTCCTTCGAGAACAATAAAGCCTCTCTACTGTCTACTCTACGTCTCCACTAGTATATCTCTATATGAAAACTTCAGATGCAAAACCCTCCAAAATAGAATTTTCACCAAGTACGGAAAAAGTCAATTGAATGTTATTACCAAGCACAGCAAGTCAAGCCCAAATAAAATGAGATGGACTAATTTTTGAGGTTTACTTTATATTAGGCTCTTTAGCATGACACAGCTCAATCGTAAAGCAAAAAGTGGCGGCCGAGTCATGCTGTGTCGAGCTGTAGGTCTACCAGAAAACCGGCAGTGGAAAAGAGCATTATATTTATTAGAAACACAGCCTTATGCACTTTACAGAGTTTTACATCTGAACTCATACTGTACATACTGTGTCTGTCTGTATACAGCTACATGTTTCAGTGCACTCTTCTGTATACAGCTACACACGTCATAAACCTATATTACTATCTTCCTGATGTGACCTTTTGGGGGCCATGTGGGGCCTGCAGTGGGGGTGGGGGGCAGAGGAGCTGATAATGAGGAGCACGGGGAGCCAAAGCCACTCAGGCACAATAACTGTGATCCTTTCCCTGGAGGAGCAGGGCCACACACATTAACCAACACAAAGACCAGGAAATCAATGAGTGCATTATGAATAGCAGACTATTTTTTATTGAATTGTAATAGATTGCTTTTTCTCGAACCTGGTTATGTTCATCATCATCGCCTACTCTGGGTGATGTAAATTTCATTCTTAGTCCAATAGACGGCCACAGTTGGAAGATTTATCATCATTCAGTATATGATATTAAAATGTAATTTCCAGGAGGACATTAATATCATAGCTTAGATGTAACTGATATAGAGGGGCTAATGAAATGTAGGCCCACACCATGCTTTCGTTTTATGATTTTATACTGCCTCCCTGTGGTAGATGTACATCATTAAAATAATAATTTCACAGAAAGCTAAGAGGGCCAACAGGAGAAGCTATAGCTGTAGGAAACATGGCTGAGAAATTGACTAGAACATAATTACTTCATCATCATGATCTTCTAAACATACAGTTAGATATTGCAAAATACGGTTCAATATATTTATAGAGACTAAATATATAGAAGCATAAAACACCCCAACTAATTAAAAATACATAATCTTATGTAAACTGTCCAACCACTCTGGCACACCCTTGTCCTAAGCCTGATGTTACATCCATTAGCCACATGGTGGCATTGTGGGTCTAGGCAAATTTAGAAAACCATCATTTGCCATTTGAAGATTTACACACTGTTCTTTTTCATTTGTCTGTTTTTCTCAGTTACATCTGATCCTGAGAACACATATCTTGCCTAGTGAATATAGAGTGGTCAAGAACATGGCAACGTCAGCTCAAGGGGAAGAGGCCTATTGGGATAGCCTAGTATCTAGCCTATTTCTGAATCTCATTGACATACTTATTTTAGAAAATATCAAGGAACACTACTTTTACCATAGGGCACTATAACAGTAATTTGCGATGGCATTATAACAGATAATGTGTAGCCTGCAGACACATCCTAAATATGCCAGCATGGGGCATGAGATACAGGGTCTTGTAGTGCTGTGTTGTATTTTACTAAGCAAAATGGTGATTAAAATGACCCATTTGTGTGTTACAAAGGTGTGAAATCATACTCAATGTAAACTACTCTACCTGGAATTGTTGACCCAAGTCGTACACCTCACCACGGTACTCGCAGCCGATCCTCTCGCACCTTGGGCAGCAGTCAGTGGGGTAGTGGCTAACATGGATGCAGGCTGAGGGTAGGGACGTGCACTCGGTTCTTGCGCAAGCCGAACCCTCCGCCGTGCATTCGCACTGGGTGCAGTGGTCTGAGTCCAAGAAGTACCATTCCCCCACGTAGTAAACGCTGCCGTTCGCCTCGCATGTATTCTCGTGGCCAGCAACAGAGAAAGCCATGCTGCATTGAATAGGAACCATAAGTGCCAGCCAAGTGCGAATAATTCCCAAAGGGTAGTTCTTAGACCCGATCATGACTGTCGAAGTTATGAGCCGCGTCGATTAGTGGGTAACGTTCAATAATTAGGAAGTCCTGGAAAATGCGATTAAAATCTTACAAATGTGCTCTACATCTTGCGCAGCTGATGTTCCTTGTGACTTCTGCAAAAAGTGTAGGAGGGCCAGGTAGTCCTGCGCTGCGAGTCTGTCGACTCGAGGGCTGCTGTACAGCTCCCAGAGAAACATCTACGCCTCTGATGGGGTTATGTTTCAATTTACACGTGACAGCCAAATACCACCAGAATATTGATGGAAATCTATGCCAAGACCTGACTCCCCCTTTGTTACATTGTTGCATTACTTTGAATGTATTTTAGTGGACAAAAAATGTGTGGACTATTCGGCTACGTAGTGCCTTTATACCTTTTGTTCTTATATTTAACACAATTCACGTAGTATGTTTACAAAAAAAAACTATACATTACTCTCTCATTGCAACCGACAGCATTATTTACATGACTTGGGGGCCTCAAAGAAATGTTTAATCGTCGACCTTGTGATCTCGCGATGGTTTGTGCTTGGATACACGAATGTTTACTATAGTTACAGGAAGCAACGCTTCTGTTCTGTGTGGCAGGTGCTGGTTATTCTGCAAACTTTGGCAAAGGTAAGTGACATGTATCATGATCATACACTTATTTTTCGCTAGACAGTTGGTTTGTTGTAGTTGTGTTATTCATTGAAGTTTTGTGTTGGATAAGAGTGTCGACTTGTTGAAACAATCCTGCTGCCACTGCGATATGACTCGCCCAGTGATGGGGAATGCCTGCGTGCATGCACAACACAAAATGTATTTGAAATTAAACTTTACATTTCAATGCCTGTCTGTCCCCCTTTCAGACGTTTGATCTGCGAAGCAGCTTATGGAATCGTTGATTAGAAGTTATGGGAGAATATCAACAACACCATTCACTATGGAATTTAATCATAGAGTACATCCCGGAGTCAGAACTTGCCGAGATCCGCACTATTATTGGCGAAGCAATTATCGATTGTTACACAGATCTGTACGCAGAGGTAAGGAGCTGGTGTGACATCGACATGAGTAGTGTTTTTACAATAAAGTTGGTCTTCTCACGAGAATGTCCAGCATCCTACATGGATAACATAATCCAACAATATTTGAGCACCACCTCACAAGAGTTACATACACACGCGCGCGCACACACGTAGGGCCTACACACACACACACACACACACACACACACACACACACACACACACGCACACGCACACGCACACACACACACACACACACACACACACACACACACACACACAGATACACAGAGAGAGAGAGAGTGACAGAGAGAAAATTATGGAGAAATAAGGAAAGGCATCTTAGGGAAGCTTTTATTGCAGACTCCATATAACAGTCTCCTAGAGTCCGTATCTGACATGTCCCCTTATAGTAGGCCTATAATATCAATGTCAAAACTCACAGTAAGCTACTAGAACTATAAGTACTGTCTTTCCATCAGACAATGCCACATACTATTTGGGCAAAATCCAGTAGTCCAGGGATGTCAAATTCAGGCCCGGGGGCCAAATTCGGCCCGCGGAGCCATTTTATTCGGCCCGCGAGATCATTTCAAATCTGTATTATAGTTGGCCCACATACACCATCAATGTATAGCATAATATGACTTGAACATGAAATTTACTGTGTCACAGGATGTGTAGACACATTTGAACTAACAAACATGATGGGAAAGAGTGTATGTGAAATTTAACTATGAGTATGAAGTGCATGAAAGCACAATTTTAGTCAATTTTTTAGAATAATTGTGGAGTTCGGCCCGCGACTTAGTTCCAGATTTTGATTTTGGCCCTCAGTCAATTTGAGTTTGACACCTCTGCAGTAGTCTATAGACCTCACCTGTCATATATTAAATGAGCAATTAGAGAGCAGTAAAGACCAAAGAAACTCAAGAGAAAGAACAATCTCTTGGCGGGGAATGCATTGGCCACGGTGTAGTACGGGGGCGTTGCCTGAGGACACGAGTGGATGGAAAATTAACTCCCTTGCGCATGGTCATTGGTCAGTGGGTGCGATGGATGCCATTTTCGTACTCCCTTGCACATGGTCAGTGGGGGCGACACCATGATGGATAATTTGTGGCCAAGTAACGGCAGCTGTTGGTCAGCAGTAATTGCTGGGGGTAATTAAGGACAGCTGACAGACATTCACGCTGTCCTATGACCTGTTGCTAGTGAATAACATTTCCGTACTCCCCTCGCCATCATTTCCTACTACGCTGTTATGACGTGAGTAAGCCCTCTTGTCTCAAGCCTCTTTGGTGAAAACCACCAGTGAGCACATTTCAGAGTACTACAACTTACTTGTAGGCTGCACACGGGCCTTGTGTAACAGTCAGATAAGTTAGCTCGCCAAGTTTACTTTTAAGAAGTCAGAAGAACAGTTAAGGACTAAACTCTGTAGACTGAAAACCTTGGCTCAACTTCTCACTGCCGTGCTCAATTCAAGTAAAACTAAAAGTTCAACTGGGTTGAACGATGTTTGCTGTTGGTAGCTGACTGCCTACCCTCTGAAAATGAAAGTTGTGATGGACAGCAGCCGGGTTGCTTTGCACTCAGTAACCCTCTCCCCCAAGGTCACGGTCTACAGCAGGCTGATTCACAGGAGATATGCTAGCTCCCTTTTATGTTTATCTCAGGATATGAGACCATGCCTGTTTCTTGGACGCTGGCCAGGTGGCAGTGAGCTCTGAAATAGCTAGGCTTTCGAGCCTTTAAGGTGGCCAATCCAAAAGGGGAGTTTTTGCACTACGAGGAAGTTGTGAATTACGGTCTGCTTTTCATTACGTGGCCTAGTAAGAAATGTAATTTCAAATTCTTTGTATGACCAGTGCATGTAAAGAAATTGACAATAAAACCTACTTGACTTGACTTGACTTGACTAGTGGGGATGTGTGAGGTGATGTAGCGCTCGTCAGGGGACAACTCCAAACTCCAGGGAAGAGTTGACATTAGTCAAACAGCTGAACCCTTTGACTTGTAGTATTAGGAATTGTGACTTCATTTCTTCGAATTGGGGACGTGAATTGTGTGTGTGTGTGTGTGTGTGTGTGTGTGTGTGTGTGTGTGTGTGTGTGTGTGTGTGTGTGTGTGTGTGTGTGTGTGTGTGTGTGTGTGTGTGCTTTTGAAAATAAACTTAAAATGGGAACTGGCATCATACCAGGCCATATATTGAGCCTAATGAATACACAGTTACATAATAATAATTGCATTATTCTGAAATGCCATAACAACAGTGCGTATCTGCCTCGTCTTCAAGCATACAGTCATTGTTGCATGAGGTAGTGGCCTGGTTTTCCACATGCATGCCTCCCCTCAGCAGTTCCCCTGACCGACTGTCTGGGCACACATTTCCACACGAGGACTTAAAAAAACGGCAATTGAGTAACTCGTAACTACCCAGCAACAGCCGCTCACATCATAAACACCCTGGCCCCGAGTGGCCTTGACCGGGTTAGCCGAAACAGACGACCACAGGTCAACCAGGCAGGGGCAGCCCTCCCCGCCCAGGCCATGGAAGGGGAGAGAGAGGGGAGAGAGGGTAATGACAAGGGGGGGGCAAGAGGGAGGAGGAGAAGGATGGAGATGGGGTGGCAAGGCTGCAGAGGTGGGGAAGGGTACCCAAGGAGCCAACACAACTCA
The DNA here is from genome assembly GCF_034702125.1 of Engraulis encrasicolus. Classification (NCBI taxonomy): domain Eukaryota; kingdom Metazoa; phylum Chordata; class Actinopteri; order Clupeiformes; family Engraulidae; genus Engraulis; species Engraulis encrasicolus. The sequence continues at coordinate 35,569,877 of NC_085872.1, forward strand.
GCCTTACTGAGCTCAGCTTTCCACTCCTCTGGGCAGCTGCCAGCTTTTTGAAGTGTGCTTTCGGGCCTCTGTCTGGCATTGTTTAGAGGGTTGAAAGGCGAGACTGACAGCAGGTACCCAGAGTGTTAATGGGGAGCCGGCCAGGTGTGTAGGGGCTCCAGAGAGCCTAGCTGTCAACTGTATTTATTTCTTTTGAGGGGGATTTTTTTATAGATTTCTTCTTTTTTTGTGATATTTCCAGCTTAGCAAAAGTGCTGCCTTGAAATGGTCTGAGTAAGAGGTCAAACCCTGCAGAAGAGGGAGGTGGGGGGAAGCAGAGCAGCGTCTTAAAGACCCATATGGTGGGGAGAAGTGAGTCAGACAGGATTCATTAAAACCCTGGAAACAACTAACCCCAAGTCTTTCCCAATCTAAAGCTAAATCCAGCATCGACTTTTCAGTGCATTGTTGCAAGCAAAAGTAAAAAAAAAAAAAAAAACACTGCTCATGAGTTTGTTATTATGAGTTCGGAGTTGAAATGTTTTTTTTTTTTTAGGTGCAGATGTGGGGCCGTATTTGGAGGGACTCCCTCAGCGCCCAGCAGGGCGGGCGGCCCAGGACCACGGCGTCACCTCTAGCTGACCCACCGGCCATCAAAGCCCTTCTCAAGGCAGAAATACAGCTGCTGCTGCAGTCAGTGAGAGATCGCGCGGCCAAGGAGGGCAGGTAAGGAGAGACAGACCCCCTCTCTCCCCCCCCCCCCCCCCCCCCCTCCCCACTGTGTGCTTGCTTGCTTTTAATCTCCAATCTCGAATCTTTGACTTTTTTCGTCTGAGGCGCGGGCGGCACTTGGAGTTTGTTTCCGTTTCAGTGGGAACCCTGGCGCTGTGCTTATCAGGGCTCGCGCAGTGCCAACAGTCTCTGGGAGTTGATGGGCACCCCTACATGTCCTTGAAATCTTTTTTGCGAACTCAGCCAACATTTTAAAAGTTGAAAAAAGTGATGGTTTGCTCTGATAAATTGTTTACGGTGCAGCCTACTGTATATGCAGTAATATAATGCAGACATAGGCTGAGGCTGAGTGAATGCATTAGAGGTTAAGTTGAATATTCCATTATACACCAGCATGAAAGGAAGTTATAAATTGTGTGAGTGACTTTGCTGAAAATCCAAAAGGATACATCCCAATTTTTTTCTGTTACATTAAAGTTAGTTACTCCGTTACGGCTGTGTAATGTTACTTCTCAATCGCATTGTGGCACTGTGTGGCTATAGGGGAATATGTGGTCATTCTCCTTGTGGGGTCCTCGCAGCCACCCCTCACGCCCTCTGACGTTGTTTTGTCACAGGTGACAAATGGCTTAACCTCACAGAGACCTTTGCTTCTTGTAGGGACCCTGCTCCAAGGGTCGAAAGGTCAAGGCCTGTATATTTCAAGTTTTACTGATGTAGCAAAAGTTGTTAAGTTACGTAGAAAAATACTGCAGAGGGATGGATTGAGACCAACCACCACCACCAGCCCCTCTGAAAGTGTAGCCCCTTAATGCATGCCGTACCACCAGTGGCATGTTGTAATGGTTATTTAACTATCATAGTACTACAATACTATAAAATAAAACATGACCTGTACTAATGCACTACAACTTGGTCATTGCCATTCTGGTAACAGGCAACAGGCAAACACTGAGCAAAGAGCTCTTCCTCCTTGTCATCTTCTTGGATGTGTCTCTTCTCCCTTGAATCAGGCTGGAGGCTAGCATTGTTGTATAATGATGATTGCTGCATGCAGAATGATGCAACAGGAGGACTAAACATTTGCAGACAGAATAGAACATCAAATGAACTGAGACAGAACATCAGTCTTTAAGCTGTTGTGCCTTTGTAGTGAACCAAAACGACATGGCATTGAAACCACTTGTTCACTGAAGTCCCCTTTGAAGTGCTACAATGATCTGCCACAATGGCAGTAATCCTCTTTTTTTCGGTGGCACAGTCTTTGCCAAACCAAGGACTGGCATTTTCGTATTTCACCCTGCCACCTCCATTATGGGAGAGGGATGGGGCACTGCCGAACACTTGCTGACTTCACTGGTTTTTGGTGACCCCCTGTTCCCCAAAACAATGCGTCCGGATGGCCGTCGGGAAAGTGGCCGTTTACCGGTTCCAGCAAGACAGAAGGGGCTTACCATCACTCAGCAACTCATGCGACGTTGGAAAGAATGCCGTCTTCACCTTTAACTCTCCCCTCCCCGTAGAAAGACTGACAATGCCATTAATTGGTCATATTATCTGCTGAAAGAGCACTTTGTTTAGCAAACTAGTTGGTTACGGCAATTTGCTTGTTTGTGCTATTCATTATGCTCCAAAATGACTTTGTAATGTCAGAATCTACTACGGTATTTATCACACAGGCACGTTTGTTCTCATCCTTGTACTATAAATTGGTTGGAATTCATTAGTGCGGTTTCCTGGCAACAGGTGGGGGGCACATGACTATTCTGTGTTTTGGCGCTGTGTGTACCCTCCCCAGGCTCTGCGACGTGTCGTTGCTTTGCAATCATGCCTCTCCCTTTGATCGGTTCATTAGCGTTCTTAGTGTAATCGTCTGATCGGCTTTGCTGGGACAAAGTCGGGATAATATTTCCGGTAATATTGCACCATTGGCTGACTTTTAGCTTTGACCGTGGCAAGAAGCGGTTGACCTGAAGTGGCTGTGAGCTCCAGACCTGGCCAGTGGTTGGTGGGCCTGTGAAAGACAGGCATTTTACCAGGGGCTGGTTGGCAGTGTAGTTTCGTCTTGTTCTTTTTTGCTTTTACTTTTGTTTTGTCTTTCTTGTGTGTTTTTTTTTTTTCATCACTTTTCTCCGCTCTTGTGTGGTCCGCCCCTTCACCATTGTCTCTGTGATTTGTTTTGTCCAACTGCAGTTCAGCTGCACCTGTCCCATTATGTAGGCAGGGGGTGTTTCTGAATGCTCCTTTTGAAAGGGCTCCGCGCTGAAACTGGGAGCGAGGGGGGGCGAATGGCTGCGGCCCTTAAAGGCGTCCCCCAAAAGGGCTCCCCTAAATCCTTGGCGGAAGCTAGCATAACAATCAGGAGCAGGAACTGGAAACCTCAAAGACCGTGTGTGCAGCGTATTTCACATGTGGTGCAATTTATCAGTCCCAGAATAGAAGCAGGATCTCAAAAGGTTTCCCCTGCTTTTTTTAAAATGGGAAAGCATGTTGTGTTTTCTCATGCGTCCTTCCTTTTTGTTTAATCATCTGTTCTCTCTCTCTCTCTCTCTCTCTCTCTCTCTCTCTCTCTCTCTCTCTCTCTCTCTCTCTCTCTCTCTCTCTCTCTCTCTCTCTCTCTCTCTCTTTTGTTTTTGGTCATTTTTGATGTTTGGGATGTTTCTATGCCATCTTTGTTGAGGCGATTAGATCTCTGCTTCTTGCTGTGAGCACCTCTAAGCCGCTTACTGATCTGCACTAGCGCCCACAATGTGGCTTCTGTTTCTATCATTATTCAAATCCAACGCCACCATTACTACCCCTCCCTGGGCGGCCTTTCTCTTCTCACTCTCTGACACGCACACACACACACACACACGCACGCACACACGCACACACACACACACACACACACACACACACACACACAAAGAATGTCGCCTACGCACGCACGTAGTGCACACATACAGTACACACACACACACACACACACACACACACACACACACACACACACACACACACACACACACACACACACACACACACACACACACACACACACACACACACACACACAGTACTACTCCCTTCGTAACAGTGAAATATGAGTCATTCCTTTTCCTTCATCTCATGAACTCAGTGCCAGGTAGGTTTGGGCTGCTCTGAATATGCGAACAGAACACATCCACAGTGCTCAGGTGTCCCAAAGTCCCATATCCCAGAGCCCTGTCCAGACGTCATGCCTGAAGTCATATTGTGGTCATCTGCAAACAGTAGGTATATTCGATTTGCTGCGTCGTCTGCAGGCGCATGCAGACAGCAATGCATTCTGGATGAAAATGTTACATGATGGTTAGAAATCTCGTCCGACAAATTTGAGTCATGTTGCAACGACGACGGGACATGCCACATGATGTCAAACTATATCATGGGATCAATGCGACTGCAGACGGACCTTGCAACTCCTGCAGTTGCTAAATCCCCAATGATGCTCGTCTGCATACTGCCTCCGCGGGAACGCACCTCTCAACTGGTTGGCCAAGAGTTCACACACGTGTGTGTAGGCGCGTTTGCACTGCGCCCCACTTCAGCTCCTCCACCCCACCCCACCTCACTTGTGGTGTGATAGTAGATCAAACCGGTGCGAGCTCATCATCTCAAGCAAATGTGTGGTCGACTTTAAATGCGCTCTGTTTAATACCAACCACATCATGACAACGAAGTCTTGCTTCATCAACGTCGATCGACGACGCAGCAAATCGAATAAGCCGATTGCTCTGTAAGATAAATGCTTGTGAGATAGTCTGGTGTTTACCAGGTAACCAACTGTATGCTGATTAAAAACAATATGAGAAAAAGGTTCCTTCAGGCTCCATATTACATAAAAAATACATTTTGCAGAATTTTTATCCAAAGAGACTTGCAACAGAAGACACACAGTCATCAACAACATACAAGGTATGAAAACAGAGTACACATGCTGGCATAGGTTATTACAGGTGAGTAGGGATAGTTTGCTGTGAGGGGAAAGTGTCTTGGAAGAGAAGAATCTGCACAACAGTAGAATGTTGATTAGAAGTGATTAGAGTAGCCTAGTCATCATATGCTCCATATTTCACACTTTTGAAGGAGCTAGGTAAAGGGCAACTAATATGCGTACAGTACACAGAATGTTTTTTGTGTTAATTCAAAAGTTAGAGAGTAATTTGGGACTCTACGAGTCGAATTAACACTGCATTTTTACTGTGTTTTGAGGAGGCCAAGCATATCAGATGAAACACTGTTTGTATTTACACATCATTGGGCCTGCATTGGTGGAATGAATATAAACCATGTTTGTCACATTAATGTCTTTCCCATCATGCCAGTAAAAGTTAGTTGCTTGCAGATGTGTTATGAAAGTCAGAATACACCAGCTTGCGTGCAAACACATGTACACACACACACACACACACACACACGCACACACACACACACACACACACACACACACACACACACACAAGGCAAGGCAAGGCAAGGCAAGGCAAGTTTATTTATATAGCGCATTTCATACACAGGTGCAACTCAATGTGCTTCACAAAGTTAACAAATGTAAATGAAAGGAAACAGGGAAGAAAGAAGGAAATGAATTAGAGTCAAAAAGCATTTAAAAACATTAAGATAAAACATAAGGTAAAAATAATAATAAAATAAAATAAAATGAAACAAATTAAATAAAAAATAAAAATAATAAGAATAAGTAATTTAAGCTAGGGGAAAGCATCTGAGAACAGCTTTGTCTTGAGTCTAGATTTAAAGCTATCAATAGTGGGTGCACACACACACACACACACACACACACACACACACACACACACACACACACACACACACACACACACACACACACACACACACACACACACACACACACACACTTTTCATTTTCATCTTTTGAAGAGGAAAAAAACACCAAGATTTTTACTCTCGTATAAACCTATAATGAAATTTAAGAAAAGACAACTTGAATCTTGAATCTTGAATAATGATATTCTGTATTACAAACAAGGTCCACTTTGCTAAATCATTATGCATTTTTCAACCAAGTGAAAAATGGCATGCATAAAATGGTATGCATGAAAATAATTGGTATTTACATCCTATTTCAGTTTGGTTCCATCATCTGTTATGTGTAAGTGCACAGTAGTAACTCCTAGCTATTGTGCCATAACCTTGATTGAGAATTTCTGTATTGGAGGAAAATCTTATCAATATTAAATGTACCTTATTCTGCCTGCCTGCCTGCCTCGAGACAAATTCTTTGAAAAACACACACACACTTGCGGTCTGCCACAGCTGGAGAGTGTAAGGGCTCGTTTCACGGCTGGAGAAGTTGGCATGTGATAAAATGCAGTAGAGGTGCAGGTGGAGGTGGAGGTGTGTTGAGGTGGTGGTGTGTTGAGGAGGTGGTGTGTTGAGGAGGTGTATTGAGGAGGTGTGTTGAGGTGGTGGGTTGAGGTGGAGGTGGTGTGTAGAAGTGGAGGTCAAGTCAAGTCAAGTAGGTTTTATGGAGGTGTGTTGAGTTGGTGGTGTGTTGAGGTGGTGGTGTGTTGCCGTGGTGTATTGAAGAGGAGGTGTGTTGAGCTGGTGGTGTGTCAAAGAGGTGGTTTGTAGCCGTGGTGGTGTGTTGAGATGGTGGTGAGTTGCCTTGGTGTGTTGAGATGGTGTGTTGAGGAGGTGGTGTATTGAGGAGGTGTGTTGAGGTGGTGTGTTGAGGAGGTGGTGTGTTGAGGAGGTGGTGTGTTGACGTTGTGTGTTGACGTTGTGGTGTGTTGACGTCGTGGTGTGTTGAGGTGGTGGTATGTTGACGTCGTGGTGTGTTGAGATGATGTGTTGAGCTGGAGGTAGTGTGTTGAGGTGGTGGTGTATTGACGTTGTGGTGTGTTGATGTCGTGGTGTGTTGAGGAGGTGTGTTGAGGAGGTGGTGTGTTGAGGTGGTGGTGTGTTGAGGAGGTGTGTTGAGGAGGCGGTGTGTTGAGGTGGAGGTGTGTTGAAGTGGTGTGTTGAGGAGGTGGTGTGTTGAAGTGGTGTGTTGAGGAGGTGGTGTGTTGAGGTGGAGGTGACGTGTAGAAGTTCAGGTGGAGGTGGAGGTGTGTTGAGTTGGTGGTGTGTTGAGGAGGTGTGTTGAGGAGGTGTGTTGGGGAGGCGGTGTGTTGAGGAGGTGTGTTGAGTGGGTGGTGTGTTGAGGTGGTGGTGTGTTAAGGTTGTGTGTTAAGATGGTGCGTTGTTGAGGTGGGGTGTTGAGTTAGTGGTGTGTTGAGTGGGTGGTGTGTTGAGGTGGTGGTGTGTTGAGGTGGGGTGTTGAGTGGGTGGTGTGTTGAGGTGGTGGTGTGTTGAGGTTGTGTGTTAAGATGGTGCGTTGTTGAGGTGGGGTGTTGAGTTAGTGGTGTGTTGAGGTTGTGTGTTGAGGAGGCGGTGCTGGATTGACGACGTGGTGTGTTGAGGTGGAGGTGTATTGATGTTGTGATGTGTTGAGGAGGTGGTGTGTTGAGGTGGAGGTGTGTTGAGGAGGTGTGTTGAGGAGGCGGTGTGTTGAGGTGGAGGTGTGTTGAGGAGGCGGTGTGTTGAGGAGGTGTGTTGAGGCGGTGTGTTGAGGTGGAGGTGTGTTGAGGAGGCGGTGTGTTGAGGAGGTGTGTTGAGGCGGTGTGTTGAGGAGGTGTGTTGAGGTGGTGGTGTGTTGAGGCGGTGTGTTGAGGTGGAGGTGTGTTGAGGTGGAGGTGTGTTGAGGAGGCGGTGTGTTGAGGAGGTGTGTTGAGGAGGCGGTGTGTTGAGGTGGAGGTGTGTTGAGGTGGAGGTGTGTTAAGGTTGTGTGTTAAGATGGTGCGTTGTTGAGGTGGGGTGTTGAGTTAGTGGTGTGTTGAGGTTGTGTGTTGAGGAGGCGGTGCTGGATTGACGACGTGGTGTGTTGAGGTGGAGGTGTGTTGAGGAGGAGGTGTGTTGAGGTGGAGGTGTGTTGCCGGGGTGTGTTGAGGCTGTGTGTTAAGTGTGTGTTGAGGTGGTGGTGTGTTGAGGAGGTGTTTTGAGGAGGTGTGTTGAGGAGGCGGTGTGTTGAGGTGGAGGTGTGTTGAGGTGGAGGTGTGTTGAGGAGGAGGTGTGTTGAGGTGGAGGTGTGTTGAGGAGGAGGTGTGATGATGTTGAGGTGGAGGTGGTGTAGTTCATGCTCTCTGCTGCTCCACTGCAACTGCAGCCCTGTGCTGCTCTGCTCTGCTCCATGCCACTACACTGTACTGCACTGATCTATGCCCCCTGTCTGCTCAGTAGGGCCCTGTCCTGTTCCGTCCTGTCCTGTCCTGTCCTGTCCTGTCCTGTCCTGTCCTGTCCTGTCCTGTCCTGTCCTGTCCATCTGACAAGTCCTTTCCACTGCAGTCGGCAACCAGGAGTCTTCAGGCCTGAACCTGCTCCGCAATTACAGCGCACAGTGCACACTCCCACGCTTTGTTTCTCCCATCTCTGTCTGTGTGTGTGTGTGTGTGTGTGTGTGTGTGTGTGTGTGTGTCTGTCTGTGTGTGTCTGTCTGTGTGTGTGTGTGTGTGTGTGTGTGTGTGTGTGTGTGTGTGTGTGTGTGCGAGTGTGTGTGTGTGTGCTAGTGTGCGCGTGTGCGTGTGTGCTAGTGTGCTCGCTGTTACCCAGAGATTTCACTTTAGTCGTCTCACATTTTTTTGTTTATATTTTATGCATTTGTAAAAGTACTCTTTATCCTCAGTTGCCTTTGGCATTACAAGTTGTGTGTGTTCATTAAGCCTTGTGCCAGACAGAAGGCGGGGCGATAGTTTTGCAAGAGGAGAACTGAAGGCGTTGTTTGTTGGGCGTTGAGTGTCCATATGTACTGCTGGCACTGGCGTTCAGTATGGCGCACAAAGTGATCCTTTATCCCTGGAAACGAGCGCTGTCGACGCTGCATTATGTTATTCACTCCCTCAGCCAGACACAGTCATTTTCATCTCACTGTGTCTCTATGATGTATCACAGATGAATAGCAGCAATGTGGGGGGCTTCATCAAAGACCTTGAGCATCCAGATGTTCATTATTAAAAGATGATTGTGAATTAGAAAATCCTGTGAAATATTGCAAAATACTGGAGATAGAAAAATGCATTACTAACATTACAGAGTATTGTTATGGCAAATGCATTTGGAATCTTGCTTGATTAAATTCCTGTTTCCACTCACATGGAATGTGTGGACTATAATTCACTGCAGTGTCACATACATTGTACTGTCTTTAGAGTGCAGAACATTAACTGCTCAGTCCATTATATTGCATTCAGGGCTCTACATCCACACTGGCCAAGCGGCTAAATGCTGGTGAAAATTCAGTTTAGCTGCTAGAAAAAAAAGCTCTCTAGCCACTTTGCCCAAAAGTGAGTGTATGTTTGGTGGATAATATTTAACATTTACTAGGCAAATTGGCTCTGATTGCATCGTATAGATATTGTGCAATCTTGCACTGTATTGTATGTACAGGACATTGTATCTGTGTGTATTACAGGGATGGAGATGCTGCGCTGTCCCGATTCAGTCCTAGCGTGGTCCACTATGCGCTAGGCAGCAGCTCCAGCAGTCCCAGAGGCTCTGTGGAAAACCGGGACACACCTAGCAGATCGCGGTCCAGGCAGAGCCAAGATGGAAGCAGGTCAGCTTGGCTCTTCTCACCTCGTAATGTGCACCGTTCCAGCAGTGGAGTGCATTTTACTGTTCACGAAAACGTTTTACGACCATACTTACGACATAATAAAAGAGAATTAGTCATTGCCATTTTGGCAATGGCAATTCGGGTAACAACAAATGTATAACAAGCGACCATGTCTTAATGCTAGTGTGGAAAAGATTTGCAACAGAGGTATCAGCTACAGCTGCCAAAAGTTAATAAAAAACCCTTCTCTGAGCAGCCGATGTACCTGTCTATCAGGTGCTCCTCACAATCAACTGATATTACAGAAAATTTGTTGCAGAAATTTGTTTTCTGAGTCTGACATTATCACTGTTGAATTGCTGACTGCTGTTAACCCATTGATGCTGGATGTTGCGTTGCGCAACATTGCCCCTGTCGCCTGGAGCTGCATTACACAACATTCAGGCTCATAAGATTTGAGACGACTTTATTAAAAATCTTTGATTGTTTGAGATGAATGAACACATTCTAATGAAAGATGAGCGTCTTAGCGTTTAAATGCAACTTATTTCATGTTTTTATGTGCTTCAGAGGCTGAGATATTTAGGTTTTTATAGGCTGAGGGCAGCTTTTCTTGAAAAGGGCTCAGGCATTCAGCACCCTTTTTTGCAAGTGCCTTAGGCGTCAATGGGTTAAACAGCCAGTTTACTGCAGTACTGTCATGTGTTTTGTGTCTCAGGTCCAGCTCTCGGGTATCATCCGCATCTAGCCTTGAAGACGAGATCGAGGCCATGAAGACAAAGCTGAGCGTCTGTCATGTGGAGGAGGTCGTCTCCCACCTACGGTATGTGTTTGACTTTCAGTT
>NC_085872.1:35582587-35622587 GCF_034702125.1 Engraulis encrasicolus
TTACAGGTAAGGTGTGGCACCATCCAGTTCAATCCTGCTTACCAAAATATTGTATCCCAAGGGTATCTCAGTTCCCCAACTTAGATGTTAAGGCACCAGAAAAGCCACATAACAGTTTACATTTTGTGTTTTGTTGTAATGGTAAGGATATTTCCCAGAAAATACCTGCGTATCTTTCCTAGGATCCTTGTGCTTGTTTCATTTCTGGTGTTGCAACAGGGGAGAATATTTTTAGATGGCTGAGCTCAGGCAAAGAACTAAAAAGAACTGCTAAAGGTCACGCTTTCCCGAGTTGCCAGCCTCTTGTTGTTCGCTGCGCGCATTCGTTTCATTTTGTTTGTTTGGTTCATCCTGTTCGCCCGGGGCTGCCCTGTGATGAAGAGGGTACGAGAGAAAGACAGAGGGCGACCCTAAGCCTTTGCAGCCTGCCAGCGGCACGCAGTCGCCTTTTTACAAAATCCCTCGAGATTTACCGCTCGCTGGTGGTCACTTGGTTTCGGGTCCAAAAACTCCTGCCTGCCCATCTGTTGGATATAAAACAAAGTTGTTGTTGTGGTTGGAGCTCGAGCTCCAAGTTCCCCTCCCCAAAGCAATTCAAGTGGGGTACTGACCCTCTCTGGAAACACTGCCGCCTTCTGTACGAGTCGCAGTAAGTCAACACCTTAATTGTTCCTGGTCTGCATGTGGCCAGATGTTACTGCTCAGCCTCATTCATCAGGCCCTGATATAAATTTAGCCCATGGAGGGCCCAAGGTTTTTTTTTTTCCTCCTCTTTTTTTCCTTTCGTTTTTCTTTTTTTTCCGTGCGCTCGGCCAACTACACCCATTGTGAGAGTGGCCTGTTGTAAGTAACTAGGTCCCTCACTCACTTCTTCTTCTCTTTCTCTCTCTCTTTCTCTCTCTCTCTCTCTCTCTCTCTCTCTCTCTCTCTCTCTTTCTCTCTCTCTCTCTCTCTCTCTCTCTCTCCTTGAGGGCCTCTCCAGCCCCGTGCTGTAGAGACTGGGCCTCCTCGTGGAGTTGCTATTGCCTGTACCGCTCTGCCCAGCGTTCTCCCCTCCCGTCCCCTTCCCCTCCAGTCCACACCTTCTGCTATCCTCAACTCTCCTTTCCTCTTCTCCACAATCCTCCCCTCCCTTCCACACCTTCTGCTATCCTCAACTCTCCTTTCCTCTCCTCCACAATCCTCCCCTCCCTTCCCCTTCCCCTCCCTTCCACACCTTCTGCTATCCTCAACTCTCCTTTCCTCTCCTCCACAATCCTCCCCTCCCGTCCCCTTCCCCTCCCTTCCACACCTTCTGCTATCCTCAACTCTCCTTTCCTCTCCGCCACAATCCTCCCCTCCCTTCCACACCCTCTGCTATCCTCAACTCTCCTTCCCTCTCCTCTGCAATCCTCTCTCCTCCGCTCTGCTCTCTGCTCTGTGTTGGCTCAGGACACAGCCAAAGAGCAGATGTGGGCTCTTTTTGCTGCCAAGCAGATGGGGAATCTATCTCCCTTATGTCTGGCACACTCCATACACACAAAGGCAGACAGATACACATGTACACACCTACACTCACGCATTCTCAACACACACACACACGCACGCATTCACTCACACACACACACGCACACACACACACACACACACACACACACACACACACACACACACACACACACACACACACACACACACACACACACACACACACACACACACACACACACACATACAGAGTATGTGTGCACACAAAGGCATGCTCGCACTTGGCACTTCCACTGTGTGATAATCATAAAGAAATTCCACACAAAGTATACAGCAATGTTACATTAGTACTGTATATCTCTCCATACCTTTCTTCTTCTGACTCTCTTTCGCTGCATCTCTCTCTCTTTCTTGCGCTCTCTCACAGACACACACACACACACACACACACACACACACACACACACACACACACACACACACACACACACACACACACACACACACACACACACACACACACACACACACACACACACACACACACACACACATAAACAGACAAAGCGCCATAAAGCGTCAACTCGACACGCTCAAGCACAAAGGGGCACATCCCTTACAACCCTCATCACTCCTCTTATGAGGTCTGTGGATGTACTTAAAAGTATATGAGGCAGACAGAGTCTCACGCTTAAATCTCACGCTTAAAGCTCTCCGATGTGCCATACGCAGATACTGGGTATGTGCATGGTGCGAAAGACCACATGATGCGTCCCAGATGCACTCCATCTTGCGTGTGTGTGTGTGTGTGTGTGTGTGTGTGTGTGTGTGTGTGTGTGTGTGTGTGTGTGTGTGTGTGTGTGTGTGTGTGTGTGTGTGTGTGTGTGTGTGTGTGTGTGTGTGTGTGTGTGTTAGGAGGACTAAGGAGGTGGTTGCGAAAGCTGTCGGCCCACATTTCAAATCCTTGTGTTTGCATTGCCTGTTGCGGAGCAGTGAATAACAACATTGGCTCACGGATGGTTGAGGCCTTTCGAACGACTCTTGGAAAATATTTTTAACTTCGCCTGCAACTTCAACTTCTGCACTGACAGTACGGGCATTTCTCAAAGTGAAGTGTTCTAGCCTTGCTAGAATGAGTAACGCCCAATATTCATGGATTTCACCAAAGACTATCTAAAGACTAGTTCTAAGTGTACACAGTAAATTCTGCAGTGCTCATTTAACACTTAGAGATTTCATTTGAGTCCATTTGGACTTAAATGAACTCTGTAAGTGTTGAATTAACACCACAACATTTACTGTGTAATTAATAATTGGATACACCTTGGAAAAATGGGCATTACTCGTCCTAGCAAGGCTAGGACACTTCACTTTGAGAAATACCTATTGCCTCTAAAGGGCTCATGTTAACCGTGCACCGCTCCTTAAAGAAAGGCAAAAAAAATCACTCTGCTGTGCAGACTGCTTTTCCACCGTGACCGCACACCTTTAAATTAATAGCCATCCTCGGAGCAGTGGGAGTGAAAGTTTCTCCGAGTCCGACCTCTGTTTTTCTTCCACAAAAAAGGTGGAAAGGAACAAAGAAAAAAAAAAAAGAAATGGGTGGTGGTCCTGACTGTGTATTTCTATACTGTATATGTATGTTGCATAGCCTACTGAACACCCCACTGCCAGACAGGAAACAAACGCATGACACGGGCATGATACGTCTGCGGCAGCCAACCGCTCACACAAATGCCACAATGCAAATAAAACGCCGACTGCCAGACAGGCTTCTGTGCGCTTGAGTGATGCTGGTCTCTGCCATTCCTGATGTGCTGCGCTGGACACGTTGGCTTAGTCTTCCGCGGCCGCTTGGTCGAGGCGGAGGGAGGGGGTTTGTGGTCGAGCCTGTGGAAATCACCCGTCGCAGTCATAGCAGTGCTGATACTCATGAACACGCTGCTGGGGAATCATTTAGTGGTTTGGTCTTCATGCTCTATTAGTGTGTGTGTGTGTGTGTGTGTGTGTGTGTGTGTGTGTGTGTGTGTGTGTGTGTGTGTGTGTGTGTGTGTGTGTGTGTGTGTGTGCGCGTGCGTGCGTGCGTGTGCTTGTGTAACATTCATGTCTGTGGGTGTACGCTCGTGGTATGAATATGTTTTTAGATTAATTACAGTGTGTGCGTGCCCATGACCGAAATAGTCCCATGGTCAGAAACCCTTGTGATACTTCATTACAATCATGTCCGTTGATGTCTCCCCCCTTCATCAGAATCTCCCATAAACGTTACCCATGCACAAATCTGTGACCGGGGATGACTTGTTATGTGACTGGTTTGTTTGTGTCGGTTTTATGCAGGATGAATGCGTGTTTTGAACCAAGGAATTAATCCATTCATATCTTTCTAAATGCCTTTTCATGTTTCTCATGTTTTTGCAATGTTGTATTAGAATGATTGAAGCTACTTTGAATTTTGAATCTTGAATCTGGAGAGAGCAGGGAGACACTAAATAGGTGGGGTTTTGATGTGTTCTAGGAATGTGTGGAGCATGCCCATTACACACAAGCAGTCGAGGAGCTGCCAGAGCCCACAGTAGCAGGTGAGTGAGGCCTTCTATTTACTCTCAATGGGCACAGCAGCTTATCTTCCTATTCTATTCTATTCTATTCTATTCTATTCTATTCTATTCTATTCTGTTCTGTTCTGTTGTGTTCTATTCTATTATATTCTATTCCGTTCTGTTCTGTTCTGTTCTATTCTATTCCGTTCTGTTCTGTTCTGTTCTGTTCTGTTCTGTTCTATTCTATTCTATTCTATTCTATTCCATTCTGCGTGTTCTCCACATACAGTCTATGGCCTGAACCTCAGCCCTGCTGCCAGTATTCTCTCTCAGTGTAGCTAAGTAACACATTTTTTGCTGCTGAGATGTTATTTAACTATTTATCCATTTATGTTTCAAGTATTCAATATTCTGTTGTGCTATTGTTATGTTATGACAAAAGAATGCGAGTCAATAAAACCAAGGTCACTGTGGTTCTGTGCTTCATAACTCTGAGAGGATGATTTTAGCATGATTCACCCGTGCTGTATGTACAGGAATCCATTGTGTCTGAACAGACCTTCGTGAACTGTGATTTACTACCACCTAGTGGTTATCAGCTGAAGAGGGAGACAGGAGAGACAGAGAGGAGGAGATTGATGTTCTGCGAAATGTTGAAAACTAAACTCACCCAATGCATGAAATTTAAATGTCTTGAATGGAATTGAAATAAAAGGTTAGGCCTACTTACGGTAAAAATCTCACACACATAACCTTGTTGTCCAATCACACACACCCAAGCATATACTGTACTTCACACACCTCATCCACCCACCCACACCTGTCACAGCCACACACATCCACATTAATGCTGTATGTATAGTATAAACTGTGCTTTTGCAGGATAATTAAGTGCAGTAATGGCCCCTGGGTAAGAGCTGATTTTCAGTGTATTTGTCCTGATTTTCATGGACCTGTATCTACTGCCAGATGATAGAAGTTCAAACTGGTTGTGGCCTGGGTGAGATGTGCCTCGCTCTTAGAATGGAATTGACCTTTTTAGGCAGGGGGTGCTGCACAGGTCCTCCAGAGAGGGACGAGGGCAGCCGACGATGTTTTCTACTGCCTTTATGACCCCTGGAGCTCTTTCCTCTGTGCCACAGTGCAGTCTGGGAACCACACACAAAGGCAGTATGTCTGTATGCTCTCCACTGAGCAGTGGTAGAATGACACAAGCAGCCTCTGACAGATGTTAGAATAGAACAGACGTGGAATATAGTGATATAAAATTCATCATGACGCTGTACAGATCCCAAATTCACAGTGTGAGGAAACATGCAATCAATGTGTATGCATCTTTGAATAGCACATCTTATTTTGGCAGAGGTGCTAATCAAAGTTGACATTACACAAGTGCAAAAAAAAACATTACACAGAGCTTTCCTTCAGTAGCTGCTGTAGGGGCACTATATAGCAGTAGCGTAGTATCTCTGGTTAGTTTGTGGATGTACTGCGCTGTATATATGCTCTATATATTGGAGGTGGGC
This sequence comes from Engraulis encrasicolus, assembly GCF_034702125.1. Classification (NCBI taxonomy): domain Eukaryota; kingdom Metazoa; phylum Chordata; class Actinopteri; order Clupeiformes; family Engraulidae; genus Engraulis; species Engraulis encrasicolus. Next base: position 35,588,121 of record NC_085872.1, read on the forward strand.
ATAGCGGAAGCTCAGAATGTCTCATTACTATACAGGAAAGATACTGTTATAAGGGTACTATTATACAGGAAGGATATTGGATATATTGCATATACTGGAAGCGCCACACCACACTAGATGGACATGGCTGTGTGTGTGATAAGGGAAGTAGATAAACCGTCTGTACGTATGAGTCTGTTGGGAGCGAGCTGTGCCGAGCACAGGCTATCTGCAGCTGTAAGTGGAGCTATCTATAGGGTGATCAAATAATCAGACTGTGCTCACACTGTACCCTGGAGGTGGAGTTAGACATATAGAATGGGCTAGAGCACAGCTGGGGATGAGGAGAATTGAAGGTACACAGGGTCTACCTAACTCTATATACTGTACGTATATACACAGACACCGCACTGCAATACAGTAAAGTACAGTAACCAGAAGTTATTTGTTGCCGTCAGCCGGACGGAATGGTAGCAAATGACAAAATAACCTCAATCGATTTGTTCATCCGGTGAAAAGCCACATGCCCCCAACTTACCCTCTCCACCAGTTCTACCCCGCACCCCCCTCCCCTCCACAGTGTCTCCTGCCCGCTTGCCTTGCGCCTCATTAGGATTCCAAACAGTGGCTCCGCGGGGGCTTTCTCGCCATTCCATGCTGGGCCCTTATAGATCCAGCGTGTCTGTCTGTGGATCTCCCGCTCCGATCTTTCATTAGCGGAGCTCGATACGATACGGCCCCAGGCCCACGCTTGGCTTGTCTGCAGGGCTGAAGAGAGGAGGGAGGGAGGGAGGGAGGCCTGACTGACTGGAGCCCTCCTGTCAGTGCATCAGCAAACTCCCTTTTTTGGCTCTTAATGCGGCTAAATTAAGAGCTTGTCAACCTGCCAGAGCCACAGCTTATGGTAGCCGTCTCAGGGAGAAAGAGAGGGAGAGAGAGAGAGAGAGAGAGAGAGAGAGAGAGAGAGAGAGAGAGAGAGAGAGAGAGAGAGAGAGAGAGAGAATTCGAGAGCGAAATGAGTTTTTCCATTTTAATGGAGCTTTTTCTTCCCTCCTCCCTCTCCATACAGACACAGGCACACACACACACACACACACACACACACACACACACACACACACACACACACACACACACACACACACACACACACACACACACACACACACACACCGTAAGGTGAAATGAAATTGGCGCTGAATAGCCTGCCTGCCTGTCACTGAGGTATTGTGGTGAAGTGTGGTGCATTTGTGTGTGTGTGGTGCGTGTGCGTGTGCGCGCGCGCGCGTGTGTGTGTGCATGTGTGTGTGTACGTGCGTGCCGAGCCAGGCTGTTGTGAAAGGCTCAGTGTGGACGGGACTGTAATGACTGTAGCAATGTGCTGTTGTCCTTTCTCCTCCCTCTCCTCCTCTAACCCACCCCCTCCTCTCCCCTTCCCCTACATCCATCCATTCTACCACTCGTCCTTCTCCTCACCAACACTCCCACCCATCCCTCCTCCTCCTCCTCCTCCTCCTCCTCTTCTTCCACTCTCCCCCACCTCACTTCATCCATACCTCACCACCTCCACCATCCGCCACTATCCACCCACCCGATTCCCTGCGGGGCTGCTGCTGCTGCTGCTGCTGTTGCTGCTGCAGAGCTGAGAGAACAGAGGAGAGCCATCCAGATGGACCTGCAGCGTGAGGCCCTGACGAGCAGCTCTCCTGCCTCTCCAGATAAGCCAGCCCCCGCCACCGCCACCGCCGCCGCCTCTCTGGGGCCTCTGGCGCGCTCCAGGTTAGACAGCCCCCCGCTTATCGCAGACCCGATGCTGTCTCACACTGGCTGAAAGAGTGCAAGCAAAAACTGATGGAAGTTTTCTCTCCTTTTTTCCTTTTTTTCTCTTTCTTTTTTTTTTTTTTTTTTTTTTTTGGAGGATTTTGGCGGTAGGGAGGGGATTGGGGTGGCCCGTGGTAAACTTTCAGGAGGAAAATAATCTAAGCTCTTCATGCCGTTTTCTCTGGGCTTGTTCTTTCTGTCATGAAGTCATTTAGTGATTAGCACAGTGGCTACATCATTAGCTAAGTGGATTGTGTCAGTCGTGTGCTATGTAATGCAAAGCTCAGATTTTCCAGCTCTTATTTCCAGTGTCAGTTACATCATCTCAATAGGGAAGATATTCTGGACATTGTAGGGTTATAATGAACGTGCCCTTTTTGTCATAGGCAGAAGATGGAGAGGCAGTGTCGCACCCGTGATTTCCAGCTGTGCACTAAGCCGTCGCCGCCGATATCTCCAGGCGCCCTGCCTCAGCCTCCCACCTCGCTGAATCGGCATCGATGGAAGTCTGCCGATCAGCTTACCGTTCCACACCGGGATCGGACGGCGTCTGCATCCCCCAGCCCAGATGCCTGGTCTCGCCTCTCAAGCCCAGACCAGGCCCCATGCAGCCCGGACGCCACCGCACTGCCCCATCGTCCCAGATGCGGAGACTCCAGGGCCGGAGAGCATACTCTCCTCCCCCTGGCTGTCGGCCCTATGGCCATGTCTCTGGAGCCTGAGCCTGGGTCACGTGCAGCAGCTGCTGTGACGGAGGAGCGACCCAGCCGGCCGCCCGCAGACGCCCTGGCTGACAGGCTGGGCCAGCTGGGTCCCCGCTCTGGGAAGAACGTGCTGCCCATCGACGCAACGTCAGGAGCCTCTGCACTTTCGCGGACACTGCCCCACGGCAGCGGTGCCGCAGAGGGCCACCCCACGCAGAGGCTGCATCAGCCTCCGGACGGCCTGGTGCCGTGCCCGCCCGCAGTTCAGAAGACGGCCAACAGGGGGCTAAGCGTGGCCCGGCGCCGAGGACTACAGCGGCAAATGGACCGAGTGGAGATCCCCTCTTGACCCTGGGAGTCAACCTTGGTGAAGGTTGTTACACTTGTACACTATATGGTTATACTTTACTTGATGCAGGTGTCATACGCATGACGTAACAATGTCATAATGCAGTCATTAATCTGTCATAAACAATATGTGACTATCATTAAGTGACATTCGGTTATGGCAAAGACAGCCCTAGCAATGTCAACTTTTCATGACCATAAAACATTTATGACACTGACACCATGTTTATGACTCGCTCATGACTGTGTCATGACACTGTTTTGACACTATTATGACACTTTAATGTTATTCATATGACGCCGGTATCAAGTAAAGTGTTACCCACTATACGCACATGTTGTGTTGTGTTGTGGCCATGTGCCCTCAGCCACTCAGGAAGGAGTGTAAAGGATTGGTGTTTGTATTGGTGTGGTGTCCAGAAAGCATGTGTTCCCTGTGCTCAGCGTAGAGTGAAACAAGACGTCATTGGGGGTAAATGCATTCCTTGTGCACACGAGTGTGTTTACTGTGCATTCATCTCATGTGAAATGTGGAACGTGTGTTACAGGGACAAGTGTTGTGTGTCAAGAAAAATGAGATTTTGTGTTCACCGTGCAATCTTTTATTTATAGAAAGTGAATAAATGTTCTTAATGTTTCTCATGTCATAGTCATCCATTACGTGTGTGTTAATGTAAATTATTTCCATTGTGAAAAGTAGTTTCAACCTAAGGTGTTGACATTAAGCCTCTCATTCACTTCTTATATAACCAATATGAATTCATTTATTTATTTAGAGGTTTTTTTGCCTTTTACTTTTGACAGGACAGTGGAAAGACATGAACTGAGTGGGGAGATAGAGTTGGGGAAGGATCAGCAAATGACCCGTGCCGGAATCAAACCTGGGTCACTGGCATAGTAACGCCACGGAAGGGCCATCATTTTTTTTTTTTTGTTAATGTTATTCATTGCAGCCTGAATCCTGTTTTTCCCATCAGCCATTGGTTAAACCGATATATTTCAACCCATCCATTTACCTATCTAAACTTCTAATGACCCCGTGAATTAACATACAGTATAGTACAGTGAATTAATGAATTCTCCTCGCCAGTAGGGCTTAGCCACCAGCCATGACAACTCCCCCCCCCCCAAAAAACAAAAACTCCCTAACACGCCCTGGGGGGCTACAGAGAGCCTGTTAAGAAACAATATCCTAAAGGGACGTTATCTGACACACAGTATACCTAAATTTGTAGTTTAGGTATTTTAATAAGTTTAGGCTGCCATGCTACTGACCAAGAGGACACCTCCTCTGGAATGTAGACATTATGATTATGCCAGAGCAACTTTTAAAGAAGGTTGGATCTTGATGGCTTTTTTGATTGAGTAAGGTTGTTTCATGTATCTGAAAAACGCAAAACAAAGTATCGGTATACACGTTTGGTTTACCGATTTCACACTTAAAATTCATGTTTGCCATATCACAGATGTCATATACAATAAAATGAATCCCAGCACAAGAGTGATCTTTAAAATAAACTTTATTTATCATTTGTAGTTGAGCATTTTAAGATATACAGCTGACAAGACTAAGACAATTTCAATGCAATTTGGCCCTAAGGTTCAAAAGACATGGTTAGATATGTTTGATAAACTTCTGTGTTCATTCCATTTGTGCTTAGTTACCCCCCACCCCCATTGAATTACTGTACACACACACATGGGCATCACACATATGCCCTACCAGAGCTAAATGCAGTAGTGTACACAAATGGATGCTTCTTTTTTTGCAGTATTTATCAGTGGAACCACCCCACACTAAAACGTCAGTGCTAATGAGACTGCATGCATACTGGGCTGGAGGTATAACACTGTCAACAGGTACTCTAGACATCCACACTTCAGTCTGCCTTGAGCACTTTCCACCAATAGGATGTCAAGAATGAAGTTCCTGGAGGAGCTGTTATTTTTTTTATCACACTGTTAATAAAAAGACTTCCTTTGTAGTTCAAGTTTCAGTCCACAGCTTTTGTTTGGCAATACTTTTGATATCAGCTGGCTTTTAGAACAACTGAACATGGATAATAATAATAAAAATAAAAAAACTGTTAAAATCAGACAGGAAAAAAAACGACTCAGTATCTGGACACACAAAATTAAAAAGGAAAAAAAAACTCTTTTAAAAGGTTGACTGTTAAAATGACAACATGGATAGTTATATTATTTTGATTAGAATTACATGACGTTTATATTGGTACTATCCTGACCTAACCATAAACTCAGCAGTAGGATAAAGACTACACAAAGCACATATTACACTCAACACAGACTACATCACTACATCAGAGAAAAAAATTAAAAGAAAAAAAAATCAAACAAAAACATTTGCATACCCCCACCCTCCCCTCCCTCCCGTCAAAAAAAATTACCTTGACTCCAACCTGCCCCAATGAAGACAAGAAACACGTACGGTACATACAACGGTCTGATTAAGTTTTACATTACTGTACAAGAAACCGATAGCCAAAGAGAAATGTAGCAGGACAGCAATAAGAGAGCTGAGGACGAAAGGATGCAATTGCATGGCAATGATTTTCAACACCGCTACTCTAGTAGAAGTAGGATCGCGAGTCAACGGCTTGACTGTCACATTACGGAGAGGAAAAACAAACAGCCCAATCGCCCAACTTTCCAACTTCCGACAACCAGAGGCGGCAGACAAACATGTCGTCACAGTGGATATGCAGCCTGGTAAACACCATCCTTTGAGTCCCTAAACCCTTGCTATCTGCAATGTGGCTGCACACTGCCCTAAAGATATGTACTAGTCATTGCCATGTGGACCACTGGACAAAAACATCCTCAAGTCCACTTAAGGACCTCAACTGTCTGAGATACCAACACATACCCACACACACACACACACAAACATTCACACACACACGCACAAATACACACAAAGTGTGTGTGCCCACAAAACACACATATACATACAGACACACACATACACACTCACAGATTCCAAAAGGTACAATGCCGCTCTCAATTTCCTTCACTCTGGATCCTCCCGATCTGAAGTAAAGCTTGAGTCTCCTGGGCTCTACTTACAACTAGTGTTGTGCTTTTTTGTTTTTTTGTTTCGCTTTTTTTTAGTTGAGTCAAACCACTAACTACTCCCCTGAGAGTCCCATGCCTCCTGTTGGACTGCAAGTTCTTTTTTTCATTTTGTATGTTTTTTTTTTTTTTTTTTACTGTTTATTAACACTATTATCATTATTATTATTTTTTTTATCTGTGGGTTTTTTTTGTCTTTTGCATTCACATTTTTTTTAGACATCTGAAATAACTTGTCATGATACTTCCATAGAGATACACTTGATAAAAATGTACAGATAACAACCACTATTACCAGAGGACACTGACTTTTATGCAGTCAGTATACATGTATACTGAATATTATATACAGAGATGTGCTGTTCTAAGATTAAAAACGGTCATTTTAAAATCAATTCGTATAATACTCTAGAATCTACAGCAGCTGCATTGCATGGTCTCTACCCTTCCTCCTCAGCGGTGATGGGCAAACTCCCTAAAGGATTCACAGTTCATGGCCAGTGCGGCGGGACCAATGCTCAGACTGAGCACACGTGTTGCGTCCCTCAGCATTGCACAAGGGTTTTAACGGAAATAAAAAAACAAAATAAAAATAGTAATAATAATTATGTAAAGGCCTCTCAGCGAGGACCTATTCCAGCAACTTTTTTCACATGCAGTGGTGTAGTGGTAAACAAAGATGGGTGAAACAATGAATACAGCACTAAAACTGTAGGTAAACTATGCGTGTATTCAATATTAGAAATCACTGGAAAAAAGCAGATTCTGCTTTTGTAACTTAAAAATGTGCGTAAATGGCATTTGTGTGCATTTGCCCTCCACTACACCATGTACATATACACCAGAATCCATCGTCTAAATGTGGAGATGTTTTGTCAAAAGAGAAACTCCACTGCATTCCTCACAACACTCTCCCTGCGTACATCAACGTAAACTAACATTGAAGAGACGTCGAGTTGCAGATACGGAATGGTAAACATTATTAATATATTTCTGCACATGCTGCAGACCAATGAAGTTCCCTCACAAAGTGTGTGAATAATACTCCAGTGGAACAATTAAAAACGAGATGGTTCAACTCAATAGACCCTACAACAGAGATGATTTAGTTTGCCCTGTTTCCAGTACCAGCGATTTTTGAATTAGTTTCGAATCCTTTATTGACATAAAGGACAATAGCCTTCTAGTGCAATGGAAAAAGAGAGAGATCGAAATAAAGACAGCCAAAATGCTATAAACGTAAGCTTGAAATGTCACAGCACCAGCCAGCCTGCTATTGATGTCAATGTTTGTGCATGTTGAACATGTTTTTTTGGTAGCATGCCGCTAGTTCTCTCTCTCCCACATGCCAGCTAGATAACTCGTACTGTATGTGCTTAAAATCACTTGAGTGCTCCTTTAAAACTGGAAAACTGCTATGCATTTCAAACTGAGATGCCTGGAAGACTATGACAAGTTGGCACATCACAGCGCTGCAGCCTCATCCAAATATTCTCCTGCCTGGCACAATCAACACCTTCTGCTTTGACTATGCAGGAGCCGCAGGTAAGCCAACAAAGCCTTCTAAAATGGATTTCATTAATAAACAGAACCCTGAGAATGGGTGATTAGGAGCGTTGTGCTTAAGTCAGCAAAACAGAGGCCAAATATCTTCTGTATGACTGACCATTGTGGCAAATACTTTGTGCTTTTGTTGTTGTTGTTGGTGTTTTTTTTCTCAAAAGGTCAGCTAAAGTCACTGGCTAAAGTCATAAAACCTGGGATCTCATGGCAATAATACTGACTGGACTTTGTGTACCTGGTTGTTCAGAATGCTACCGAAGCAGGGGATCATAAAACAACTCATCCTCATCGTCAGCCAACAACTAGGCGAAAACACTTGAGCCGGTATCCCTCTTCTGATGAATGGGCAGTGTCTCTCGTGTTGACACACAAAGAACATTTGGTACTATCCACCTTTCAACCGACCAGCGCCATTTGTACTGAAGGTACAAGCTGTCATTTCCACAACCTGTTGCCGCTGCTGCTACTGCTGCTATTTGTACTACTGCTATAACTGTCAATACTGTAGACTACGGAACATCATCATAAAAAAAAAAGATCCAACTCATGCTACAGAATATACATACAGTAGGTATGCAACACATCTTTTCTTCATTTTGCATATGCTCACAAATGCATTCGGTGTCTTTTTCATTTTCTATTTTATACAAAAAATCTGCATTCAATTATGCAAATCAAAATGGGAAACGAAAACAAAGAAAAGGAGAGAAACGTTTTGAATGGCAACCAAATTCGTATCGTTTGGAGAAGTTAAAGATAAGACAGCCCTTACAACATGTAAAGGTTTTGCTGCAGGGGGCTCGGGGAGCCCTGATGTGTTGATGTGGCGTCGCGTAGGAGGGAGCAACAGTGCCTGATGAGCCAGTACAAGTGAGGACCCTATGCGCTGGGTGTGGGGTTGTGCGTGGTGGTGGAGCCGTTGCTGCCCTGGATGGTGACGTTGATATCCTCCTTCTTCTCCTTCTCCTTCTCCTTTTCCGTCTCCTTCTCCTCCTCTTTCTCCTTCTCTTTCTCCTTCAGGTCCTCCTTGAGGGGGCAGACCTCCACGCCGTCTATGCCCGCAGCAGCGTAGCGACCTATGCGGTGCTCCTGCAGGGCAGGGCCCCAGGTGGGGTCGGGCTTCAGAGCGTTCTTGAACCGCTGAGAGAGAGCGAGAGAGAGAGAGAGAGAGAGAGAGAGAGAGAGACGGAGACAGAGACAGAGAGAGCGATAGAGAGAGAGAAAGAAAGAAAGACAGAGGGAATGAAAGAAACAAAGAAATTGATTAACAATTCAGTGAAGACTAAAGCAATATACAGTAGATTATGTTATGATATATTCCATATACTGTAGAATGGGAAATGTTCCATATAGCTTAGGATACCAGAGAGACTGGATAATACTCTTAGAATCTCTGAGAATACGTTCAATTTAGAATGAAAATGTTCCATACTGATTAGGGTATATTCCATATAGAATAGGAAATTGTTCCATGTAGTTAAAGGGGTATGCCACTATTTTGGGGCTTAATACAGTTAAAATCGTTGGCTGGAGTTTATAAAGGTGGTAAAGTGTCTTAAAAATAAGACACTTTACCACCTTTATAAACCCCAGCCAACGATTTTAACTGTATTCAGCCCCAAAATAGTGGCATACCCCTTTAAGGACATATTCCATATAGAATAGGAAATTGTTCCATGCAGATAGGGTATGGGGTATATTATTCCATACCTCCCAGAAGGTGGTTCCTTCAGACATGGAGATCTTGTAGAGAGCATAGATGGGTATGCACACAACAGAGGACATCGCCATGAGGAAGCCGATGGCCAGGGACCACTGAGGGTACACATAATCTCCATAGGTGATGGGCTTGTACTGAATCACCGTGAAGATCAGGATGAACTGTTAAAAAAAAAAACCAACAAAAAACAATACAGGATGTGAGAAAATCATACTGCGAGTGAAAACTGCTGACTCAGGAGTGCAAAATCTTGAAATGAAAAAAAGGTTTGTCATTCAGGTCTCCTTGCAAAAGTCACATGATCTTATAGACTCCTCCAGGACTCCTGCTGTAATGTCAAAAATATATCAAGGACTTTCACAGAACACTTTGCAGTTAGTGTACTCAATGGCTGAATATTCTGCTGCCAGCAGGGCTTGACATTAACTTTTTCACCCACCGGCCACTGTGGCTAGTGATTTTACAGAGTCACTAGCCATTCAGGTATTCCACTAGCCACAGATTACTGTATATATATTATATTTTTTCCCTTTATCATGATGGTGTACATCTAACCTCATGGTGCTAAAGCAAGATGTGTATATAGATTTCTACATGGAAATACTGTATATCAAGCAAATAGACACTGGGTTACTGAGATTTTTCTTGAACTTAAATACAAACAATTGATACACAAGGGGAAAACAAAACAATACAGGGATGCATATATCATACCAAACTGCCAGCCATATTGGCTAGTGACTCTGAAAGTATTGCTAGCCACAGCCAAGTTTTACCAGCATTTGGCCGGTTGGCAGGTGCCAGTGTCAAGCCCTGGCTGCCAGCGTGGTGACTGTGTGTTTATACTTACAGAGATGATGATAGGAGACACGAATCTCCAGCAGACCCTGAAGAAGATTGGAGGAGGGAAGCCCAGCATCATCTCTACATCCCTGAAGTAGTTCTTGTGTCCTGTGCATACGTGATGGACAGTGTGATTGAGCCTTTAGATAAAACACCTCTCGGAGATAGTTTGTGAGGTGAGCCCCCATTGCAAGTAAACAAACAGCACAGATAGTGAGCCTTTAAAGCAACACTGAGCAGTTTTCGAACCTTTTAGTAATGCTTCCAAAATCATTTCAATCATGGTTCAAAGCCATGCTGAGTTTTATCCACCTTTCACCCACTGCATAACCGATCCAAGCAGCATGGAGTTTGGAAAGAGCAGCCCATACAGTAAAACCACCCAGTGTTGCTTTAAGAATGCACAGGCAAATGCAGCGTGACAAGTCCATTGACATTAATGTAGACGTGTGCAAACAAAGACAGGAAGACTAACCACAGATATATGAGACCGATAAATGACACGGATGACTTACCATAGACATACATGATACAGATGCACATGATGCAGGAGATGATGACCAGAGAGAAGCTAGCAGCATAGTTATCCATGAGCAAAAGCCAGTAAATCCCTGCCTGCACCACAGAAACAAAATGAGATGCGCACATCAGTGGATGCATGAGGCGAGTATGCACACTGAGACATGAAGTGTGTACATGTGTCTGTGTGTGTGCATTCGTTAGTATGGACGTGTACGGTATGTGTAAGTGTGGGTTGGTGTGTGTGTGTGTGTGTGTGTGTGTGTGTGTGTGTGTGTGTGTGTGTGTGTGTGTTTGCATGCGCGCACGTGTGTTAGTATGATGGGAGTCTGTGTCTGAATGAGCAAATGTATGTACTGTATGTGTGTGTTTGTGTATGTCCACATGACTGCAGTTCTTGCCCCTTACCCGTGTTGTCAGAGGCACGCCCAGCAGGAAGCCAACAACCGCTACTCCGAGGGTGACCACAGTCTTGTTCCTCATGATCCAGTCGGTGCCGATCTCGTCCACAATGGCAGTGACCAGGGTCTCCAGCAGGCAGAACTATGGATAGCCCCAGATAAGCCAAAGACACAGTCTTTAATCCATTGATGCCTAAAGCACCTGCAAAAAATGCCTGCTGAATGCCTAAGCCCTTTTTGGGAAAGTTGCCCTCATCCTATAAAAACCTAAATATCTTAGCCTCTGATGCACATAAAACATGAAATAAGTTGCATTTAAACCCTAAGACCCTCATCTTGCATTAGAATGTGTTCATTCAGCTGTAACATACCCCATCGTTATTAAAAAAGCTAAAATCTCAAGAGTCTGGATGCATATGCGTATATGTGTCTCCAGGGACCAAAGGTCAAACAGCATGTACGAGTCATCAGGCTAAAATGGGTCAATCCAACGAGCGTTTATCGTAGAATTCATTAACATTAACACGGGACACTGCCGTGTTATGCTGTCATCGCATTGGGTTTAATGGATGTAGCGTAGCATGCATCCAACGTCTTTTAAGGGCAAAGATAAGGATGTTAATGAGCAGCTTTGGATTTAGCTGTAGCCGGAGAACTTTATTTATTCAAGCCATTTGCTAATTTGCTTAATCATCCGATTCCTAATTAGGGGAAGTGTTTTAGCCAGAAGACCACAGGAGTTAATTTATGACACCACCTGTCTTAGCCAGGTGATTTGGAACGTGCGGTAATGACTGTAATTTCCATAGCCAGGTTCTCCAACATTGGTTATGAAGCCGTTCATATTCACATAAATGACGTTAAACCTCTAACAAAATTAATTTAAATTACACACACATTACATGAAGTTATTTAATGATATAAATCATATCCTCCTTTATTAGAACCCATTAACACCAACATCCAGAGGACATGTCATTTACAAAGAACTAACTGCTTGTCAATGGGGAGCCCTTTCTGTCTCCATATACAGTAAGCATGGTGTTGAAAGAAATTACCACTGAAAGAAAAAGATAAAGGTCCGCAACACTGTTTGATGCTTCCAAACGTTTAATGGCACGGAGTTTAGGACTCTCAGTGGTTCCACTTTGATGAAGGACTGGGAGGCCGAAACACAGTGCCATTACACTTTGCTTGGGAGCATCAAACAGTATTGCGAACCTTTTTCTTTTCCTTTCAGTTATCTTCTATTTGGTCCAGCACCTGTGCTACTGATGTGCGTGCATTCTGGAAGAAATGATCATGCGTACTACTCTCTGAAACTCCTCACCTGAGTTCCTAGTCCCAGTAGGATGAGCATGAAGAAGAAGAGGATGGACCAGAGAGGGGAGATCGGCAGCAGAGTGAGGGCCTCGGGGTAGGCCACGAAGGCCAGGCCGGGGCCCTGGTCGGCCACCTCAGACACCCCCACGCCCAGGTGGTGCGCCATGAAGCCCAGGATGGAGAAGATGACGAAGCCGGCGTACACGCTGGTGGCGCAGTTGGTGATGCTGATGATGATGCTGTCCCTGTTGTGGGCGCACAGGAAGGGGGATATGTGTAAGTGTGAGCATGGACATACACATAGGGACAAAGACACACATGCACTTAAAAAACACTGCTTGTTATGATATGAATCTGAAACACATATGAGGACACAGAGAGAGAGAGAGAGAGAGAGAGAGAGAGAGAGAGAGAGAGAGAGAGAGAGAGAGAGAGAGAGAGAGAGAGAGAGAGAGATAGAGAGAGTGTGTGTGTGTGTGTGTGTGTGTGTGTGAGAGAGAGAGAGAGAGAGAGAGTGTGTGAGAGAGAGAGAGAGAGAGAGAGAGAGAGAGAGAGAGAGAGAGCATTTACATATCCTAACACAGACAGACAGGCATATCAGACGTCTTTCTCTGAGCCTCACACAAACAGCTGTGCTAAAACTGTGGTCTGAATCATAGCTGATACGGTGTGCTATGCTAAAACATCAGCCCGATTCAGACATAGGGCCCTAAATAATGCACTGCTTCAGGCGGACATGAAATAAGAAGAATGGGTTTTTATTTTTATTTAATAAGCAGGTCAACCAGTTTAGGAGCTTATGCAAATGCATGAACATGTAAGGACAAAGAACCACCAGCAGGTGGAGCTGTGGCAAACAGCAGCAGCTTGCACTAGCACACAGTCAAGTCAAGTCAAGTAGGTTTTATTGTCAATTTCTTTACATGCACTGGTCATACAAAGAATTTGAAATTACATGTCTTGCTTTCCCATGCAGACATAGACTAATCTAGGTAAGGACATAGACAGTATAGACATAGACAGTACTTATACATGGACATAAGACAGTATGGGTGGTCAGGCAAGGAGCGCTGTACTGGAGCTGCAGAGGCAACAGCGAGAGCACGACCATACACACACACAGCAACCAGAGGCCAGTCTGCTTTGCCAGCAAACACGGCACCCAAGGCTTTGACCTGGAAGACTTTGAGACTGGCAACGGGGGCACTGCAGTGCGCAAACTCTTTTTAGTGCTCCCTTTTCTTTTCTTTTCTTTTCATTTCATTTCATTTTCTTTTTGCCACTGCATGATGTTCTTGTACTCTGTATGATACTACACAGCTACATCATGTGACATAAGACTGCAAGCCCTGAGGCAAACAATGTTGTGCAACATCGTTCTACATGTAACATGTCCTCTGTGTTACTAGGGCAAGTTAAAAAAAAGTGCATCTAAAGAGTTGTTCGTGGACTGAAAAGGCCAATTTTTGATGCATTGGGAGAAAGAGGTAGACATTGACAGACATCTACATTGACATACAAGTACAGAGACAAAGACAGAGAGACAGAGGGGGGCCACTGTACCTGTAGCAGTTGTTGTGGAACTTGTTGTAAGATGCCATGGTGATGAGTCCTCCCCAAGCACAGCCCAGAGAGTAGAAGATCTGAGAGGCGGCATCTCCCCACACCTGACCAACGACAGCAGTAGAGACTCTATTCAGTTTCACTTACACATTTTGATAGGGAATTATGACTATGACTACTAATATCCAAAGGATTCAAAGTACATGGATTAGATCACATTGAAAGAAGTGATGCACTACGGACACAATAGAAAAAGTGAAAGAAAGACAAGGAAATGAAATTGGCTTAAAATCAATGTTTGAGAGAGGGGGGGGGAGAAAGACAGAGAGATGGGGCAGAGAGGCAGAAGTGATAGTGCAAAAAAAAAAACAAAGAGAAAAGAGAGAAACATTTATTAGGCAATTCATGGTTAAAAAAAAGGGGAAAAAGTGCACCTTTGCGTCCAATACTTTCTGCCACTGGGGGGTCAGGTAGTACTTGATGCCACTGACGGCCCCCTCCAGAGTGATCCCCCGGATGAACAGGATGGTCAGCACCACGTAGGGGAAGGTCGCCGTGAAATACACCACCTGCAAAACACCGCGCCCAGGACAGACAGTCAGCACATAAACAGCCCCTGCTGCCCGCTGCGCTGCGCTGGCTCGTTACTATCCAACACAAGTAAATATGGAGAACTCTGGCAGCCAGTGCACTGCAGCAGCCAGGTGCAACACCACGGGGGAGGGCGGGGGTGGACTGTGTGTGTGTTTTGGGGTGATTGTGTGTGTGTGTGTGTGTGTGTGTGTGTGTGTGTGTGTGTGTGTGTGTGTGTGTGTGTGTGTGTGTGTGTGTGTGTGTGTGTGTGTATCCGTGAGACAGAGAGAGAGAGAGAGAGAGAGAGAGAGAGAGAGAGAGAGAGAGAGAGAGAGAGAGAGAGAGAGAGAGAGAGAGAGAGAGACAGAGAGAAAGAAAGAAAGAAAGAAAGAAAGAAGAGAGAAAGAAAGAACACCACGGGGAAGGGCGGGGGTGTACTGTGTGTTGTTTTGGGGTGACTGTGTGTGTGTGTGTGTGTGTGTGTGTGTGTGTGTGTGTGTGTGTGTGTGTGTGTGTGTGTGTGTGTGTGTGTGTGTGTGCGCGTGTGTGTGTGGGAGAATTGGGTATTGAAATTAGCGCCAAAAGCGATTCCGGAGGACTTTCCCCATTACACACCTTTCCTGATGACTTGACTCCCCTGATCAGACAGAGGAAGACTACCAGCCAGGACAAAGCCAGGCAGCCCAGGATGGGCAGGCGCACCTCACCAAAGTTGCCAATGCCGTCGGAGATGTCAAGGACGTAATTTCTGCACAAGACACAAGATAAGATAGAGGAAGAGAAGAGAAGAGAAGAGAAGAGAAGAGAAGAGAAGAGAAGAGAAGAGAAGAGAAGAGAAGAGAAGAGAAGAGAAGATAAGATAAGAGGGGGAAGAGAAGAGAAGAGAAGAGAAGAGAAGAGAAGAGAAGAGAAGAGAAGAGAAGAGAAGAGAAGAGAATAGAAGAGAAGAGAAGAGAAGAGAAGAGAAGAGAAGAGAAGAGAAGAGAAGAGAAGAGAAGAGAAGAGAATAGAAGTGGTTATCTAACCGCGCGAATAGACCAGGCGCGATGCGATTCAAGCGACAGAGGGCAGCAGCAAGCGATTCGAGCGATTGAGGAGACTAGAGTATGTCCGTACAGGCAGAAGGCAAAGCATTCAAGCATTCCCATTGGCTGTGGTCACTGACCTCTATACAGTCATTGGCTGTCGCGGCTTGTCGCCGAACCGCGTCATAGAAAGTTGAAAAGATTTCAACTTCAAACTGTCGCGCTCGGCGTGCGAATCGCTCTAGTATCCAGAATCGCTTTTGTCGCGCGACTCAATACAAAGCCAATTACTTCCGTCGCTCGCCTCGCTCAGATCGCCGCTGGTGTATTGCTGCGGTAATACAGTAGTGGTTATTACAAAAACAGTCATGATAGGTTAACAAGTCTAACAGCCTGAAGTAAAACAGCCTGCAACTCCGACTCCATAGAGTGCACCAGAAACACACAACAATCTACGAGACACAACCGGGCAATTCCAGCTTTCCTCCCCTGAATGGATGTATTGATGTGTGCAGTCATTCGTGCGACACATCTGCGGCCCATAAAGAAAGGAAAACAACACAGCTCATCACAAAAACAACTCTCCACACAATGGATTCCCTTGGCTAATGGGGGAGGTCACACAGTGCAGCCATTCTTCACAAAGTGATAAGACAGCCGCAAGGGTGAGGAGAAAAACTGCTTGTAAAGTCAGGCTGGCACGAGTGCTGTGTGAATAAACAGCGTTCATCACGAGCGTAGTTCAAGCTGCCACGCTTATCAAAAAGGCCACTACGTCCCAATGTACACCAAATCAGCAGAGCAGTATATTACAAAAAAAACCCTCAAAGGCCATTTATGATTTATGTTAAAACCACCAGTTTGGCACATCTGATGACCGCCCTGGTCTTCAAGAAAGGCTCTTGTTCGGAAGGTGTCTGAAAGGCCCGGGGGGGTCTTTCACATTGTAAATAATGAAGCGATGAATTCTTTGACATGTCAGTGCTATATTTGAGCCGTCAACACAACAGACCTTTGGATAAACATCATGAGCTACTTGGCCGGCGTCCACTGTTGACATAGAGGGCTGGCAAATATGAGGAGGATGCGCTTGCCAAAGTACAGTTGTCTCTGGCAATATTTCCCCCTAATTGAAGCCGTTTCGGGTGACCTGCGCTGACCATGCTGGTCCGGTGCCAAGGGATCGAGGCCAAGACAAGCACGCGCTATCAGACCTCTGTTTAATTAACATCCATTTCCCATTGATGTGCAAACAGTTCATGCCCACCGATAGTCAACATCACACAGATAATAAATATGCCCCCTGTTCAGTTAGCACTTGTAGATAGGGCTGGACAGTATGGCCCAGATACATGATCATTCCATACTGATTTACTCACAGTTTGAAAGCAACATGGCGTGACATATCTCACAGCTTTATTTACACCTCATTGGGCATAACCAAACCATCAGCATATCGTACATCTGACTTTCTAAAACACTTTTCAGACATCTATCAGCATCCAGGATCTTTGTGATCAATTCATCGCCCAGTGAGCTTCAGTATTCTTTAATGAAAGAAGTTCATACAAACATATGGACCTCCAATTTATCTCCAATATTCTTCACTTATCCCCCAGTGAGCAGACGGAACGTCTTCTGATTGGCTGAGCAGGTGTCCTTTATTCCCCGGTAGCACCTATGATGTCATGCGAGCGTGCGGGCGTCCAAGTTGCTTCTTTTCTAACTTTCTGGCGAAGTGCCGTTACTAGTTCTATCACATCTGGTTGTTTAGTGAAGACCGTGTCGTTAGTTCTATCGCATCTGGTTGACTAGTCAAGACCCCGTTACTAATTCTATCGCATCTGGTTGTCAAGTCAAAAACCCAGTCGTCAATTCTATCGCATTTGGTTGTCAAGTCACCCCAACATTCTGCGTGCATCCTTATGCCTCCGATAGAGGCGCATCTCACTAGATTAGGAAGTGGTGCCCATAGACGAGGTGTCCCGATATCTGCGCCGTCGGGCTGTTTAGAACGCTCCGCCTCGTCCATTATTTCCCTTGATATCGGGACACCTCGTCGGCCGCTATTCCATACAGAAACTTCAGCAACATCCTATTTTACCGTACATAATAAGTACACCCAGCCCTCCTCACCTCCAGTACTCCTCGCTGGGGCTGGTCCTCTTGGTGCGGTTGACGACCTCGGTGACGGCGGCGCTGACGTTGGCCAGCGTTGTGTTGATGCCGGAGGAGGTGACGACGCCGACGCAGTCCGGCGTGTTCCAGGCGTTGGTACAGTAGGTCCAGGGCAGCAGGTTGGTCATGGACATGAAGAAGTAGTAGATGGCGATGCAGATGACCACGTTGTAGTAGATCCCGATGTAGGTGGACACCACCATCATGCCGTAACCCACACCTGTGTGTGTGTGTGTGTGTGTGTCGTCATGGGAATGTATCAGAAGGAGAGAGGGGATGAGTTTGAAGGTGCAGCGTGTAGGATGGTGGCCAGAGTACTGTAGGTATTGCAACTACTATGCTGATCATTGAAACTGTGCTGCCAATCGCAAAATGTAATGTTTTCATGAATATTTACTTAATAATAAACAAATATCTATTTGCATGACCAAAGCATAGTACGTTTTGCAACTAAAAATGTCTATTTCTTGAAATTCAAAATGCTGTACCATGGAGAAGATACCCCTTTTCATGGATCATGTATGAAAAGTACAATTTTACCAGTCATAATTAATACTTAGAATATGATGGTGGTAGTAAGTATTTTTGGAAAAGGTAACATTTCTGTATCGGCAGAATGAAAGCTGCAAATAAACTACCGGTACTACAAATATTACACAGTGCACCTTTAACACATTAGGACTAGGGAACGCATCTGTGGGGTATGCAACATTTATGAGTGATAACATTTAACAGTGTTGATAATTCTGTTTATAAAGGCATTATAAAGTATGACGTAACTGCATTTTTTTAGATGCATTAATAAATTAATTAAATTAATGAATCAAAAGCTTGGTTATAACTGTCTTCAGTGTGAGTAAGTATGAGAGAAGTAGAGAGGGGCAGACCTCACCTTTGAACAGGGGGCTGACTTTCCAGACCCCCAGGCACCCCAAGCTGGCGAACTGGCCAAAGGAGAGCTCCAGGAAGAACAGGGGGATGCCACAGAACACCAGCATGATGAAGTACGGAAGCATGAAAGCCCCTGAGGAAAGAAACAAAACAATTGTTTTCACTATGTAAAAATAAACAAAGCATTTCACAAGAGGTACAATAACAGGTATTGTCTTATATACTTTTATCCCATAATACTAAAAACTAATCTTTGCGACAAACTAACTAACTAAACTAACTAACTAAGTAACTAACTAAGTAACTAACTAACTAACTAACTAAATATGAAGATGAATATCCGGGAGCAAGTGTGCGGACATTCATCTTCATGTTCATCGTCATCTGACCTTTTTGTCCTGCACCTGCGTCTTGGATGTGCGCACCACTACCTCAACAAACTAAAAAAACTAACAACGCAAATCAAACATGGGTACGCACAAGGCATTATAACTAGCTGAACAAGAGTTTTCGGTTACTGCAAAGGGGAAGAGTTGGATGGAAGGGACAACATAACAGTGAAACATATTCAATTGTTTGTCCATACATTTAAGTGAAAAGAAATCCCGCACACTGTCCATTCCACCAACAAACTTTAATACAACGTTTCGGTCATCCGACCTTCTTCAGGTAACTTTACCTGAAGAAGGTCGGATGACCGAAACGTTGTATTAAAGTTTGTTGGTGGAATGGACAGTGTGCGGGATTTCTTTTCACTTGACTGACAACCCAGCACATCCTACGCACCTGCCCAACTACAGAGGTGTGCAAAAGCGTCTTTATTGAACTGTCCATACATTTACAATTACTAATTAATTTATCTAATTACTGCCATACAAGAGTGGCAATACTGTAGTAGTTGTGGTTGTACCATGTCTGTTATAACATGTCAATGACCCTTAAGCACTCCTCTCCATGCTGCTGGCTGTGAGATCGGGCCCCACACTCCACTCATAGGGATTGAAGGTGTGAGGAAAGGCAGTTAGACCCTTGGCACTAAATCTGTCACCCTTACATGAGCCGCACCAGATCCCCAGCGGTCTGTGTTGTAGGAGACGCCGCCATAAAATGGAGTACCATATATGGGAAATGGCGTAGCATACGTAGCTATGCACATGACGTGCTGCTATTTGTCTGGAGTTTTCAGCTGACTGTACTGTTGTTGCCCGTCAAACCCTGGCAGGCCTGCAGAAAGAACAAGCATACCAAACCGCTGAAGCACACGGGCCATGCTCTCTGTTCCGTGCCGGCAGCAGCAGTCCTCACTGTTCTTTTACTACTCTCTGGTCTGTAAAATAAACCTGCTGCTTCCTGACAATAACAACTGACATCACAGACGACCTCCCAACCCCCACACTCTCTTCCCACCATCTTTTGTTTCTATTTCATCTAGGGATGCCGACAAAGGGGTCCGTTTTCCCAGGTCCAGGTGGGGAGGTTGTGAAGGAGGAAGAAATGGGTCCTCATTGCATTGTATGTATTGGGTGGGTGCGAGGGCCTTTCAGATGACTTTGTCCCAGGCCCGGCCAAAGCTGTCAGTGGCCCTGATTTCATGGGGTCGACAATCTTTACCTCCTCCATTCCTGTAGCAGAGATAGGGGAACCTCCAGACGTTGCCCAGGCCCACGGCGTAGCCCACGCTCGTGAGCACGAACTCGATCTGGTTCCCCCAGTTGCCTCGCCGGGAGTTCTCATCCTTCTTCACCGCTTCACCCGGAACCGCTCCGTTCTGCAACACAACAGTGCAAAGCACAGAGACATTATTACACTACAGTTAGCGATAACTTAGACTTACAATTACTTAGAAACAGGGTATTGGTTACAGTCCCTGGAACAATGGGGGGTTAGGTGCCTTGCTCAGGGGCACTTCAGCCTTGGCCGGCAGTGCAAGGAGAGGTAAGGGTGGGATTCGAACCTGCAGAGCTCTGATCTTAAGATCCCCTCCCTAATAATCAGACCCCTCTGACCGACTGGATCGTGACTCGAGGGAAGAAAACGCACACAAACACAACATTGCAACTGGGTGAGGGACATCAGACGCCAACACTTGTGAACATGGCAAGTAATAGTTGAGTCTCTTTGCAAGAAAAAAAACATTTTCTTGCAAAAGTATGCATTTCTGCATTTTTATAACAGTTCACTAGTCGATTGATGACATGTCAGAAAGAAATATTTCCAAAACAAGACTTTTCCAAAAAAATTTGTTGACAGCTACACCACACATACTGTAGTACCTAAGGCATATGCTAGACCTGGAAATAAAGCAGCAGATGCCAAACATGTTGGAGGAAAAAAAGAAAGAACAGTAACTACCACTAGCGTGTCCTCAGAACGCACAGGCAATTGGACTCAGGCAGACAGGCCTCTCGTGAATCTCATGCAAGCGCTCTGGGGCCTAGCACGAGCTAAAGCGCTAGAGCGCACTTGATGTGAACTGAAATCACCGTTGTTACGCACAGAACTAAACATTTGGTCCTGTCGGCCTGATTTGAAGTTTTTTAACAGACCATCTGTTCGTGTCAGATGGTCTCGACTCTGACCTTTTCGGGCCAGCCCCGGCAGATGACCCAGACGAGAGCATGCTGATTCGCTGTTTCGAAAGAGCCGTGCGGGGCGAAGGCACGGCTACAGCATGGAGAACTGAGGGCTTGTTGCTGGACCGCCACAGACAGACTCACACACCTGTTTCCATTGCATTGCATGCATGTGTGCAAGTGTTCATGTAGTCTGCCAGTGTGTGTGAAGGTACATCGACTTCTCTGCCATGGCAGGGCAGAGATGGGTTAGCCATGGGCCTTGAAGGCTCACTGGTGCCCTGGTGGGCTGGTACATTGCACTGGGGAATGGCCTGAAGTGACCTGTGTAGGTGCATGAGTTGCATGAGTTACCCAACAGTATGTGTAGAAGGATATATCGGCACACACACTGTCTATACAGGCAGAAATATAAAATCCGTGTGTGTGTCTCTCTCCCTTTCGTATCCCTCCCCACACACACACACACAAACACATACTGTATGCACACAGAAAATGCCTTGCAAGTCTGCACAGTTCCCTGGGGCCGTCGCCTATAACAGGGTGCTGCCATAAGCACCCGAAACAAGAAGTAAAACGCGCAGGAAAAAAAACAAACACGAAACTTAACTTTTGTCCTGCACTCTACCCTTAATCCCCCTTTCATCTCTGGCCAAGGCGCAGAGCTGCGTCCAAAAACAAAAGTTGAGTTTGTCATGCATGGCACTGCAGAAAGGGCCTAAGCAACCGTCACATTGAGACCACCAGAGGGGAAAGAAGCAAAACACCAGGAAACAAAGACAAACAATGTAATGCGGAGGGAGGATGTGCCTGCATTGTGTTCCTCTGTGTCTGTGTCTCTGCATGTGAAGAGCTCTTTTCCAAAACGCTATATCCACCATTTTTGACTTTTTGCATTTTAATATTGGAATTGACAGTTAAGAGGTCCTATCATATATGTGTGAATTCTTGCCATTCAAACGTTTTGAGAACATACTTTAAAACCTCTATAAAAATGCATTTTGCAATGCATTTCAATGAAATGCCCAATACAAAAATGTCAATTTCCCAACATTCCATAAAATGGATATATCTCATTTTGGAAAAGAGCTCTTCATGTGTTGCTGTGTGCGCGCAGGCGCCTTTCAGTGTGTGGGCGTATGTGTATACAGTTGTACTTGTCTGTCTGCGGTGCACGTGTGCACTGATGTTCACATGCTTGTTTGTTTGAGCAGACTGTACATGTGTGGGTGGGTGTGTCTGTCTATCTGTCTGTGTGTGTGCATGTGTATTGCAGGGGACAAATCAAGGGGTTGCTGCTGGAGTGTGGCCTTGCACATCTGGGCCTTCTGAGCGTGCAGAGGCTGCCCTCCCCTCCCGTCGCCCTCGCTAGCGCCCGCCGCCGCCCCCGTCCCCCGAGCTCATCCTCCCTCTGGGTCGTGACCATGACCTGGCCTGTCCCCCTGCTGAGGCCTGGGTCCTGGGAGCACACAGCTGAGGGACCACGCTGGGTGCAATGTGCAGCGAGCGGATGCGCAGCACTGGCTAAGCCTTATTTGGGTCTGCGTCCTCACCACCAAGGCAAAACCTTCCTGTCTCCTGGCCTCTGCGCTGTTCCCAATATACCAATACGTTCCGAGAGATGAAAATCATGTGTTCTTGAACTTCTTGTTAGTGTGTACTTTATGTGTGTGTCTAGTGTGACTTTTTTGGTTCTGTAGTGTGAAGTAGTAAAACTAATGTGGTTACACTATTTTTTTTCCTATTTACCCTTCATTTTACTTTTTACATTACTTTTCATAAAAAGGCAATATCACAATTATCTACGGGCAGAATGGTCTTTAAGTGACCCGAATGCGGAAAAGGAACACTTACAAAGATACTTTGTACAGTGTGCTGGAGTATGAAAGGAATAGTGGCCAATGATAATCTCATAAACGCTTAAATTCATAAAGCGAAGCATATGAGAAGACTGACAATATGCAAGCAAGTCATGAGTGCGGCAAGGACAAATGAACAGAGGAACAAAAGGAAAGAGTGAAGTGCTTAGTTATGGCTTTTTTGGAGTATTAGACCTTGGAACACAATGTCCTCCAGTGAAATCTTACTTTTTTTATTCATATACTGTATATTTTGGGGGCTTTTTGCCTTTATTGTGTGATAGGACAGTGAAGATATCGACAAGAAGCGAGTGGGGAGAGAGACGGCAAAGGACCCAGGCCGGAATCGAACCCGGGTCGCCAGTGTAGCAGTGCAGTGCCCTACCGCTTGAGCCACGGCAGGGCCTCCTCCAGTGAAATCTTACTTTTGGAACAAACTCCTATCAGTGCAATATAATGACAAACTGTAATAAAAGTACAGTAAGTCGTCATTCATTGTAAATGTGGAAAGCCATCAGATTTAAAACCAAAAACCAATTGCAATGCTCACCGCTACTGTACAAAAAGTACAATTTTGCCATGTCAATACGTCCACTGCAGCTCTGAATGTCGCCTGTAATGTGTGGCCTGAGCTTAGAAATGAGTCTGAATGTGGATGTGTGACATGAATTAGAATGTCCACATCAGAATGAGGAGGGG
This sequence comes from Engraulis encrasicolus, assembly GCF_034702125.1. NCBI lineage: Eukaryota > Metazoa > Chordata > Actinopteri > Clupeiformes > Engraulidae > Engraulis > Engraulis encrasicolus. The sequence continues at coordinate 35,611,796 of NC_085872.1, forward strand.
AATGTGAGTGGTCGGGTCAGAATGTGAATTCTCATTAGAATGACAATGTTCAGATGGATCAGGTCCACTTGCCCATGCAGATAAGAAGAGAACTTCAACAGATCATTTAACACCTTGGGGAAAAGGAGACACACAGGCACTAATATGGACTCTAATAAGAATGAACACACACACACACGCGCGCACACACACACACACACACACACACACACACACACACACACACACACACACACACACACACACACACACACACACACACACACACACACACACACACACACACACACACACAAACACACACAAATTCCTCATATAATAGGTGTGAGGTGAAGCTGAGAGAAGGCTGCTTTTGCAGCCTCGTGGGTTTACTGCACCGCCAGCATGTTTACAAGATTTCACATTTTAATGTTGAAAACAAATATCGAGGAGTATTTAGGCATACATACTGAGAAAACTTTCCAAGATGAAAGAGCATTCACTCCAAATAAGCTTTAAATTGCATATTTCTGAGGAAGGTATAATTTAAATCAATTTGTTTCAACTGAAATCTGCCACCTCTCAACTGTGTCAAACTTCACAGACATTTCTAGCACAGAGGGAAGGCTGCACTCTCCTGATGATTTCTTTCAGGATAACTCACGATCACCACTATACGAATGCAGACAATACTATACTATGTGGTAAGTGTGACATGCATAAATAGACAACTAATTGGCATATTGCCACATAGATGACAGCAATCAAAAGATGTGTGTCAAAGGTGTACTGATATTTACGTGTCTTACGAGGCCTAAAAAATGAAAATACTCAACTGAAAACAGTACAATGTTCATGCTACGTGTATATCTCATACACATTAATAGCCTTACTACAGTTTGCTTTTGTACAGAGTGACAAATTATGCTTCCGAAAGAGTTATCTTGAGGTGTATCTCACTTACAATTCTACTTTTTGGGGTGTATGGATGTAGCTGTGTGTGGACGGAACTGATATTCTCTTAGGGCCCACGCAACACATTTTGCAATGTACAGTACATGTACACTCAACACTTAGAGAGTCATATTTAAACACCTATATTAGTGTTGGTCCAACCCTTGAGGTGTTGAATTAACACTGTAAAGGTGATGATACAAAGGGCAACTTTTTGAGCAATATATCTGGGCAACAACACTGTAAGATGTTTTTTGGACTGTTTGTCACTTTAACACTTTCATCAAGAGGGCTTGTATCAGCAGCGGACAACTTTTCTAACTCATTCCATCATAACGTTTGAAGAGCTTCGTTGCAAAATGAAGTATATCCATTTCGGAACATTTTGGGCAATTGGCAATTTTGTAGTGGACATTGCATTGCAAAATGCATTTCATATTACAGGTCTAAAAGGTATGTTCACACATAGATGACAGGACGTCTGAACGGTCAATTCCAATAATAAAATGCAAAAGTAAAAAAAATGGCCCTTATGTCATTTTGTAGGCAAACATGATGTTGCCCGGCGGCAAAATCGCTCAAAGTGTTGCTTTCTGTGTCATCACCTTAAAACTGTGCAGGGATTTCCTCCTTTGCCTCCACGGTCCCCTTCTGCCGCCACCACCCCTTCCCCAGCCACGCCATTCCCTTCAGCCTGGGTGAAAGCCGACTGTTGACTCCGTCAAACAGTCTGGCGAAAGATAAGAGGAATCCGTCTCCATGGAGGGTGGGAGATGGTCTGATCTTACTCTGCCATTTAAATTCATTAGAGGTCCGAATTCAAATTAAAACTCACATTGTGCTTTATTAGCATGACTGTTTCGATATAGTGTCGCAAAAGCATACAAATAACAAAACAAAAGTGGGAATAGTGTTACTATAACCAATCAGCAACGGACTTCGTGGGTGAGTTCTGCGTCACCACTCTACTGCTTGCTGATTGGCTAAACAGTGAGCAAGCCGAGCTAGGAGGGTTTCGCCAAACTATGTGTGTATGTACCGTACATAGGATGGCGTCACCTGGCTACATTCCCTTCACTGACCTCCATACCATAGCATCCCTTTCCATTTTCCCTCTTCTGCTCTCATCCCATCCAGTTGCCTCACTTCTCTTTCCTTCCTTCTCAATCCCTCCCTTCCACTCCACTCATCCTCCCTGTTCATCTCTCCATCCTCTCCTCCAACTCTCCTCATGCTCTCCTCCTGTCCTCTTTCTCCCCATTACCACTCCTCTTCACCTCTCTTCACCATGTGCTGCGTGCTCTTAAAACCCAGGTGTGCTCGCTGTCAGACAGTGAGAGGAGAGGAGGATAGAGGGGAGAGAGAAAGACAGAGAGAGAAAAAAAGAGTGTGGCAGAGGGAGAGAGAGACAGACGTGATAAAGAGAGGGAGCCATACTGAGACCATCTGCCCACTGCACATGACAGACACACGCACACGCATACCACACACACACGCACACACACACACACACACACACACACACACACACACACACACACACACACACACACACACACACACACACACACACACACACGTACACGCACACACACACAGTCCATTTCTTCCATGTTTTCTCCATGAACAGTTTTGGCCAGTCTCGAAGGGCCCTGTGTTGGACTCTCACAGAGCTCCAATGCTGCCAGCTCATCTGCACCGTACAGCACAGCACAGCACAGCACGCAGGTGCAGAGAGGACTCTGTGTGTGTGTGTGTGTGTGTGTGTGTGTGTGTGTGTGTGTGTGTGTGTGTGTGTGTGTGTGTGTGTGTGCGTGCGTGTGTGTGTGTGTGTGACAGTGAGAGAATATGTATAAAAGACAGAGAGAGAGAGAGAGAGAGAGAGAGAGAGAGAGAGAGAGAGAGAGAGAGAGAGAGAGAGAGAGAGAGAGAGAGAGAGAGAGAATTGACTTGACTTAAAGGGCAACTCCTGCCAATTTCAACATGCTGTTGTATTGCTCACGCTACCCTTGACTTGTCAGTACCCGGTGACGCCGCATTTTTAAGGCTCAGCCCTTTCCGAGATATGAGCTATTCTAATGGGGGCAACTTTTGTTTACATTTCAAAAAAACATTTTTATTTATTCCCAAAAATATCAAAAAAAGGTTATGCAACATTAGCAGACAACTAGCAAACAGCGATACCTACCGGGAAAATATTTGAGGTAGGCCTATGCTCATTTTTAAAAAATGTAAACAAATGTTGCCCCCAATTAGAATAGCTCATATCTTGGAAAGGGCTGGGCCAAAAACTGCAGCGTCACCGGGTACTGACAAGTCAAGGGTAGCTTGAGCAATAGAACAGCATATTAAAATTGGCAGGAGTTGCCCTTTAAGTTGAGTTGAGTTGAGTTGAGTTGAGTTGAGTGCAGTAGAGTAGAATAGAGATGCACTGAGACGGTGTGATGGGGAGTCCCAATGGAGGACCCAGAGTGTGGGTCTTAGGACCCAGGGTGTGGGTCTTAGGACCCAGGGTGTGGGTGCGTCCCCCAGGCAAGGAATGTGCCGAGTTCAAAGGTGTGTGTGTAGACAGTGCGTTATGCACATACCTTATGTATTTGCCGGGCTTGACACACACATGGTGAGAGAGTTCAAATATTGGCACAGGTGGGAGGGTCACCATTCAGGACAAGTGGCCAGTGGGTCACTCACTCACCTCCCCAAAAATGGGTCAAGCCCAAATATAGCCATTTGGGAAATGTTTGCCAGAGTTTTTAAAAGACAATTTGTCAACATCGTGAAATGTTGACTGACAATTACCGGTAGAATCTTTCAAAATCCTTGACCTGGACTTCTTTTTGGGGTCATCTTTGCTCTTTGTCTGTGTATGTGTGAGTGTGTGCATGATTCCTTCAGAGAATAAGTCGGTGGGCATACAAGCATTTAGACAATTTCGAATTATTGGCTTAGTTCGACTCTAGTTGGAGTTTCAAAAGTCATGTATACACCTTGTACATGTTCGTCGAGCTGAAATTGAACCAAACTGTACTTAAACAGACTATTGGCTTGCCACTCCCCCTTGTGCACCCACTCTCCCTTCTGGAAATTACTAATGAAACATTTTGACTGGATTTATATTCATCAAAACTAAAATGCAATATATAAACATAATATATTGGCATATCCACTGGCATATCACATTCTAATTTGCCTTCAAGACCATTGGGATTCTGCATTCGTCTGGGAAGACACATTTCCAGAATTTTTTCATAGACCTGCACAAAGAATTCAAAAGGTAGAGAGAAATCCCCCAAGCCAGGGTTATATGCAGTTTAGTCCTTTGAAATACACATTGCCACAGTTAACACTAAATGACCACCTGCATGTATACTCAAAACATTACATAGTCCAGATTCTTGCTTTTTCAGGCTAACAGTCGGACTATAGGTTTGCCACTACCCTTTTGCACCCACTCTCCCTTCTGGAAGTTACCAAATTACCCATGAAAAAAGACATTTTAATCATAGAAAGGGTAGAATTACGTACATAGTAGAAACGGAGAGCTTGAGAGCGAGAGAGAGAGGAAGGGCACACTTGCAAAGTAGCTTACCGCAGTAAACTACAAATTCTCGTGCCAACGCACCTCATTAAATAGTTAGATTTCTTATAGCGCATGTACACTTGCATTTCTTGAAAACTCCAGTTCTGAGCTGCCAGAAGCTTGACTAAGCTGTGCATGTACATGCACTGAGTGTGTGTGTGTGTGTGTGAGCAAGAGAGCGAGAGAAGGGGAGTATGTGAGTGTAGAAATGGGGGGATGGTAAAAGAGCAAGAAAGAGAGCAGTCATTCAAAGTTGTGTGCGCATGTAGACATAGTATGTACGTATGTTGGTGTGTTTCTGAGCTTGAAAGTTTATGATTTCCCTGAATGAAGCAGGCAGTTCACACAGTGAGTATTGGCAGAGGACGCGCTCAACTTCTTGGAAAACCGAAAAGCTTTTGGGTGCGAGATAAAAAGCGTCAACTTAAGGAAGAAGAAATCCGCACTCACAAACTGCGTCTCATTATTTATTTATATTACCACCATGTCCAAAAAGCAAACGCGTTTCGGCTAACAAGCCTTCATCAGTGCGTAAATAATGAGACGCAGTTTGTGAGTGCGGATTTCTTCTTCCTTAAGTTCACACAGTGAATCAGACTCACTTGGCCTAGTGTCAGGGTCAGAGCCACTATGCTTGCTTTCTTCCTGTCTCCCTAAATGCTAATAACTAAATATATAATCATAATGGTTTTAATAATGGTAATTTTAATAACAATGATAATAATAATCTTCACGACAATGATAATAACAGCAATTAAAATGGCGAGTGACTGGTAGATTTTAAAATCATGTGTGTGTGTGTGTGTGTGTGTGTGTGCATGCCTGCCTGCCTGCGAATGTGCCCATGACCAATGATTCAGGTGCAGCAACTCTACCTGACCACAGTGGTCATTACGAATCTTACTTCATGGAGAGAGACAGACAGAGAGAGAGAGAGAGAGAGAGAGAGAGAGAGAGAGAGAGAGAGAGAGAGAGAGAGAGAGAGAGAGAGAGAGAGAGAGAGAGAGAGAGACAGAGACAGAGACAGAGACAGAGACAGAGACAGAGACAGAGGCATAGAGAGGAAGATACAGAGAGATACATAGGGGGTGAATGAAGAGAGATACGCAGAGAGAGATACGCAGAGAGAGAACAAATGAATGAAAGTGAAAGGAAATGAGAAGACCAAATGAAAGGGAAAATATGCATAAGAGTCAAAAATACTAAAAAGTAATTTAAGGAGACTAAAAGGCAGAGAACGGAAATGAAATGATAAAATAGTGAACGAAAGAAAATGAACACTTATGGAAGGAAACTTGCCTCCTGCACACCCTCCTGCACAATGTGTGTGTGTGTGTGTGTGTGTGTGTGTGTGTGTGTGTGTGTGTGTGTGTGTGTGTGTGTGTGTGTGTGTGTGTGTGTGTGTGTGTGTGTGTGTGTGTGTGTGTGTGTGTGTGTGAGAGAGAGAGAGAGGGGGGGAAACCTGACACTTGGTGTGAATATGCTGAATCTTCTGCCTCTGTGCACCTAGGCCTATTACACTTTGTTATACGCATGCCACACACCAATACACAACAAATCTTAAACTAAATCTCACACTATCTCTAAGACATCAACGGATATGAATTTGTTGATATGGCTGAAGTTATTGTAGCATTTTGTGTAGCATCAGCTTTTTCAAATAAAAAAGTCAGCTTGCCCTTCCATATCAATACACCATGTTCTTTCGCCTTATCCATACAGTACTAACACACAATTATAGACATGTACAGCTATTAAATGTTTTGTCAATGTAACAAACATGTGTATATCAATGAGTAGACATCCCACTAAATTGTCAGGCAATATCCCTTTAAAATATCCCACTAATATGCTGCAAATTGTGGTATCTCATGCTATCCAACTAAGTTAGCTGCTACAACATGTGCAACCATGTTTACAGACCAAACATATATTACCGGTATATACATACAGAAATGACTTTTGGTCTCACAAATCGGAGAGACCAATCCCATCCCATCTGACGAAACAACTGAAATAGTGGTTAAAAATACTCTTGGCCAAACATCCACCTGTTGCAAACGCACAATAAGTTTCATTCGAGAACATGAATGAAACCCTCAAACTTGGCCAGGTTGCAAAGCTGCACTCCACAGACCAGTCCAGGGGCAAATGCAGCTTGCCCACCCTCTGCTACACCAGTGGAATAACAACTACTGCCCAAAACCTTCTTGGAGGTAGTAGAATACCAAGCGTTTCATCCTCTTTGCAGTTACAATGCCTTAATATTAATGGACATACCATGATTTAATGAGTTTTGGCATGAATCATGTTATGCCCAGGCCATTAACATACAGGCATTTTAACGGCAAAGAAGATGAGTGCTTTTACCTGTAAAATAAACTGATCATGTCACCAAAGATCACCATCTTTACAAAGAACCAGTTAGCAGGTAGCAATTGCACTAAATTCTACTGCCCAAATCTGTTATGCCTTCTCTAGTGCCACCACTGATGCCCCCCCCCTTCCCCCCATCACTATTCAGAAAAGAAGCTTCAAGTCAGCACCCTTTATGCCAAGACTGATGGCACTAGACTCGTGTTTCAGTTCCACTTCCTGCTGCTGCCACCCCCTTATTGAGGAGGCAAACCTCTCTACAGTTCTCAACATTCCTGACCATTCCTCAAACAACACAGGAGCAGCCATCCAGGTGCAGTGTAGCCACGTTGCATCATGTACAATTTCACATTTATGATCCTGAAAAACAACAAAGGAAAAGAGGAGCAGGCAACAGAAAGACAGAAAGAGAGAGAGAGAGAAAGAGAGAGAGAGAGAGTGAGAGAGAGAGAGAGAGAGAGAGAGAGAGAGAGAGAGAGAGAGAGAGAGAGAGAGAGGGCTTGACAAAAGTGTTGGACAAGACAAGACAGGGTGGCGGCAATGCGGCAAGAGCAGAGCAGTGGTTGAGGACATGTCTGAAGCATTTGGGAAATGTGCTACAGGCACTTGGGGGTGTGGATACTGAGCCACCGCTAAGGCCCTGGCCTTTCACCTTAGGAATGTCGTGACCTCTCAAGGTCGCATTTCACACCCATCACCTGCCACGGCACGGCTACTCAATATGTAGTGCACTGGCACCATGCTGCTTCAGGCACTCCACTACATGTTGCAATCGCAGATTAATTGCGAATTGTACAGCATTATGAGTAAAAACACCTGCATTTACAGGTCCACACCTGTAGAGGGAGATCATGATCAGTTGTAGTGTGTACTTCAGTTAATTTCACAATTAAAATTATCTGGAGGTGTTTGTGATTTTTGATGAAGTGAATCAGCTGGGCTTTGAAATAAAATCTGTGATAGCAAATGAAAGTCTGATCAGTCTTCACAAGATAATTTACAAATTATTTGGGTGATGATCAGACATCGCATTTGAGTACAACCAAAGATGCAGTCCAGAACATCATGGCAATACTGTCACAACAAGTCCATAGGATGGGCCTGTTTAACATCATACATGCTTGTAAATGTCTACAGTTTTCGTAAACTTTTTTCAAAAAGTGCGCTCAACTCTAAACTGTTTTTTTTTACAAAGTCTTACAGGTGCGAGCGAACAGATTCATACATTTTTTTGTAGAAAAGCTGCACGAGTGTGATTCTTGTATTTCATTTTATAACTAAACTGAACAACCAAAATAAATAACTAAAATGAAATACAAGAATCACACTCAACAGTGTGGCTTTTCTACAGAGATTGAAATATGTAGATACAGTACGGTCAAGGAACCCTGGGTGGCTCTAACCACCCTCAACAGGTATGAGCACTGGCATCAAGAAAAATCAAACCTCAAACCTCTGAAATCAGTCATGGATATAAAACTCAAAATAAGACCTGGACCCAGCCCAGGCCCATTACTCCCCACTTCACGCTCGACTTTGTTTGGAGTCGACTTTCAAAGCAGGTCATCTCTAGAAAATGAATTGAATATTACTGGTGGCTTCCACCTTACCCTACAAAGTCAAACACTACTCTACACTACACCCCATGCTCCCAACATATAGAGTGATAAAGACTACAACAGCAGCACAATACGGCAAAGTCGCATATTCATACTCAACTTAACTGATCACAAGCCTTTCGCACAGTGCCGTCTTCCACATAATTTCTGACCCAGGCGAACTTCGGTAGCTATATTCCGTATTCTGCAGTTATTTTTATTTGGCGTGTCAAACGTCCTTTGCTATTTTCTTTCAGGTGTGTGACCTGGGGATAAATTCTTCCTCATGACCCTAAACCTCTAAAAAAAATCTTATACTGCTGCACCGAACTTCCCAAGGGGAAAGGTGAACATGTGCTGAGAAAACAAAAATGACCTAAAGGAGTAGAAGACCTAATTCCAATGACAATGAATGCTTCTTCACACAGAAGGGCACGACAACAACAATTAGCAGAAGCCATTCCTTAGAGCGCTTCCTCCAGAGCCGAAACAGATCGCCATCACATTATGTCCCATTTCATGTCTCAAGTTGTATAATATAATAATAATAATATAATATGTGTATAATATAAATGTTTTTGTGCTAAGAGAGGAGATATAGGATATGCATATAGGTCAGCAATGGTGGGATTGTACGATGCACCTCACTCTGGAGGAGGGTGGAGGGTGATGGCATCACCAAGGAAGTAAACGAGACTGAGCGGCCATGGACAATGTCCTCAAAGTGTCTATTATGCGGCCCCTGTGAGGTGAAAGTAATGCTGCCAAAGATGTGAGGCAGTGGCTCCTCAAAACACCACCCTCCCCATACCACCCCAACCCCACCCCCCACCCCGACAAACCCAATTCCATCACTGACTGCCACTACCCTCCCCTCTCTACCCTACCCTACCCACAAGGCCACATTCCAGGCCACCTCATTGGCTTGCCCCCCCCCTGAAAACATCCTTTTCACGCTTCATTAGTTATGTGCAATAGAGAATCGTTGGAGTAAAAAAAAAAAAGAAGGGTACCAAAAAACTCTGGGCTGAGCCGGAACCCAAAGATAGGGCTGGGGAGGGTTTTTGTGGTGGTGGTGGTGGAGTTGGTGATGTGGACTGAAGGATAGGCGGGGCTCTCAACGGCCTCCCAGAAGGAAAGGGTCATCCTTGGGTCACATCAGTCAGTCAAACCCATCCACAAGGGCATTGGGTTACGTACGTCAAGTCAGCTGTAGCACATGCTCTTGCATCTCCAATCAAATCCCCCCCCATTACATCACCTTTTCACCAATCCCGTCAAAAACACAGGATGACGTTGAATAAAACATGGGTGCATTTCCAATCGAGCTTTTGGAAAGTCAGTGAATGCTCAGAATCACACATTACCAACACCGCATGGTATCTGTGGATCCAAACAATTGAGTGATAAATTTTTTTTTGCTGAATCTGTCAAAAAATAGCTGCACTGAACATGAAGAGTTTTGAAACAGTATTCAGACATGTCAATGAATAGATAGAATCCCACATTACCCGAAGTACAGGGTGTCTATTAAGAGTTTTGGATGAGCTAAATGTTACAAACCTAAGATATCACACCAAAGCAAGAGGATGCTTGGAACGTTAAACATAATTTACTTGACTTGAATGAATGAACAGTATATACAAAGACCCCTAAAATGCACTACACATAGTTATGTGCAGCAGTCCTTCAACCTTTCAATTACAGTTTAATACACCACAAACGATCATTAAGAGAGAAAGCTTAAAACACAAATGTCAGATATGACAGCAACGCCAATAGCCTACACCCAGCAATAGCCTACACCCAGCAATACCCTACACCCCAACTCACACACACTCCAGTCCAAACACAAAAGACATGAGGCACTTTAGACAGAAAGTTCCCTTACCTTCAGCTTCTCCATGTGTCTAGGTCAGAAAAGGTGCATGCAGGATTCAATTCCAAACATCCAAGCCTCTGACCTTTGACCTCTCTTGCCTGACTCGCTGACACACTGACTGGCTAGCAAACACACAGAGAGATCACTGGTGAGTTGAAGAGGACAGAGCGAACGCTGCTGCACTCATTCGTGCATCTCCCCCCAAACAACCTTAAGAAGATGAGGGGTGTATGGGCATGGTGTGAGCGTGCAAGTGGCTGTGTGTGTGAGAGAGCAAGTGTGTGTCTGCGTTTCTATGTGTGAATTTAATGGGAGGCAATCAGTGAGTGAGGGGCTACTCTCGGAGGAGGTGTGGTTTCACACCCATTAATGAAGGGTGCAGTCGGAAGAACAGGTTAAACCAACACAAATGGTCCAAGACCT
>NC_085872.1:35625087-35632587 GCF_034702125.1 Engraulis encrasicolus
GTGCACACTCACGGCACACACACACACACACACACACACACACACACACACACACACACACACACACACACACACACACACACACACACACACACACACACACACACACACACACATTGAAATGCTGTTAGATCTTCATTACCACCATATTGTGTGGTCATGACCATAGGAAGGGAGAACTTGGGTGGTGGTGGTGAGGGGATAGACTGCATGCAGATCATGGCAGAATGCAAATCAAACCACACCAAACCAACACCAACTTGGTAACAATTTATTTTAGGGATACATCTATTAGCACTAATACATACAATGTCAATGCCTGCATAAGTACCTTGTAAGGCATGTACTAAGCAAATGCTAAGGCCTACTAGGTCATTACTAAGGTTAAATTGGTAATAAATCCCTTATTGTGCATGAACAAGACATTTGCGAATACATGCCTAACCAATGTTTGATTTTGCTTTGTACATGCCTTACAAGTTACTTATACAGGAACATTGTATGTATTAGTGCTAATAGATGTAACGCTAAAATAAAGTGTTACCCACAACTTTTCTCTGGGAAAAGGCACAATTTGACCTTTGCAACAAATACACAGCCGTTTAGCCTAAATGAGAACAGAGGATAATGGAGGCTTGGCTCCTAGGAATATGTGTTGCCCAGTTTACTCAGACTTCAGGAGATTACCACCTTGAAACAAACACACAAAAAACTTGGTCACTAGGTTGCCCGGAGGGGAAAATAATCCCCAACCTGGCCAAGAATGTGTGCGGAAGCAATGGAGATTAACGTCGCTGTTCCTGTAATAGTGAGACTAATAGTGGAACGTAAAAAAATAGCCATTAATTCTGTTTTTTCTTTTTCTTTTTAAGTTATAAAGAGTAGTGGACGAATGTAAAAAGGGAATGGCAAATAAAGTAAATGAAATGAAACGTAGTTGTGAAGTTGGAGAAAGCTACTGTTACAAGTGTTGGTTTTCCAGTTTTTACTGCAGCCATCAATCACAGACACATGGCCCCTGCTCTGTGCTGCCTGGAAGTGTGTGTGTGTGTGTGTGTGTGTGTGTGTGTGTGTGTGTACGTGTACGTGTACGTGTGTGTGTGTGTGTGTGTGTGTGTGTGTGTGTGTGTGTGTGTGTGTGTGTGTGTGTGTGTGTGTGTGTGTGTACGTGCACGTGTGTGTGTTTGTGTGTGTGAGAGAGAGAGAGAGAGAGAGAGAGAGAGTTGTGTGTGTGTGTGTGTGTGTGTGTGTGTGTGTGTGTGTGTGTGTGTGTGTGTGTGTGTGTGTGTGTGTGTGTGTGTGTGTGTGTGTGTGAGAGAGAGAGAGAGAGAGAGAGAGAGAGAGAGAGAGAGAGAGAGAGAGAGAGAGAGAGAGAGAGAGAGAGTATGTGTGGTGTGTGGTGGCTATGTGAGTTTGTGTGTGTATGTGTAAGTATGTGTGTTTGTAAGGGGTGGAGGGGTGTTCTCTCGGTGAGGGTTGTGGCGCTGCGCAGACTGGTAGTGGGGCCGACAGTCAGAGCTCAGCTCAGCTCAGTGCAGCGCAGCGCAGCGCAGCGCAGCGCAGCGCAGCCTGCACACAGCCCTCCTGCCAGCTGCACGCCCGGCAGCACTCAGCACCCCGACACAGGAGGGCAGGCAGAGAAGCCACAGCCCCTGGAGCATGCATATGGCCTCACTCTCCGCTCCGCTCCGCTCCTCCCTCACTCACTGCCTGCCTCGTTTACTTGCTCATCTCTCTTTCTCTGTTTGTCTCTTACTCTCTTTCTGTTTCTCTCTCTTTTCTTGCTTCTCTTACTTTATATCCATCTCACTCTCTCTTCTTTCTCCATCGCTTGCTTTGCCTGTCTTCATTTCGCACGCACGCACGCACGCACGTGCCAGCCCTGCACGCACGCACGCACACACGTGCACACATCCCTGTCTCTCCCATCTACACTACACTCCAACTGCCATATATTCTCCATTGCACACCTGCCAGGACAGAGCGGACAGGAAGCGTCCCATCAAACAGAAACTCAGCACTTTCAGTCCTCATGGGTAAGTGATGGAGGGCTGGGATGGAGGGGTATAGACCTCACAGGAGCGCATTCTTACGCAGAGAGTAGAACTAGATCTGTTCTACAGGCATTTGTGGCAACTTCACTCCATGTCCATGCACCGATGTAAATATGTTTAGACATCACTGCAGTAAAATTCAGCGCCACAAATTAAGCGGGAGCCTCAGACTTGAAGAGGTTTTGTTGTTGTTGAAAAAAACGAAACAAAACAATACGAATGTATTCCATGCGAAGCTGTCCACCTACCCCCTTTTCCCTCTCTCAACGGAATAAAATTCCTCTTTCTGAACCCAATAGCCCTTTTTTTCTATTCTGGCAGAAATCCTTCAGTCAACAAATCTAAGTACCCAATGAAATGCGGCATCATGATAATATAACACGCCTCATAAGAACCAGAGACAAGCAGCGGCCATCCAACGGCTTGTTTGCAAAAAAATGCTGAATCATGACAATAAAAAAACAGGAATTGACCTGCATACGCACATTTCCAAAAAAAGTACAACAACAAAGAAGGAAAAGTATATCCAAACCACTTTCAGCATTTATTGGGCTTATGCACTTGAGATAAATATTTGACGCAACCCTCAAAAAAAGAAAGAAGAAAAAAAAAGGATTATTTGCAGGCACGAAGCCCAGCATGGGGCCAAGTCAAATCTGAGAGGCGTGTAAGGAGGAAGGAAGGCAGCAGATAGAGGGCTCTGCGGTACTGTAAGTCAGTGGTTCTTAACCTGGGGTGCGGGCACCCCCTGGGGGTGCGCCAGAGATTTCAGGGGGTGCACAGAATTTTGTATGTGTTGAGGTTGTGACCAAAATTCTGCTTCCAAACATTATAATTAGGCCAAATTAAGACCAAAGTTTTCGTCCCCATGTAAATTCATTAAATTATTGATTAATGTCTAAAGTAAGAATAACTGTAATTAATCACTTAAATCATTTTTTGTGCATATACACTTGTAGATATTTGGGATAGGGGTGCGCGGCTTGTCTTGGGAACAGCTAAGGGGGTGCGTTCAGAAAAAAAGGTTAAGAACCACTGCTGTAAGTGAGGGGTAAGCGAGGGTGGCAGGCTGGGGCAGAGGTGACCACAGCGCAATTACAGCCCTCTCTACAGTAGTCACAGCTACAGTACTTATTAGTTCGATTATTACTCAAGCATCTCCTCATGTTAGTTAGTTAGGAAGCGGTAGGCTAAGAAAGCAGGCCGCCAGCCTCTCTTAACTGTCTGTCTCGCTCGTGGTACAATATCGTCATCAGAGCACTTTTTTTCCACATTGTACTCAGTGAGTTTATGTAAGTCAGGTTAGACTGAATTTGAAAAGGTTTTAAAAAGCGAACCTCTTATTGAAGAAATGACTGAAACATCTATAAACTTTAAGTTCAGAATGTGTAAAGTTGTTGGAAAGTAAGAAAATGTGATTACTGCTGAGTGTTTCTGTGGATTTATTTTTTTTTTGCTTACACAAAAATGAGCTAGGAGGTGTGTACCGCAGGGGTTGGACCTGTGTGTGTGTGTGTGTGTGTGTGTGTGTGTGTGTGTGTGTGTGTGTGTGTGTGTGTGTGTGTGTGTGTGTGTGTGTGTGTGTGTGTGTGTGTGTGTGTGTGAAAAAAGAAGCTGCGGAGAGAGAGAGAGAGAGAGAGAGAGAGAGAGAGAGAGAGAGAGAGAGAGAGAGAGAGAAAGTTGTGTGTACTTTCATTAGGTCAGTTGTCATGGTCACTTTAAATCCGTCCACCAGATCAACAAAGCCCTGAGCTGAGACTCTAAATACAAATTCCTCATACAAATTCCTTCCTCTCCTCTGCAAATACAACATCAGATGATTCCCAGAAATTATTTTTTTACTACACAGATGCTAATGGACTTCCTCATCCTTATTTCATTACAAGGTTCTCTTGCTCTCTTTTCCCATTGACAATAACCGATATTGAAACAAATCACCTACTTAACAACTTCCCACTGGCAGACAGAATACCTACATTTCATAGCAAGTTACTTAGCCAATTAACACTTTGGAATACAGCACAACACCACAGCTACAGAGGGGCAAATACGTTGTAGTATCTTCAATGGCACCTTCAAATAAAATTCCCAACAGCCAATACACAGTAACAAGTGCGTACACTCTTGAAGTGGTTCGCTTTGATCAGCTGGTTAAGAGGTGTCCAACAAGGGTACCATTGAGTGTAGGAGCTAAAAGCACACAGAAATATTTGCAAGAATTGGGTGAAATGTACGCTGTGTGAACAACACATGTGAACAGGGTCAGGTAGCTGAAAATGTCAAAGAGCATTTTGGTTCAACATTCTCACAGTACAACAACTTTCAGAATGAAACCGCTGTCCTGACCATGGCCAATGACCCGTTTCTCTTATCTTGTTTGAGCTCGAAGTTAACAGTGGAAGACAAAACATTTTCTGAAATCTTGGCAGCGACCCCATATTTTTTCTTTGTTACATCACAACTTTGAAGAGAGCAGAAAGTGAAAGCGGGCAAACACAGGCAAGTCATCGTCCCGGCCAACTCTCCGGGGCGGCGTGGTCCTCTGCTTGCTCGGGCGGCAGCAAGAGCTCGCTGATGAGAGCCTCAGAGGGGAGGATGTGACCAGACCTGGCATGCTGCATCAATCGGGGACGAACAAAGTGCCATATCGGATATCTATACATTTTATTTCAAACAAATCTTCTTCGGGGATTGTTCGCCTGACAGGTCCCCAGGCTGTTTTTAAAAAAAGGAGAAGCAAAAGGAAGGGAGAAAAGACATAAATATGAGCCAACCCACCACCATGGCCGCCACCCCTCCTTTCCTTGGGACAATTTGCCCTCTTTTCCTCTGTCTTTCTCCCCTCACACACAGTTCCCCTCAGCCCACTTCCTTAGAAACTTTATCTCACCTCCCTCTGCCAATACCGCCAGAGCTTCCCACTGCAATTAGTTATAAAAACTTTTCAGCGCGGCCACACGTGGTCTGGTTTTTAAAGAGCCGAGACCCCCTCCTCACGCGGTCCGTGGGCTATTGAGTCGTCACAGGCCCCCTGAGTGATGGCTGAAAAATAAGGCGGCGCAGACAATGCTTCGGTCTTGATTAATTCAATTCTTTCAGGACCTTGCACCGTCGTCCGGGCAGCTCCGCACAATTGCCGCTTTGATGCTTGAATACACTCTCTTTCCCGCTCTCTTTCACTCTTTTTTTGTTTTCAAAAAAAGGAGGGGGAAAAAATCCAGAAATCTGGGCTTTTCATCTTGGAGTATTTTCCATAAGTGAACTGAAGTATGGAAACGACTGGAGGTTTGCGTGGGGCTCAGCTTGGAAAGAGTTTTTGCTGTGGAGATGGAAGATGCGATGGGGATGAGATGGGATGGGATGGGATAGGGAATGGGGGAACGGGAGGCGTAGAGTTAAATCGGACTAACCTGATCAGCCATACAAGCTGGATTGCCGGACTCCGACATGATTCGATAGTGCCCACTAGTTCTCCTCGCGACTGAGCCTCTGAGTTCTTCATTCACACCTTTCCATTTGCTTCCGTCAAGCGCGCACACGAGAGTGAGAGAGAAAGAGAAAGAGAGAGATGGAGAGAGGGAGAAAGAGCGAAAGCGCAAGAGAGGGAGGGAGGGAGGGAGTGAGGTAGAGAGAGAAAAAGAGAACAACCTCCTTTCGCCCGGCCTTGATTAATGCCTGAATTATTTTCACCTCATTTCATCTGATGGAGCTCTGCTTCCTCTCCGCCTCTCTCAATCATTCAGCATGGAAGCCTTCTCTCTCCCTCCCTCCTGGTCCCTCTCTCTCTCACTCTCTCACACACACACTCTCTCTGTGTGTCTCTTGCTTTCCTTCCTCCCGTTCACCCAGCCTCACTCACAGTCCCTCTTCCTACCTCCCTCCCTTCCTTTCAATCTCCATTCTAGTCTCTCTCTCTCTCTCTCTCTCTCTCTCTTCAAGAGTAAGAGAAAATTCCCCTCCAATGCAAACTCACACACGCACACACGCACACACACACACAGACACACAAATGCAAATACACACACATTCACAAATGCAATCACACATACACACACCAACACATGCACACACACATACACACACAACACCATACACTCACACACTATACACAGACACACACATTCACACACAGTACACACACACACACACGCACACTACACATACACATACACACTATATATATACACACAGATTTTCTCCACACTGGTGGGGTAAGAAAGACAGGGGGAGATCCACAGCCTTTGCCTCTACCTCCGCCATGAATGGAGTCGTTGTCATTCCAGCACCTTGGCTGCATATTGAGTGTTGGGAGCTGCTAGCTTAGCTGCCGGGTCCCTGGGGACCATGCCAAACTCTCTCCCACCATCCCTCCGCCTCTACCCCAGCGCCTCCACCACTGACGCCACCCCCCCCCCCAAGCCCTGCACCCACCCCACAAGATGGGACACAAAAGTGAGGAGCCGGGCCCATCCACAGGGTGCACCACTTCCCTCTCTCGCTCGTCTCCCCGTTCCTTGCCCACTTGTTTTGCGAGGCAAGCTTGCACCCAGACCACCAACGCTCCTATTGAAGTTGCACTTGACTCTCAAATCCTCATCCCTTGACATTGCCAGTTCGCGGGGTCCCGTAAGAGGCAGAGTGAAGGGGGAAAATATACCCCTTGTAGACAGCGACAGTGACACGTTCGTGGTGTCAGGCCTCTTGTGATTCCTCCTCTCCCTGTCTCGAGGGTTCAACAGATTTACCATTCTTTGTACTTCTCGGCCGTCAATGGAGAAACAATCGGCGAGAATGCTACTCTTTTTTGCCACGATGAGGCGGACTGCATCACAATGTATAGGAACAGGTAGGAAAAAAAGTCGCTGAAAAAAAACAAAACAAAAAACGATCCCCTCTCCCCCTCTTCCTTACAAAGAGGACCTTTCAGTGGCGTTTCCTTGGCAGTGTCCCCAACCTAGTATCCTGTTAGTGGTGTCAGAAGTTGACAAACACCTGGCCCGAGGCCTAATGAGCATTTGATGGGGGATGCACAATGGGGTGCTGGGATGAACGGCTGTCAGGAGTCAGCGTGAGGTTCGGCACAGGGTGCTGCTCGAGCCGCAACGGAAGTCCACATATGGCGGCCAGTATAGAAGGGGTGGTGGTGGTGGTGGTGGTGGTGGTGGTGGTGGCGGTGGTAGTGGCGGTAGCGGTGGTGGTGGTGGTGGTGGTAGTGGCTGTGGTAGTGGTGGTGGCGATTTCAATGCTGTTGTTTCACTCACACGCTCAAGAGGTTACATTACAAAAAAATAGAGCCAAAGTGCCTTTTTTGATGTGGATATTTGTATACATATGTACCACTTACCACTTAAAATGTATGTGTTCATAAACAGGTGTTAACACTTAACGAAATATATTGTGAAGGACTGGTAGAGTTAAACCAATGCTACTAGATTACTTACAATTG
>NC_085872.1:35640087-35642587 GCF_034702125.1 Engraulis encrasicolus
AGTCAAGGGGTTTCACCAATATCTTAATTCTATTAACCCCAATATCAAACTGTCACTTGAGTACTCTCAAGACAGAATTGACTTTTTAGACCTCACCATCTCTATTGACCAAGAAGGTAATCTGCACACCACCATCTTTAGAAAAAAGACATCTCGCAATACCATTCATAGAGCCGAGTCCTTTCACTCATCGCACCTTATTGATAACATACCCTTTGGCCAATTCCAACGGCTATGCCGCATATGCGACGATGAGGCGTAGTTTGAAAAACAGGCCAATGACATGACTGACCGCTTCAGGAAAGGAGCGTACAGGTCTATTACGGTTGCACAAGCTCGATCAAGAGCGCATGCTCTGAATCACTTGGATACTTTAATTAAGAAAGGCAGCAAAAGATGCAAACAAACTCGTCCCTTTTTTGCTACACAGTACAGCACAGAGGCTTAACAGGTAACGCACATCATAAGGGATAATTTGGCCATTATCAACTCTGACCCCGAGCTGCAACAGGTCTTTCCGGAACCCCTGTTAGTCTCATATAAAAGAGCTCCTACACTGCATGACAAACTCCTACACAGCCATCTCCCACCTGAAAGAAAAGAGAGTTGGCTTACGAGACCTGTGGGAGTCTACCGCTGTATGAATTGTCCTCACTGCAACCATGTTGTCCCCTCGCAAGCATTCAGTGATTTTAAATCTAAGAAAGAATATAAAATAAAAGATTTTATAAATTTCAACACCACGTTTGTAATTGACCGACTTGCGGAGCACAAGTATGCTATACGCACCGGTAATGCTGACTAGCAGTAGATGGCACTTTGTGCGAGTGCATAATAAAAATGCTTGCTAAAAATTAGAGATGTACAGGATCCAAGATCCGGTTCCGGATCCGGCAGGATAATAGTGTTTTTCACAGGATCCGGATCCGGTTCCAGGATCCAGGATCCGATAGCCGAGGCTTTTCAGTCAAAATACTTTGAGCCAACGTGATAAAAAGGGCCCACATGTGTGAGTAGACTATGCGTTTCAACCCTTTCGTAGGATCCGGTATCCGGTTCCGGATCCGGCAGGATCTTAAGCAGTGGATCAGGTATCCGGCAGGATCCTAAAAATCAGGATCCGGTGCATCTCTACTAAAAATTGAGGTTTTGGAACACACAGGCCTCTACATAGAGGTGGTGACCGTATCCGTAGGCTCAACAACCGTCAGACCTTCTGGATCCATCATTAAGATGCGCTTAGATACCCTGGCCTTAAGAAATATATTGAGTTTAAATGCTTTTTATAATATCTTCTATGTATGTACTGACTACACTAGCTTGTTATGGTATATTTTGAAAATGTGAAAAAATGCACTGTTGACAAAGATGACATTATCTGCTTATGCTTATTGATTGATGTATGGGGAGTAGCTGTCTTTTTTTATTGTGACTTATCCCCCACCCCCCTCCCTCCCTCCCTCGATGGAGGTGCGTCTTATTAATTACACGTGATTCAGGGGTGGGGTTAAACTTTTTTAACTTGTGCTCATTCTCTGTCTTTGCTTTGCCCTGATGAAGACCACTTTTGTGGTCGAAACATGTTGGCATTTTAATTTCAGTTATGAGTAGCCACATTTAATAAAGGCTTTTTAATATACCCTCTTCTTCCTGGTGATATGCTACTGAGTGCCTGGGACCTGCTGCTTTTCAATCAATAATTTATTTTGCATTTGTATTTTCCAAAATGGAAGACTGAGAGCATTGTCTGAAAAAAAAAAACGTTCTCTGCTCGTTTGTCATTTAAGCACATTGACAAATTGACTCATCACATTGCAATGCTAATGACAGCAGTGGTGCAGTCTACTTTTTTCAGGTGGTTATACTGAATATTTGAGCATTTTTGTGGTGGGTACACTGTGCTATTCTAAATTCTGAATCAATCAATTTTAGGTGGGTATACTGAAATCCCTGACATTCTCAGTTGGGTATACTGCGTATACATGCATTCTACGTAGACTACAGCACTGAATGACAGCATTTAGAGTCTGTCACGAGGAGGAGAGAAGAGAGGAGATGCTATGCTGTGCAGAGCAGAGCAGAGCAGAGCAGAGCAGAGCGGAGCAGTGCGTCCCCATGTTCACAGTGGCCCATTTGGCCGGCGGCAGCCACAGCCTCTGTGCACCTGAACTGAGCTGAGAGCAGAGATGCTAAGGGATGGCCATGCTTCAGCTCAGCTCCAGGGGGGGCGGGGGCCATGCAGAGAAACAGTCCAAAGAGTTACGATATTTGTTTCCATTTTATTTTCCACTTCACAGAAAATAGCACACGTTAGAGGCTCCTGGGAAAAGCCAGGAAACAGCCATCCACACAGGGGGGGAGGGGGGTGTACGTATGTGTGTATGTGTGTGTGTGTGTGTGTGTGTGTGTGTGAGAGAGAGAGAGAGAGAGAGAGAGAGAGAGAGAGAGAGAGAAAGAGAAAAAGTGAAAAAGAGAAAGAGAGAGAGAGAGAGAGAGAGAG
>NC_085872.1:35650087-35652587 GCF_034702125.1 Engraulis encrasicolus
TGTTCTTTAGCTCATCCGCTCGCTCACCCACTCTGTCAAGTCAGTCGCTCGCTCGCACGATCCCTCCTCTGATCCCTCGCTTGGTCGCTCGCTCGGTCACTCTCTGGCGTGCTCGATCGTTCTCAAACCCCAAAGCGGCGTCCCTGCTTTGTGCTAATTCTTGGCTAATCCAGGAACTTTTCTATGCTGTGAAAAGAGCATGTGACAGGGAGGAGGGGTGAAGGCAACACAAATTAGTTTCCTAGCAGGGTGCACCCCTCTCTAGCACCACCACCCCCCTCCACCCCAACAACTTCACCCCACCCCAAAAAAGACCTTCAACATGTAGGTCTTGGTGAACACCCACCACCACCACCACCACCACCGCCACCCTCCATAATCTTCCCAAACAATAATTTCATCACAGCGTTTAATGCCCCCAGTGAAAGATAAATGTCTGCTAGTCCCTGGGAACAGGTCAAGACGTCCACAGGATGTTCTACCGCATACCTGGAAGAAGCAGGGTTTGAGATAAGACAGAGCAGCTCAGAAGAAGAGTACAGATTCACTTCCCTGTAATGCAGCTGCCAGAACAATGTGTTATTGTGGACTGGATGCAGATAGAGAATGGCTACAGAGTAAATTCTGCAGTGCTCATTTAACACTTCGAGAGTTGATTTGCCATCATTTGGACTTAAATGAACTCTCTAAGTATTGAATTAACACCGCAACATTTACTGTGTACACGCTATGCTCTGGCTTGTGAAATATAAGTCTACTGTACAGATTTAGAGGACTTAGTCATGGTCAGTCACTCACACGCACACATACTGTACACACGTGCACAAATACAGTACACAAGCACATGCAGAAGTACTACTAAGATGCAGGGCTTGACACTGGCACCTACCAACCGGCCAAATGCTGGTAAAACTTGACTGTGGCTGGTAACAATTTCAGTGTCGCTAGCCAATTTGGCAGGTAGCTTGTTCTATGATATCAGCATAACGTATATTCTGGTATATTCTGCACTTTGCCCCTTGTGTATCAATTGTTTGTACTTTAATTCAAGAAAAGGCTCGGTTATTCAGTTTCTATTTGTTTGATTTATTTCCATGTACAAACCCATGCACTCATCTTCTTGCTTTAAGCACCTCATCTTCTGAGGTTAATTGTACAGCGTCATGATAACAAAACAAAAAAATCTAATTAGTGGCTAGTAGAATAACTAGATGGCTAGTGACTCGGAAAAATCACTAGCCACAGTGGCCAGCAAGCGAAAAAGTTTGTGTCAAGCCCTGCTAAGATGTAACAGAGCATTATGGTCTTGTTTTTTTAACTTTCTCACATTCAAATTCAGCAGTACAGGTGCGTAGGCAATAGACAACTGCAACTAATACAACTAGAACAGTCATGTCTTGCGTGAACAACAGAGTCACAAGCAGTAGTAAGTTGGCATTGTATTTGTTTTGGAGAAAAAAAACGACCTTAACTCTTTTAGGACAGCTACAATTTGGATTCCAAAGCAGCACATTCATACACTAAAGCTATCTGCCTTGTTTGAGGGGTTGTGATCGGGAGACCCCTTAACCAAGTAAGACATGGTCCCACCCCGTTATAAATAAGCTGTTACCAAAATGACAATGACCAAGTCGTCATGTATTACTAAAGGCCCCGTGCACTGTCATAGTGGTGTAGTGCTATGTCAGTTAAGTTGTTTCAGTGTCTATTACAGCGTTACACAGGTGGAACCATGGGCATGCACAGAGAGGGATGAGGTGGTTCAAAAGCCCCTGCCCCTTTTGCCCTACTGGACAAACATTGCCCTTTTTTTAATTGTCACAATATACTGTGGTTCATGTTGACATGATCATCTACTAATGCTTGACCATCAGACTATAAGTAAGGCAGCTGGAAGTTCCACATGCCTTTCGAACACCTGCCTCCCAAAATGTCTGTCTGTGCACGCCACTGGGTGGAGCGGCATGAGTTAAGGGCCTACATCATGCAGGCCTCCTGCTAGCCTAAGGCCAGTTACACACAAGAGCCTGGCGTGGAGGCAGTGGGAAGACGGCGGTCTTCCAGCCGAGTATTGGGTGGTGTTCTACTGTGTCTTTCACGACAGCCTCGCCGTGTGCGGCCAGTCCTGTTCAAATCCCCCCCCCACAGCCAATGCTAACTCTCTGCTTTGCCATTTATTTCAATGGGACACCGCTGGCCGCTGGTGTAAAAATTCTGCTCGAGTTCTATTTTTCAAATGCAGCATGGCACGGAGCCATCTCCTGTGCCGCTACCGCCCGACTACCGCCGTGTTGGTGTGGAAGGACAAATGTGTTTCCATGTATTTTCTCCGCCGTTGGTAAAAATCACTTCTGTGCCGCCTTAATTCCCCATTCTGTTGTGAAATAGGCCTAACAGAGCCAGAAGACGGAGGCCGCTGGAGGCCCACTCAATACATGGGACCCCAGGGCCACCTGCGCATCATAAATACTCAATAACATAACCCTAACCCTAACCCAAG
>NC_085872.1:35655087-35675087 GCF_034702125.1 Engraulis encrasicolus
ATATATAGCCTCTATAGCAGTGGTTCTCAACCTTTTATGAACAAACGCCCCCTGGACCTTATCCTAAGCCTCCCAACGCTCCCTTGACCTTATTACAAACCTGCTAACGCCCCATTAAAACTAAAAAACAAATAAATGGACTAATGCCCCAAATGACAACTAAGCACTGCCCCCTCTCTACTGTAACCTTCTCAACGCCCCACTAGGGCTTCCGAACGCCCCCTGGGGGGCTGTACCGCTCCCGTTGAGTAACACTACTATAGAAAGACAGCTGGAAGTTCCACATGCCTGCCGTTCCCCCTTGAGCACCTGCCCCCCAAAATGTTTCTGCACGCCACTGACCTACGGTGTGCGGTGACCATGGTTACTGTCTGAGGTCCCTTCTTCTTACCTGGCCGCACTAGATCCACATCAGGGGTGTCACACACAAATTGACTGAGCCAAAATCAAAATCTGAAATGAAGCCAGCGGGCCAGATTTGGCCCCTGGTTCTGAGTTTGACATCCCTGGCTCAAATCGTCAGCCAGCATCTTTCACTGCAACTTCATTTGATGTGGGTCTGGCATGGCATGGCCTTCTTTCTCTTGAAACTTTTTTCACATTTGCATGACTACTTCAGTAGTCTCTTTGTACAGATGGCACCGATGGGCCCATTCAGTCTTTGCTGAAAGAGTTCAACTACAAAATAACAACATTGCTATGACCTTACCGGTCATCTTAAGCAAACAGATTGGATTAAAATAGGATTATAACAGAAGCTATGAACAAATAGCATGAAATTGTCACACCCAATGGTCATGCCATCAACTGTGATGCAATGGATGGTATGACAAAGCCAGAGGACTCTTATCAGTTTGAACTACTTTGTTGGTGATTGGGACGTTTGTGCTTAACCCTTTTAAAACCCTATTGGGAAAACTACCTGAAATCTGTTCTGCCTTGACCCTCTCTCTGGTGAAGAATCTTGGTTTAAAGTCCCATTTGTGTATAATGACTGAATTAATGTGTGTGTGTGTGTGTGTGTGTGTGTGTGTGTGTGTGTGTGTGTGTGTGCAGTGTTTCCCATACATTGAGGAAACTATGGCGGCCCGCCATAGTTTAAATTTGGCCGCCATAGTTTACGAAAATGTAAAAAAAAAAAAAAAAAAAAAAAAAATTTAAATTTTTTTTTTTTTTTTTTTTTTTTTTAACGATATCCGTTTTTGTTAAAAACGATTTGAATTACGATTTTGAATTTCCTTCGCATTTTCCTCCTGGAGTAAATACATCCTATAGACTCTGTATTGGTTAGATAAGTAGTCCGACGGTAACACAGAATGAGGGGAAAGCATTAGGAAGTGACCGTAAGGGTATTACAGTTAATTCATGTGTGCACACGTGTAACATCGGGTGAGTAACAGAACATGTGCGCAACGATGCGTTATGACACGCCGATATGCGAGGATCTTCGTCCAAATCGCTAGTCGCGTGCATCATCGCTAACTGCGTTTACATCGCGTGCCGCGTGTAAGGGAAATGTTAGTTGTTGACATGTATGGAATTCACTTCAATTTGTGCTGTTTCTTGCTTCAGTTGTGGACAAAACGATTGGCCAAACTCACAATAGAAAGCCTTTGCTGTGCTACTGTCCCAGAGAGCTGAAAAAAAAACCCTTCATAGAAGAAGTCACACTTAACAGGGGTGTTAACCAATCCAATGAGTTCTCATTGCTCTCTCTCTCTCTCTCTCTCTCTCTCTCTCTCTCTCTCTCTCTCTCTCTCTCTCTCTCTCTCATAGTAGCCTACTATTTACCCATAACAAATGGTGAATTTCTGAGCCCTTTTTAATTTGTAGCCTACACCACTGAAGGCATGATAATGCTTCATCATATTTTAGAAATAGGGCCTATGTGCCTTTTAGCCTATATACCAAATGTTTATCATTTTGAAATTGTTTCAGTTGTTTATGACTTGTGTATGACTGAAATTATCTCTGCATACTATCAGTGCTGCATTGCTTTGTAAAGATAGGCTATTCAACACACTTTAAAAACACACTGAAAAGATACGGCCATAGTAGCCTACTGAAAACATTTTGTTCATAATAATGGTGATTAATAAATGGTGGTCTTAAATTTTCATACTGACATCCTTGAATTTGACTTGGTAGATCACGGCAGACCATCAACTTCAAAAGTAGATCTTGGTTAAAAAAAGGTTGGGCACCCCTGCTATAGAGAGAACCACAAGTGCTTGAAAGACAGGGATCAAAAGCCTAGTCAAGTTGTTGTAGTTTACTTGGGTTTGGGAGCAATATAAAAAACCCTCAGAGAAGGGACAGTTGGGATGAGTTTACTAACACTCCCTAGGCTTTGTTTTACAGTTGTAATGAGTTTGGTGACAGACCTTCATTGACACAGCAGAGGAGACATCGGGCTGCATATAGAAATTAATGTGTAATGAATGTGAATATAGACATAAATGTGTAATATGTTGTTCAGCCCTTTTAATGGGAGGAATTTGGAAAAAACTGGCCCTGTGACCAGCACCCCTCATGTAGAATGTGTACGCCTACAGATATGTGTGGGGGAAAAGGCATAGCCTACCCTCCAAGACCCTTTTTGTCTATGCGTTAACAATTTCACAGTGCTCTTAAATTCTTATCTCTGCTCCTATTTTGTTTTATTATTGTTTCCCAGACCCCTGCATGAGGGACGAATGAAACTGTGTTGTAAACAGAAATTAATTATTCACTGTACTGCATTTTTTGACAATGACAATGTACTACTATTATACAAGTCATGGGTAAAATCTTATGTAGCCTTATTTCTCAAAATATAAATGGCTGAAATATAGGCCCAGGCCTACAGTTTCTCCATGCGCCAATGCCATACTGTAGTCATTGTTTTGCATTTACGCTGCAAGAACCCCCCCCCCCCCCCCCCCCCCCCACAACCCCCCCCACCCCCCCCCCCCCCCGCCGGACAAAATAAACCCCGGCTGCCCCCATAGTTTTCAAAATTTCTGTGGGAAACACTGTGTGTGTGTGTGTGTGTGTGTGTGAGTGAGTGTGTGAGTGAGTGAGTGAGTGAGTGAGTGAGTGAGTGAGTGAGTGAGAGAGAGAGAGAGAGAGAGAGAGAGAGAGAGAGAGAGAGAGAGAGAGAGAGAGAGAGAGAGAGAGAGAGAGATTTGACAGAGAGAGATTTGACAGGGAAAAGGACAGGATGTGGTTCTCAGAAAGTGTTAGTCATTTCTGGAGTTGACAGTTGTTGACACAGTGACTGCATCAGAGAGAAAAGATAAGTCAAGAATGGTTAACCACTGGCATGAGAAAGAGGTCAAGTACAGACTTACTGATAATGTCAATCGAACAACTAAACCCCCTGCATCAAAGTATGCTACAGCTGCCTGGAAACACGTGGATCTTAAAACAGTGTCTTCCCTGACCCAGCACACAGGTCATTCAACAGAGATCACAAGCATCATCTTGTTACACAAAGGTAGCCGTCTCCTTCTGTACTGAAAATGAAAACCTGACTCCTGAAGTTCTATTGAGCTGTTTGTGTGAGTGCTTTTTCATCCAAAGGACTGCTTGCGCAACATGTCATTTAAGTATATTACAATACAAACAAAGCTTAACTCCCAGCCAAAAAAATAAATACCTCAACCTCTAAGACAAAATACATATTGTGGGGATTGGTGGAGGGGGGGACAATTTTGTTGAGCTGGCTAAAGCACACATGGCACATGCACACACACACTTAAATTACTACAGTGAGTGCTTCACAGAAACACATTAGTGTGTGTGGAGCACAAAAACACAGTGTGTGTGTGTGTGTGTGTGTGTGTGTGTGTGTGTGTGTGTGTGTGTGTGTGTGTGTGTGTGTGTGTGTGTGTGTGCGTGCCCACAACAGTGGGCGTGTGCATGTGAGCATTCACAAAAAATGTAAATCATTAAATGTAAATAGCAAAGGAGGAAAGAGGCAGCGATAACAATCAATTAACTTATCATTGTTGGGCCGGCGAGCCCATTCACTCTCTGATAAAAAAGACTCAACTACATCATAACAGCGTTGATAATTACATTACTGAGAGCAGAACACCTCTCCATTACAATTCTGATGACAGTAAGGTTATAACAGAGGCTATGCGCAAAGGGGTAAACAAAATATCTTTACTCTGATACTCCACTGAGAGTTCAGCTATATGCCGAAATACAGGACATCTCAGCAACATCTTCTGCCCCTGTGATCAGATGTCCAGGTAGCCTCTTACTGCAGATGGGGTCGCCGGCGGGCCTATTCATTACTTGCTGAAAATTCTTAACTACATCATAACAGCATTTCTATGACATGACAGAGAGCCTTAAGTAACAGATTAAGACATAGCCATTACAACTTTGGTGACAGAAGGGTTATAACATAAGCTAAGGGGTTAATGCAGTAGAGCAATAATATGATTGAAAAGCTTTCTTATGCACATCAAAGGACTTTGTGCGTCACTCTAGGGTCTACGATTAAGGGAAAATGGGTACCACCAACATTAAATCACAATATCCCAATTGACAATTAATAAATCTCAATGAAGATCCAGGGCGTCCCATAACCACTTAACTGTTTTCTTTTGTCCCAACATTGTTTGTCTGGGGACTTGCCAATATTACAACAATGACAAAGGTCATAAGCACCCCAGGCATATGATCTGTAAAGACACTGCACAACCAAAATGGCAATTCAAACAGCTCACTGCATTCCACCTTTTCAATCAACCGTTGGGCAAATACAGCAAATATGAACATTTAATCCCACAGACTGAAGAATAACAACCCTGCTGGGACAGCAGAGGCTCTGTTTTGATTTTCTGTCTGATTTGAGTGACTACAGTGAGTGCATGAGTGCATTCATAACAGCCCATGAACAATAGCTGGGGGCCATTCCTTTCACTTAACGATATTCCAGTAAAAATAACACCAAAAATAGGACAATATTAAAAACAAAAACACAACATGTATATATCCGGTCTGCACATCCTTAACAACACTGTGGGAAAGTAATATGGCGTGCACAAATTGCACTCCTGGCAGCCACCCCCCAGGAATCACAGCTATGGCCATGTCCCGTATCTGCTCGACCAACACACTATCAGAGCCAAGCCATGCTTATCATTCTCACCGTGTTGTACATACACACTACAACGCCACATGCCTTCACTTAGAAGACTTGATTTACCATGCAAAGAACGAAGTACATTTCCGAATGTGCGAGATAAATCTAACAGTGCACAAAGCTTGAGGATGGCAGCCTCAGCAACATCCATCTAACTCTTCTTCTACAGAGCTGCACAGGCTGTCCCAATACATTTACATAACAGCAGAAACGCATGACTTGACACCGATTCCTGCCTGATTAACCCCGGTCACAACACTACTGTCACCCAAAAAACACTGAAAACTGCCAGACCACAAACCAATAATAATGAAGCACCCAGGACCTTTGGAAATGATAAGGGCCAGGGGATGCACAAACTGCGGTGTGCAACAACATCAAGCAGAATCCCAGCTTTATTCATTTACCGCAAAAAAAAAATCCCATCATGTGAAAATCATTGAAATCAAGATGTGAACTTGACACGTGCCTGTGGGTCTGAATGGTGTGCACGTGCGGCCACACAAACACACACAACATACACACACACACACACAACACACACACACACACACACACACACACACACACACACACACACACACACACACACACAGCAACAACAAGCTACTCAGCTCCATCCTCCTGCCAACTAGGCGCTTGGTGCACTTGGCTCACTCAGGAGCATCTTAACATATGTGCTCCCAGATTGAGGCCAGATGTGGACGGGATGCAGGGCAGATCAGCCTGACTGCTACTGGCAGGCCTTGCCGGGTCTCCTCTACGCTAAAAACTCATCTCCACACGCCGGGACGTAATTAGCACTACATCACAGATAGCACTAGGGAGGTGTGCAGAATCCAAGATAACTAAACCAAGGTATCACAATGCGACACAGTTGAGAGATAGACTAGACAGCGATTCGGTGCAGAAGTCGACTGCCTGAGATTTATCCAAAGAGCACCTACTCTGGAAACAAGCACACGTTGAGTTAAATATTGAAAACTGGGTGATTATTACATATGTAACTACTACTAACGCATGCAATTTGATGGTTGATGATTAAGTGTTAAGCAACTAATCGAACAGGCCATAAACCCAAATAGGTTGTCATTACGGGGAATATGTTATCAAAACAGGAAGATCCAGAGTCACAGGTGGTGATAAGACTGTGATGATTTACTTATCTACAAAATCACATTGTGCTTTTTCGGTACACCAGATGCACAGCATGCATATTCAAAAATTCTGTTTCCCCTGAGATTCTTTACATGAGTAGATAATAATAACAAGGATGTTGAAAATGTACTAAGCAATAAGCAATAGCAGACAGAATTTTGAAGAGCCATGGGTGATGTTTGCCGGAAAGCCCATGTCTATCATTTTCACTATTTTCTGCTACTTTGTGACAATCCAGGTTCAAGTCAGGAGGAGCATCTGTGGTGTATGCGAATCCATCCCCGGATTTTTTTTTTTTTTTAAGGACTGAATGATGTTCCAGCTCTGCAACCACTATTTTCATTCCAGACATTTGTATTTCATTCTTAGAATTTAATTAAAGTTAATACAGGTATTGGATAATATAGCTATGCCTATTGGTAGGCCTATTTCAAAACAATTTGTATTCATTCAATTTTGTTCCGTTTTCTGTGTCTGTATGCAAGGCCCCAAGCCACCAGTAAATAAAATATTGTATTATCTTGTTACTTGCCGCCATCAAAAGTACACACACACACACAAAAAACACACTTTGAAAACATTCACATGTAATATCATCTGTCTACATCGTCAAGCAAAAAACCTTACAACATGAAGTGGGGATAGGCCCAAGCTCTGCGCAGGTCATGCCGACTCGAGTACGACAACACAGTGGCAACATCGACCTCTGGGGGTAATACCACTTAACAACAATTTATCGGAGAGCATAATCGAGTTTGAGTTTTAGATGTCCTTGATAGAGCAGGTGATGAAATTGAAAACAGTCGGTACATTTTGCTGTTGTAGTTGCTGTTCTCCTCGCTAACAAGGCAGACTTCCCTGGGCCAGAAATGCGATTTTCTGACAGGTTTCAAAAGTCCTGGCAGGACTCCGCTACTTCGCTTTGTTATGATCTAATTATTACCACAGCGGTATTCTCTACGCAGCGCAAAGTTTGAATCCAGTTGCTACTGCTGTTTAAAAAGTGATGCCCCCCGGCTGTTAGAAGCGAAATTGACTATGGCGTTTGTGGAGGGGATCAGCATTTTATGTTACAAATAACTAGTTCCATAATTGAAGGGCATCGTGCCACGTGTTAAGTAAATGGCACTTCGGCATCGCCGCTGCAGTCAAAGGAGGTGATCAATGTTGCTTTGCCGCTTAGAACATGTGTTCTGCGCTCTTGGGGCCAAAGTGATTCCCCACGTCTTATACGTGTACCCAGACATTAACTAACGAAAGAAGAAGAAACAACATTGTTATTCTTTATCAGCATTAGCCAACTTTTCAGCCAAATTAACAAGGCCATTAAGAGATGACATCGACTTTTTGTGACAAGGCGACAGCGTGTTGTTGTATGTTAGCCTAGTAGCCAATTAGAAACATAAACGACCGCTATGTTGGGTAGGCTACGTAATTAGTGTAGGCTATTAATAAAGAGCGGTTGTTTTCTTATCATGTAGCCTCGTTTCAACTCTAGTCTTACATCTGTATTTGTAGCTCGCAAAGCCTGTGTTAATTTTTGCTAATGAGGGAAACACCAATGCTTACCATTACTTGTTCAGGTCCGCTGAAATGGCTGGGCACTGTCGGATGCCTACTTGGTAATATTCAGCGCTAAAAAGTTGCATCACCTTTGAGTTCTGAAAGTACCACCTATTATATAGTTTGGTTCCTCCTCCGCTACTGGAATATTTTAAAAGCATGGCGTAAATAGCTCCTCCCTACTCCTAACCCCTCCTCCTTGAGTGATGCATGCATCAATTCTGAATGGAGCTACTACACCTGTTCACACATTTATGCATAATCCAAACAAGGTCTTTGTTTCTGCGCGCGCCGCATGCAGACAACATTTATGAGTGTTTATAGATTAATTTCAATCAAATCATAATGTTTAGGTGATGAACACGGATTAATGTAATTTAGGTGTATGAGCGGCAATAATGCATCTTATCATGTTTTGACTATCCATGCCACATGTTAATAACAACGCCAATTGATAGATTATTACAGGCAGCCAAATACCACCTCGATGGATAGGTAGGCTTCATTGTTGCAAATCATCATAGCCAGGACTCCACAAAAACCCACTGCGAGCGACAGCACGTGCAGATACGTAACCTAACGGTCTTCTTTATGTCTGGGTCTTTGTCGTTGTCGGCTTTTCCAAATCTGAAACCTGATTAGAATTGTAGCCAATTATCCCGACACATCGCATGCATCTCCCCAAAATGTTCGCACGTTTCGCTGCGCTAAATGTAGACTCGTGCCAAAAATCAACTGTCTGAACTCATATAATGAGATAATGACTGAGACAGGTGTGGTGTGTGAGCGATGAGTTACATGATCTCGTGCGTAAAATACATGGGCAACGGACGTGCTAGAACAATGGGTATGAGGATGAAATGGAGTATTCGGAGAGATCACGGGAAATCTATTACCTTGGGTTTAAGCGAAAAGCTGGGGACTGCACACTTGAGCATCATTTACTGTAAAGGCTACTCTCATCATGGTGCAGCGTGGAGGGCGGTATTTTCTTGAATACAGGAGAGGGAGGGCGAGTTACTTTTTGTATGCATGACCCCAGTGTGTGACAATCAGAAATACCCTATCCTCACATAAATGTAGGTGAACACCACAGCACCAGGGACGTGCACAGGAATTTCAAAGGGCAGTTGCTCTAACCTGAAGAAAGGGCAACCCCCCCCCCCCCCAAAAAAACCCCAAAAAAAACAATGAACCATCAACAATGAGCGGCCTTCAGAATTTTTAGGAAACTGCACCATGGGTATTATTATTTTTAGTAGTAGTAGGCCTAGTAGAAGTAGTATATTATTGTCATAATTATTAATATTTTTTATTGTATAGTATCCTGAATATGCGTACCATATGATATAACATGCTAGTTTTTAAACATGTAGGCCTACCTATTAATCATATCAGAGATGATCAGCCTTATGCCCACCTGCCCTAAATGTCTCCTGATCCACATTTCCTCATGTGTGGTATGTGGCTGCCCCTAAATTAAATGAAATCATGAGAAAAAGCCTTGATAGTTTTTAAACCTGTATCAGTCACAGAGATTATCAGTCTTATGCCTATCTGCCCTATGTGCAGAGGTCTGTGGCTCTGAGTCATCCTCATCTTAAATGAAATGAAATGATGAGTAAATTAATAGGCTAAATATGAGGATGCTTAATCAATTAACCCACTGTCATCTTTATAATCCTTGTAGCAGCCAAAGTAGACTTTAAGTTATAATAAATAGAAATAGTTAAAAAATTGTTAAAAAGATCATTTAATTTGAATTTGAAATTTAATTAATAGGCATATTCCATGATTAAAATGATGAATATTATATAGGAAAGCTAAAACAATAAGAATTCACAGATTTAGGTCATTTGTTGGGTCTTTTGTAGCCTATATTAAAAATGTGTACTGTCGCTTTAAGAATGGA
This sequence comes from Engraulis encrasicolus, assembly GCF_034702125.1. NCBI lineage: Eukaryota > Metazoa > Chordata > Actinopteri > Clupeiformes > Engraulidae > Engraulis > Engraulis encrasicolus. The sequence goes on from NC_085872.1 coordinate 35,664,864, forward strand.
CGAGCCGGCTTTCATTTCAGATCGCAAAGAACCGTGGCGTGGGAGCACCAGTTCTCATATGTTGCTCTGAAGCTCCGAGCTTCTCGCAGACTAATATAACCTTTTATTTTCGTTACAGATATTTTAGTTAGTTCATGTACATTTTGTAGGCCTATGTCTTGAGAAGAACAGTAAACGTCAGTTATCACGTGGAGTGGATTTATTTCAATTACATGGACATTGACAGTGGAAACAGTAGCCTATCTTTGGGTCGGAGAATAGGCTATATCAGCGTAAGAAAACGCACTTGCCTAGCGGTCTCACCAAGATCAAACCTCTACAATCCTGAAAAAGATTCTCTGCCTCACCTGCACCTGTTCATTTTTTTCGCAGCCAACTCTGCAGAGATGTGCTTCCTTTAGCTAGCCTACCCCCTTAAGTTCTCTCTTGCTTGATAAAACGACATGTCATCTGCATGTTTCTTAGTTGGGTTAGCCTTCCACAAAACAACCTGAGCCATGTAAAACGTTGACTGCAAGCAAGATAGCTGGCTGTCGTAGGCCTATTCCCCCAATATCTGAACGTGGCACACCCCGGCTGTCAGATTATTTAGGATCAAACGTCCTAAACTCGAGATCGGCTTTAAGAGACATTAATTGTGATCATGCAGTTTAATACTGTGTAGTCTGCTGTGTTTCCAGCTCACCTCAGGCCGTCAGGGCAGTCGCTCTAGTTCTACTCCCATGACATCTTCGACATATTTTGCGTCTCTGCCCTGGTCGGATGCATGGTTGCTCCCAAGTAGAGCTGCGCGTGCCCCCCGCATCGCGCATGCTGCCTCTCCCTTTGCCTATCCCTCGAGGTGCAGGTGAATCTGAATTTGAAAACTTAATTTAGGAAGCTTCAATAAAAAATACGAATTGCAAAGCAAATCAATTGAAACATGAAATCTTAGCCTATTTTTCCGAGGCATATCTACAGCTGGCTGTCGGGTTTTTTTTTGCTACCTAAACGTGGCGCTGGCTGGCTGTCAGATGTATGATAACTAAAAGTTCTAAACTCAACATTGTATTAGAGAGGTTGATTGTGAGCATATTTTGTACCCTAATATGTAGACTGTGTGTAGGGCTCTAGCCGACACCCAGGCATCTTCAAAATCTTTCGTGTGTCTTATAGGCGCTCAAAGCGCCTGTCGCGTGCCTTCTCCCTCCCCACCGGAGTTGTTGCGTAGCCTACCTACCTCACATCGCTCGTGCCCATTCTCGACGGGTCTGATGAATTTGTATGACTGACTTAAGTCTTTATTGTACAAAACTTCAATCAAAATTATGAATTATAAAGAAATCAAATGATATTGAAATATGAAATTATAATTGCCATATTATTTTACCTTCCCTTGGAAGGGCAATATCAGCCAATGTGGGCAAAAGGGCCGTTGCTCGGGCACCGTGGGCAACTATGGTCTGCACGTGCCTGCACAGCACGTTAGATTTTTTTTAGGACAAAAATATAGGCTAGAGCTCTAGATACTGTTATAAGGATATGGAGAGTTCAGAAGTCAGCTGTTTGCCTACAGGTTTCATGTCGTGAGTGAATTAAAAACCCAAAACATCTGAATAAAGTTATTGCGACTGAAGCATGCGCAAAGAACTAATACATAGGCATGGAATTCCTATGAAAGTCAATGGACAACATCAATCTTAGTGCTTAGATTTATAGATATAGATATAGATAAATAACCTACATATAAATCAACTGGACATTCATTGTCTTACGAGGCACTGTATTTTAAAATCATGACGCCTACCTAATAGAAGCAGATTCCAATCAGCATCGGCTTGGGCAGCACACCTTTCCAACATGTGCAACTGGCATGTGGTGAAGTGTAGTGAGCATGTGCAGAACTACAGTGTTTCCTCTTTGTACTCAAAGGGACCACATGAATTTTGAACACAGAAGGATGGCTACGATGGTCTCCATCTTGATTTTTTATGGGGCATGAACTTCGCCTGATAATAGGGCTTAATAACACAGTAACAACCACCACACCAAAGATTTGTAGCAGTAGTTGTTTGTTTTGCAGATACATACTCACAGATGGTTAGATTGTTTTTAATTTAAGTCATGGTCTCTCCCAGTGTCTTTCCAGTAACCTACATTTTCTGGCCCAGCAGAAATGTTGTGCCAAGGATTGTTTATTGTTTATTGTGTATCTTTATGTCATTATAACAAGCCAATGCAATTGCTGTATTGATTAAGATTGTTTTATTGTATGTGTAAAGTATCTAATTTCAGTATGATGTGTTATACAGCAATATTTTGTAGTTGATGCTGCTTTATATTAGCAGGTAAAGTGTGACATTTTGATGTCACATCAAAGGTTAGTATTTCCAGACATTGTCATTGTCAACAACATCAAGTCCTTGAGTTAATGAGGCATCAGCAAGACTCTGTGATGTCGTGTGAAGAATGTGTAATGAACACGGTTCTGATACACTGACAGCTGACAGCACTCAATCAAAAAGGCCACTGCTGTTGTGCTGAAAACGTTTTTTTTTTTTTTTGCTTTTTTTTTTTTTGCCTTTTAAAACTGCCATTCATTATCAGCTCATGCTATTTTCTTTAAATATATGAATACAATTTTACGATGCACCACATAGTCACATCTTCCTTTTTCTCTGAGTTTGCACATTAGGAAGCGAGCGAAGGTGTGTAGATAAGACAGAGCCATGCCGCTTTGTCTCTGCAGTCGCTGCAAAGCTGCCATCATTTAGCTGCAGATGAAAGTTAGTGGAGTGCTGCTGTGCCACCACTATACTACACTGCCGCCTGCCAGTCTGCATTCAACCAAGCTGTCAGCAGCCAGTGTTAAACACTACAGAAACTCTGAAAGTGTTTGAAGAGGAGAAAAGATAGTCATAGATAGGCCTAGTTGTTCATCTGTATACTCAGCTGGCATACTCACCTCGTCCTTCTATTTGTACTGCCACACATGGTGTATGAATTCTCTCCAGGTACTGAAAACAAACCAATATCAAGAAAATACAAAAATAGTATCTGCTTCCTTTTGTAAGATATTCACATAGAAAGAGAAATGTAGAGGCTTTACATGTTGCCGGGGCAATGTAATAGCTTAAATATGAAACACAGTCAAACTAGAATAGTTTCACAAAGTCAAATTTTCTTGGATGCATTGCATTGAATGTATCACAGATGTGAGTAAGGCCCTCACTGCAGATGTCTGCAGATTTAATTCTATCTTTTCATTGGACAACATTAAAGACATTTCACTTTGGCACAATGAAAAGTAGCCAGTTTATATAACCGTTTCAATTTATTGCCAACTCCCAATTCTACATACAGCCATTGATGTCTCAACAAAATTCCAGGACCGTGATCTGCTTCAGTGCTCACAGTAGGCCTAGCCTACATGTTAAATGTAGATGGTGAAATTCAGCTTCCCAATGTTGATGGCATTTATGGCAGTCCCAAACCATGTCATCTCCAGACCACCATTCTTGACTGTAAGCAGGGTAGCCTACACTTTTCTTTGTACTACTCACTTGGTTACCACCACTCATCCTTGACACCATCTAAAGCAGTGGTTCTTAACCTTTTTTTCTTAACGCACCCCCTTACCTGTGCCCAAGACAAGCCACGCACCCCCAACCCAAACTTATACAGGTGTACACGCACTAAAAAAGTATTCAAGTGAAATTCTGCGCACCCCCTGAAATCTCTGGCGCACCCCCAGGGGGTGCCCGCACCCCAGGTTAAGAACCACTGATCTAAAGCAAATTTGTTCAGATCATAAAAGATAGTAAAGTGTCAGTAATTAATTCTGAGGGATAATTGAGGTGTCCAGTAGCATACACACAGGCACGCACGCACGCACACACACACACACAGCTGTTAGTGATGAGAAGAGTGATTCATCATATGTGCCATATCTGAGTCAAAATTAAGGGTCCAAGAAGAGTGATTCATCATATGTGCCATATCTGAGTCAAAATTAAGGGTCCAAGAAGTCCAGGAGTGTCAAAAGTCACAGGATCAAGTATCCATTGAAATAAGATTGTAATAAGGGAATTACAAGTTGCACACTATGTGTGGCCTTGCCCCACCTCTGCGTATACGCACGCGCACACACACACACACACACACACACACACACACACACACACACACACACACACACACACACACACACACACACACACACACACACACACACACACACACACACACACACACACACACACACCACACTGGGGACAAATGACCTCCATAGCCAGGGCATGGCGCAGAATCTGTAGCGGAACCGGCTTCTCTGGTTGGCGAAGATTGGGTGCAAGGGGTGATTGTCGTTGTCCATTATAGAGTCAAGTGTGCTCAGTGTCCTCTTCTCAGCTGTGATAGTGAGAGCCTCCAGTTTTGTGCCTACAACAGATCCAAGGCGTCCAGCATCATTCTCCCTAATGCTACCACCCCGGCATGCCACAGCACAGCAGAGCACACTGGCCATGGCAGACTGGTAGAACATCGACAGGAGTCTGGTGCAGAGATTGAAGGATCTCAGCTTCCTCAGAAAGTAAAGCTTGCTCTTGCGTTTCTTGTAGAGTGGGTGTGAGTTTGTAGACCAGTCCAGTTTATTGTCCAGATGTACCCCCAGGTACTTGTACGTGCATACTGTGTCCACTGTCTCCATCTCGATAGACACAGGCAGTGGTCGAGTTGTAAAATGAAAGCAAGGGGGATGGTCAGAGATGGATTCTGGTTATTGGGGGTTCGGGGGTTTCTCCCTCAAGAAAAAATTGAAAATGTAGTTGTTAAATGTGCAATTTCAACACAATATGTGCGGAAGGGATGCCTGTTTTAGAGGGGGATGATTTTTGAGCATTTTCACTGAGGGGGATGATTTTAGACCATTTTCATGGTGGGGGGATGGCATCCCCCCTCATCCCCCAACAATTCGAGCCCTGGACACTGGCACCAGGGTTGGGGTGCCATTTCCAGTTTTGGTGGTGTTCAGCTGCAGCTGGATGGTTCTGCACCATCTGACAAAGTTCTCCTGTACTCCCCCTCCTGCCCATTTTAAATACATCCCACAAAGATCATGATCCTCTCTATGGGATTTTAACATAGAAGTGTACTCACTTTTGTTGTGACACTATTGGATGTATTTTTAATTGTTTTGAGTGAACAATACATTGAAACGGTTATATAAGTTGAACACTGACGACTTTTCATGGTGTCAAAGTGAGATCGTTTATGTTGTCCCATGTAAAGATCTGTGATACACTGTATATATATATATTGTAGTATACTCTGACTTGAATGACTTGAATGAGTGTCTGGGAATATAACAATGATACTCTAGAGTCTTTTTTCAGAAAGTGCACTCAACTCCAAACTGTTTTTTAACAGGGCTTTAGGTGTGAGCGAACAGATTTGGATTTTTTTTTTGTAGAAAAGCTGCACTCTCATGTGTACTTTTTGTATTTTATTTTATGGATTTTCTACAATAAATGTACTCTAGAGACCCGTCTGGGCATTGTTACAGAATATGAGAATGAACATGCTTGACAGACAACATGCACAGACAGCTTACAGTAGCCTACTTACAGTAATTCCAGTACCATGGACAGATCCCGCAGTCAGCTATCAGATAAGTAACACAGAGACAGGGATGTATAAGAGGACTCTGAAATGTTGCTCTACCCAGCGTACACAACAAACTGAAATCCCAACAGGATTCTACTCTAGTAACTAAGTATTGCACAGTATAACCACCAATACAACATGGGCTGAAATAGTTTTAGAATTTGCACTGTAGTAGTTCGACACTCATCAGGATTAAATTACTGGTAACCGTGAACATGATTCTGGGCAGCATTTAAATACAGCTATAAAAAATTACACTTCGGGAGTGAAAACGTACTCCTATTAACCCCAACAATCCCAAACCATGAATATGGCGAGCATGCTTGTATGTGGGACAATGACTTATGATATATCTGTGTTTTTTTATTTTTTTGTTTTTGTTCCCCCTTCTTTTCTTTGTCAGTTGTTCCGGGTTTTTGTTTGTTTGTTTTTTTTGTTTGTTTTTAAGATATGTACTGTGTTGTGATGCTTTGTCTTTTTTAATGTGATATGGATCCCCCTGGGTCTGGAATAAAGAATGAATTGAATTGAATTGAATTGAATAACACCCCAGCTTCTCATGTGCACTTGTCAGTTGTACTGTAGCAGTCAACACATTTTGAACAGATAATGCACAGTTCCACAGATTACATAGGCCTCTGCTGACAAACACACCACTGACAGCACCCACCTGTAAAACTTATCAAACTCTCTGGTTATTTGTGTCCGAGTAATATATATATACAATACATCTGTCTGATAGCCTACGTTAAACATCCCAGTCAAAAGGCATTTGGGTGTTGGGAAGGGGAGAGAGTGGAGACATTCTGGTTCACCTTAGAGCCAGGCTGCCACCTCTGCCTGCACTGTACTGTATATGGTGCAATGCCAATACAGACAGCCATGCCTGATCAGCACCAAGGGTCATTACTCCTGCTGACGGTACAACTCTGTGCAGATTATGTTTTGTGAGCACCTGGTGTGCGTCAGGGGAAAACGTTCGCTGTCGATGGAGCAAGGGTGAGTCAGCTGTACACAAAAAAAACAACAAAAGAGAAAAAGAAATATGTCATTCCACAATAACTTGTGAAGGGGATCAGAAAATGTTGTTGGGTTTACCGCATGAGCAGTGTACTGGTGTCTCTTCAATGTGGGGGCCGGGGACCCCAGGTGGCGAAGGGGGGCGCTAGGGGGGCTGCGGCAGGTTGGCAGGAAAAGCATAGCAAAACACAATAAATATTTAAATAAATTAAATAACTAATGTACACTACCTGGTAGACTGCAGAAATATTTGTTCTGTTTCGACCAAGGAATTCCTTGCATTTTATGCTTTTGATCATTCAGTTCTATAATCAGAACAAGCAAGTCTGGTCCAATGGTTTTATGAAAAACAATGTGCCATTGCAAGTTCAGACAGTGCAGAGGTCATGTTGCATATTTTATGGTTTAATCTTACCCTGTTGTTAGCATCGTGAACATGGCTGTTCATTTTAAAATGTTTGAATTATTATTATATAGTGGTATATTTTGTGATCAGTGCTGCTGCTTCTTTGTGATTCAGTACTGCTGCTCTCATGCAGTGTAGGCCCAAAACTGATTTCCCACTACAAACTGAAACCTCGCCTGGGTCTTTAAAAAAAACAACAACAAAAAAAACTGTTCCACTCACACAAGACAGAAGAATTTCAGAGTGGGATAAGTGTGAAGACTATCCAAAGCCCAGCCACTGGTAACCTTGACTACAGGTAAACAGGACTGCTGACTCAGGAGATGGTATCCCACAATGCAGCTATTTCCATCTCGACATTGTGCCCCACGTTTATTCCCTGTGTACCAACCCGACCTGGGCTGTTCTCCTAAAGGCCGCTTTGATATTCTGCCAATCACCTTTGCTTTTCTCAAAGGGTGAAAGCCTGCGAGAAGAAGACACACACACACACACACACACACACACACACACACACACACACACACACACACACACACACACACACACACACACACACACACACACACACACACACACACACACACACACACACACACACACACACACACTCTCTCTCTCTCTCTCTCTCTCTCTCTCTCTCTCTCTCTCTCTCTGTGTGTGTGTGTGTGTGTGTGTGTGTGTGTGTGTGTGTGTGTGTGTGTGTGTGTGTGTGTGTGTGTGTGTGAGAGAGAGAGAGAAAGAGAGAGAGAGGTCTGTGTCTGAGTGAGTGAGTGGGTGAATGAATGAGGAATGAAGAGAGAGAGAGAGAGAAACAGAGAGTGTGTGTGTGTGTGTGTGTGTGTGTGTGTGTGTGTGTGTGTGTGTGTGTGTGTGTGTGTGTGTGTGTGTGTGTGTGTGTGTGTGTGTGTGTGTGTGTTTGTGTGTGTGTGTGCGCGTGTGTGTGTGTGTGTGCGCGTGTGTGTGTGTGTGTGAGTGAGTGTGCATGCGCTACTAAACGCGTGTGTGTGTTTTGGGGGGGGGGTTATTAGGATAGGCCGACCACCGCTACCCTCTTCCCTTGCAGAACATTAGTACTAATATCCCTGCTCTATCTCTGCCCTGTCCATCTGCGGCAGCCACAGCTGACAACTCTTCTGCATGGTACGCTATATAATGTAGGTCACTTGGTCTCTGCCTTGTTCAAACACCAAGTGCAGTCCATGTGCTGCAGTGATCCCATGTTGTAGGAGGAAGGAAGAGGCATAGCATCAGCTTATGTGAACATTTGATGTGACACACACACACATATTTGATGTGAACATACCCTAAATCCAAGGTCCTATGTGCTGTTTGGGTCCCAAATAAAATGTAGTAGTGACTAGCCGTATTTATCTGATATTCGTTTGGATTTTTTCTCTCCCTCTCCATCTCTTGTCCTCTCTCTCTCTCGCTCTCTCTTGTACTCTCCCTTGTAGTCTCTCTCTCTCTCTCTCTCTCTCTCTCTCTCTCTCTCTCTCTGTGTGTGTGTGTGTGTGTGTGTGTGTGTGTGTGTGTGTGTGTGTGTGTGTGTGTGTGTGTGTGTGTGTGTGTGTGTGTGTGTGTGTGTGTGTGTGTGTGTGTTTTGCCGTAACAGAGGAAGCCAGGATGGATGCCTGTGTTGAGTAAATGTAATTGCGCACATAGCAGTGGCTCCATGGCTACACGCCTCAGCACCAAAACCCTGACTGCCAGGGCTGGATTAAGATGGAATGGGGCCCCTAGGCTACAGGTTAATGGAGGCCCCCTCAGAATTCTGTCCTCCACACTCCCCGCCAACTGGGCCCCTCCTGGCTGCAGCCATATCTAGCCTGTGGGATAATCCAACCCTGCCGACTGCGACATTGGTAGAGAGAGAGAGAGAGAGAGAGAGAGAGAGAGAGAGAGAGAGAGAGAGAGAGAGAGAGAGAGAGAGAGACTTATGTAATGCAAAACAGTCCAGGGAATTGCTGGGCAATGTGCATAACACCAGAAGTTACATTTTAATTTCTTTTTCTTTTATTTGCAGCCCACAGTGAAAAGAGAAATGTTGCTTTGGATGATATGATATTTTATACTCAAGATGGATGTCTGTCAAAGTAATACACTAAACTATGACTATAATTCTTGTTTTATATTAGTAAGGGCTTGTGATTTGAACATATGCATTCTATTTCATGTTGAAGCTAGCAGTCAGCGTACCCTTTATGTTCTGTAATTGTTTTGTGTTGATAGGCAGTATTTTGGTATTGCTATCTGTGGTGATGCTGTAAAACTATGCTAAGTTGTTCAGCATGAGATATAGGCCTATACATGTGCATTATTTGGTGATGGGATGGGCAACTATGTTGTTGAAACTATCACAACCCCATAATGCACGCCGTTCCACCCGTGGAACGCTGTATTAGACATTGAGTGCGTTTACATGCAGTTCAGTATCCCGAATATGATCGGGATATTAAGTATCCTGAATTTGCGTTTGAGCATATAAACACCTTTTCCTGACTTCAGTATCCCGAATAAGCCCTTATGTAGATTATGTGCTCATATAAACACCTTATCCCGCATATGATCATAACCGGGATATGCCTCATATTCGGGATACTGAACTGCAAATAAATGCACTCATTGAAACGTTAACTAGTACTACCCTTCTATACATAAGACAAGGCCTTCAGAAATGCACTACAAGTTGGTCACTGCCATTCTGGTAACAGCAACAGGTCACTGATGTGTCATTCGACAAAACAGTCTGTTGTGACAGAGGCAGCATTTCCTATTAATTATCAAATGCCATCACCAGCTGAAATTCATGGCCCTGAAATACAGCCTGATATTTTCTTCTGTAACTGATGGCATGTAGAAATCCTCGTCAGAATGGCTATGCTTTCCGAGGCTCATGTTTTCATGCGACTGGGTGTACTCAGACCAAATTCACACAGCAGCCATATTACTTTGACATCACGCTCAGGGTGGGAATATGTCTATTGTACACGTTTGTTTTGAATGTTCAAACTGACGAGTTTCATAACCTAATCTTTACCACTCTGAGTATGGCGTCTAGGCAAGATGGCTACCATGTGAATTTGGTCAACTGTTGTCATGGCGGCTGTGCAGCCTCTTGGTAAGCCGGGTCAGGGGCCAACATTATGCACCGA
>NC_085872.1:35677587-35695087 GCF_034702125.1 Engraulis encrasicolus
GCAGGGCCTGTTGGTCATATTTTTAAACCGCTAAGCACAACACACTAAGGATTTGATAAAGAAATAAGATGGAGTGTGGTGTGTATGGTAAGGTGCCCTTTTGAGATTTCACAAAGTTTGCATACACATTAACACAATAACGCAGCATCAGTGGGTCATTTTGCAATGGGGGAATAAAAAAAGCTTGAATGGTAATGAAGTGTAATAATGACAGATAAAAATAGATGTGCTGTTTGACACTGGCACACACAGCTGGCCGCCAGCTCCTAAGGCAGGAGGTATGGTGGGACCACCGCAGCGCGGCGCGGCGCAGCTCAGCTCAGCGCTTCGAAACAACAGCTATGGGTACTGAGTGCACCTCTGCGGTCCCTGCATGATAAAGCTGAAAAGATACTTATTAGCTTAGTCATTGAGCTAACTTTGTGTGTACGTGTGTGCATGCTTTTGTGTGTGTGCATGCATGTGCGAGTGTGTGTGTGTGTGTGTGTGCGTGCGTGTGTGTGTGCGTGCGTGAGTGTGTGTGCATTTTTACGTGCAAGTGTGTGGGTGAGTGTATGTATGTATGTGCATACATATATGTGTCAACACTAATCATGAAGGTTTTTCATTTCAGTTTCTTTTTCAGGTAGTGCCCCCCCCACCCAGCCCTAGGGAGCCAGTAGCCAACCACATGCAAGGGAGTCAGGGAGGGGTTATGGCAGGGGAACAGGAGGCAGGGTCACGTTGGATTTAAAGTACATGGGCCCCCCAAAAACTGCTCCTGGAGAGAACAGGGTAGCCTTCAGTAGCCTGCACTCAGCAGCAGATGTGCATGTCTGTATTCTATAAAATCTTACACACTTCTCTCTGTCTGTGTGATGGTGTGGACAAAATAAGAAAGTAAATGTGTATGTTTAGTAGTGCAATCGAACAACCAAATACACACGCATAGAAACTACAATGATTCATTGTGATCATTCGTATGTATTTGTTGTACCGATAGTTCATGTACTGATGCTATTATCCTATATTACTGTCAGCACAGGGGATGTTGGATGAAGTTTTTTAGAGGGAGGTGGTGTATGAAATGATGAATGTATGTATTTATGTTTTGAGCAATGGAATGAATTATCTTTTTATACAGTGAGACCAAAGACAAATGCCATGCCTGCTGCATGGCAATAAAGTCTATTCTATGCTATTCTGTTCTATTCTGTTCTATTCTACTCTATTCTATTCTATTCTATTCTATTCTATTCTATTCTATTCTATTCTATTCTATTCTGTCATAGGCAGGCATCTGAATAAAAAATACACTGTTATGTACACTGTACATAAGTACACTGTTATGACCTGTACCCGAGGGCCATTGCCACTTGGAGCATGTTCAGGCTTCATATGTATTGGTTAAGTTTAAGGAAAGAATACACTTCAGCAAAAGTGCTCCTGTTAATGTGAAACTGATAAGGTAGGCCTATGTAATGTGCAGACCATTTCATAATGCGGCACCAGGGAGCAAAATTCTCATACACAACAGAGACCAGCACATACTAAGGCAAAAAGCCAGAGCCTGAGGTAATGTGTTCCTCTACTGACATCTGCTGGTGAAAGAATGGAAATGCCACAGAGTTAAATCCACACATTCCAATGCTGCATCTATTCAATGGCAGTGCTTGAAGGGTAATTGTAGGGGGGAATGGTTCTTAAATGAGGCTATTTTGCCTTTATCTTTGTAAAGCTGAATTAGGAATGCTTTATTTGAAATTTGATTCAGTTAAAATATAACCAATTGTTTCATGATGATGATGGTGGTGGTGGTGATGGTATTTTTATCTTTTTAACTTTTTAACTTTTTAACTTACTTATTTATTATTGTTCTAGTCCCCTCTCCTCCTTTTTATGAAGCTGCTAATGCACTTTTTACAAATGCACTTTCACTTTTACTAATGTAGGCTACTTGTTGTTTTTAACAGAGACATTTCTATTTTTCTTTAACATCTCTTTTTTATCTATCCTACATATACTTTTTAACCACCTGGTCCTGTGTTGTATGCTGTCTACTGTCTTTGCACAATCTGTATGTTACTGCTGCAACAAATGAATTTCCCCATGGCGGGATAATTAAAGGCATACTATCTATCTATTTATAGTTTACATTTTGCCTGTCTCTGCCCGTTATTTCTTTAACCATAAACTATCCTTCCACACTTTAAGGTCTTGCACATGGAGAAAATAAAGTTTTTTAAATGATGGATATATAGACGTATGATGTGTCATTAGAAATCTCCATTTGCAATTTACAATTGAAACACTATGGCATTTGTAAAGGTGCCTATGGTCAGACATAAGGTGCTTTGTTACCAGAGTGATGAGTGTTTCCCTGCCTTGCCACTAGAGTGAACCAGAGGGTCATATTTGCTTGAAAGCGTGGCCATGGTCAATGCTCTTTCTCTATGTCTCTCTTGCTTTCTCCCCTCCATCTCTCCATCTCTGTCTCTGTCTCTGTCTCTCTCTCTCTCTCTCTCTCTCTCTCTCTCTCTCTCTCTCTCTCTCTCTCTCTCTCTCTCTCTCTCTCTCTCTCTCTCTCTCTCTCTCTCTCTCTCTCTCTCTCTGTCTCTCAACAGTATTGGCAAGGCCTGAGCTATGTGTCTGTGGATCTGAAGAGGACACACACACACACACACACACACACACACACACACACACACACACACACACACACACACACACACACACACACACACACACACACACACACACACACACACACACACACACACACACACACACACACACACACACATTCAAACATTACCACAGCAGTGTGAAAATAATGTCATTTTAAAGTGACAAAAAGCTACAACTATTGCGTAGTCTTATATGTAACACTATTGTAAGTAAAACGGTATTTTAAGGCATGACCCATTGGCCAAATGCAAGTAAAACTTGGCTGTCGCTAATAATAATTTAGTAGCCAGGTAGCTTATTAGCTTATTACCAGCTTTTAGTTTTAGCAGGTAGCTTATTCTAGGCTGGAGGGGATGAGGAGGATACAGTTGATACCGCTGAGGGGGGTTTGAGGATGTGTTTAGCACAATCCATACAATACATAGAAGACATAGACAGTAAACGGTGCAGTGTTGATTCAACACTATTCTGAGCACATATGGCCATTTAAGGGTTAAATTTTAACTCTTTGAAATTTGAATTAACACTGTGATGCCATATATGCTATAAAATAGTGTTGAATACAACTCTAAGTGTTAATTCAACACTCAAATATTTGAATTTGACACTAAATTGAGTGGGATCATATGTGCTCAGAACAGTGTTGAATTAACAAGCAACATTTACTGTGTACATCTCAGTATGCTTAAGTGATTAACAAAAGTAAAAATAAATAATAAACTACTGACTTGGGAACACTGCTGGGTGGCCCATGAGCCTTGTATAGTATATTCAGTACTGGCAGATAATGGGTCAAATATCAAGGGCTGCCACTCACACCACTTGTGGCAATCTGATGCAGCATCAGTTCTGTTATACAGAGTAAAGCCCCCCACATTTTGGGCTGCATGGGGACCCAGGTTTGAGTCTGGCCTGGGTCATTTCCCACCATGTGCCCCATCTCTCTCTCCCACTCATGTAGTGTCATCTCTTCACTATCACTATCAAATACAGACATATGCAACCCCCCCCAACCCAACCCACACACATTCAGTGTTAATTCAACACTTAAGGTGATGATACAGAGGGCACCTTTTTGGCCAACTACATTACTGGCTCCAAATTTTCAGATAAATGACTACAGAGGTTTGTCTACTTCTGATGCATTTTTTCCCCAATAAAAGTGTTGCGATAAAGTGTCAACATAAAATCTTATTGTGAGGTTGCCCAAAAGTGTTGCTCAAAAAAATACCCCTGTGTATCATCTCCTTTAGAGTTCTCTGGGTCCACATGCACCCAAGACCAGGTGGACTGACTAAGGCTCGGGGGGGGATTGTGGCCCACTGAGCCATTTCATCTGGCCCGCCTCAGAGCTTTTCCAATACGGACAACTTGTATCCAAAGTGATATTCTCAACGAACATTCTTGATATGGCTACCCTAGAGCGGGGTCCTGCGGGTTTCAAATGAGCCAGTTACATATGCTAATGTGTTTATCTAAGTAGCCTACCTACATTTCATCACAATTTTGTGCAGAACTTGTTTAATTTTAAATAGCCAACAAGTTATATCAGCACACATTACTTATTCGGTATTAATGACATTGAAAGTTGCCTGCAATATCTGAGCCTTCTGTAAATATTCTAAACCCAATGTGGCCCTTTGACCAAAATAATTGCCCTTTGACCAAAATAATTGCCCATCCCATGCCCCAGACAATGTTAAATTGACACTAATAGTGTTGAATCAACCATGCAGTTTGCAGTGTACAAGTGAAGAGTCATTCAGTCTGTCATTCTCCCAATATACATGAGTATCTGCATTTTTCAAAAGAATTGGGGTGAAACTACATTAAATTGATTTCAACAGGAGGAGGTATTTACTTTATACTGTTAACCCCCGCTGTGTCTTCAATGCATTATAAAGTCATTAGACCCTTGAAAGATTCAAGTGCCTTCCAGTCTCTCAGGGAGTGGTCACTAATTCCGTAGGTCACTAATTCTCCCTCTCTCTCTCTCTCTCTCTCTCTCTCTCTCTCTCTCTCTCTCTCTCTCTCTCTCTCTCTCTCTCTCTCTCTCTCTCTCTCTCTCTCTCCCCATGTCTTTACTTTGGCATTATTAGCTCTATCTATAGCCAAACATGTGTTTATGTGTCAGAAAAAAACATGTATTATATTCTCCTGTTGTCTGCATTTTAAATGTCAGAAATAGGTCAATAGTTCTTAATATTTTTTATTGCCATTTGGCGTTGGCTTTCAGCGCCATTTGTCTGGTGAAATATTGAATGTTCAAGATGTTCTTGGCCTGATACAATTCATCATGCTGCTTTGTGGAGATATGAAGCCTATTTTAACGTGTTATTTACTGATAAACATGGTTGTCTGTTTGAATATGAACTAATTAAATTTTTAGTCAATTTGGAAAGACCATGAGGGGAGCTTGTGCTTCACTGTAGGCCTACTTAATTGTTCCTCCTGTCCAACACTAACTTGTGAACTACACAATGTCTAATTGTTTTAAGTCTGATCTAACCATGTTGCTTGGAAACATGTAAATTAAACATAGCCTACTAAAACACATATATCCATTTTTGACAGTTTTATTTTGTTTTGAATGTGTAACAATACGTTCTTTAACATCAGACCATGACCGATCTTTGGACATTGAAAACAGTATTTACAGAAATGTTCAAGTACGCAGATAATATATTACAAGCATATATGCATAGTTTAATCACCATGACATTCACACGATGACAGAAACTGTAAGCACTTCAGTGTAAGGCCGTTTGGATAGTACCCTTTCTCCAAAATAATTAGGACCAAGTGATTGTCATCTACAGCAGGATGACTATTTGGAAATGAAATCCTTTGGCAGTCTACTGCTTCAGTACAAAACCCCTGACACACTGACATGTGAGAGATATTACAAAAATACAACAGTATAAAAAGCACACAGCAAAACTAACCCAGTGCATAGACCTATATTGTACAAAAATATGGGTTGGGTCCTGCCCGGATAAATTTCATATCACTCCAGGTCTAAAGAAAATAATTTACAAAAGATGCAGATTTGGCATCTCGTCTTTCTTAAATACAACTATACAAAAATACAGCTATACTATAATGTTCTTAAATACAATCTAAGCGAATACAAATTCCAGTATTTACAAATAAGAAATAACACATTGCGTAAAATTGCAACAATACATTTTTTTTTTTACATGTGCCTCTTCATGTGCAGAGCCAGGTGATCGGACCTGGAGAAGGCCCTCTCGCAGAGGTGGCACTGGAAAGGCCTGTGTCCAGTGTGCTTTCTGTAATGACGGGTGAGCTCGTCGGACCTTGCGAATTTCCACCCACATCCTTCCCAACTGCAGTGATAAGGTTTTTCACCTGTAGAAACAAACGAACATGTAGTTGAGTGTCAGGTCATTTTAATGTCAATAGTGATGCGTCAGGTCATTTTGACTTGGATTTCAATAGCGATGTACATGACACAATTAGCATGTGTATGTCTTTGTAGACGGACAGAAACTCACCTGTATGTGTTCGTAAATGAGCTTTCAGATGGGAGCTCTTTGTGTACGTTTTCCCACAGCCAGGATATTCACAGCTGTGCGTCGCCGTGCGCTTCCTCGCCCAAGATCTGCGACCTCGCTTTGGCTTCGTGTCTTCGGCAGTGAAGAATTCCAGAAGTGGTGAGGATGGTGGCGTCAACACCGGTCCTTGCATACCCGGGTGATGGACGCGCATTTCCCTGAACATACCGAATGGTTCTCCGTGGTACTGCTGCGCCCCAGGGTGCTGAGCATACTGTGGCGGGTATGGCGCAGGTGCCATGTATTGCTGTGAGCGCATCAAGTGAGAGTGTGCGCTAATCTCCGCCAGGTGACAGTCTTTACGCGCCATCCCATCTCGGGGCAACCCATGGTGAATGATCTGAGGTGCAAAACCCTGCGCGCACGCCTGTTGCTGCATGAGTCCATTGTGCATGGGCCGTGGGGACTTTTGTTCGTACCCGTGTCCCATGAAGTCCGTTGGCATCATGCACGACTGTTCATGACTTTCGGTTTTAATTTTGTATCCCGTGTGATTTGCGGAACCAACGGCCATTTGCAACTGGCTCTCCGCGTTTGGCACGCCAAGTTCTGTGTATTCTCGGCGCTCAGGTAGTCTGTAGTCTTGTTGTGCATCGCCTTGATAACCCATATCAGGGGTCAGCAACTCCGCAACCAGACTGTGACCGGGACTTGAGCTGAAACTGCTGTTACCGTAGGGGTTTGGTGTTTGATGAGAACTATCGCTCTCATACACTGTGCTACAGCTCTCCGGTGACTCTGGCAGTGGATACGTAGATTGACAGGCTGAATTATCCCCGACTGTGTTGGACAGGATAAACTCTAAATCCAAAAACTTCGACAGGTCGTCCTCCTCTTTATGCAGCGGAGGAGCCTCCACGATGCTGAACTCTACTTCGATGAGAGGTTTCATGGCATCTCCCACACTGGTTTCAGTCTGACCCCCTTTCCAAAGCTGCAAAAGAAAATTTAATTCGTTTAATGAGTGAAACGTCTGTGAAAGTGATGTGAAAGTGAGCATTGGATATTTGAATCAAACAAACTGATCAAACTAAAGATTTGGTAAATTAACTTTCACAAGAAGTTCTTAAGTTTACATTGTCGGATAGGCTACTGTAATAATTCAAGGATACTGCAGAAGTAGCCGAATAATACAAGGAGACTCACCTGAGTTGTCTGCTTCTCCCGTGTTTGGTTTCCAAAAGCAATTATTGATGGTAGCATTGTGTCGGCTAAGGCCATCACTGCTCACTGTACTGAGATTCCCTGTAATACCAAAAGTTCCTCTGTTTGTGTGATTGAAAGTAGGCTGCTCAATAGACGCACACCCGCTTGACAGGAGGCATGTCACTGGCACGCAGACGGACTCTCCTCATTATAAACAGTTTGGGGAGTTGGAGGCGGAGTAATGTGGGCGGGAAGGTGGGGTTACCATCGGCTACCTGGGGAGTTAAAAATAACCAGGGTTGCAATTAGGCCTACCTCTGGATAATATAATGATGTAGGCTATGCATTTACACCAGCAAGACGGCTTACAGTTACTTTAATACTTCCAGAGAGACGTAATTGATTTGGTGTATAACTTCTGCCTTCTACAGGTTGCGCTATATTGATAATTCATTAGGCCTAGACTACTATGAGCTGTAGCCTAGGGCCTACTAACATTTAGCCTACAAACTATGAAGTAAGTAGACTAATCCATTTGTGTTCATTATGGTGGTTTGTTTACCAAATTGCTTTTTTTTAAACAATGGAAATATGACTGTAAAGTTAATAAGAATATCCATGTTTATGCCACAGGCACTTGTTGACTGTGTTTCATTTTTTGTACAATGCACCCATAAACAATGTTGAGAATGATAGGACTACGTATTAAAATAATTGTTTAATGTAACAGCCGTTTCCATATGAGTTATATGGGAATTCCGAACTGCAAGGGCTGGGATATTTCGCCGTGTTTTTGTTTGCTTTGTGCACTATAACTGAGGAAAGAAAATAGGCCTACAGCGATTGAAGAAATAAAAACGTTTGACGACATTTGCTCCTACATATAGAATGAAACTAGGCCTATACCATATCCCTTGTGTTTGTATTTGCAGAACACCTGGGGAAAAGTAGAGTGGGAATTGCTTGGAGCGATTTTCACAGAGGGTCCCAGTCAAAGAATGCGCGCAACCTGAGCGCTACAGACACTAGATTGATGCTGTCACCGACGTGGATTATTATCTTATGTCTTGCGATAGGGGGCTCCAATCTGCCCGCTCGACACATTACGCCACAGAACATTGGAAATGTTTCTTAACCGTTTGGGCATTCGATGGTTGACCAAGACTGGACGAACCAGCAGTATCGGTAACAGTAGGCCTATAAGGCCAACTGATAGGCCTACAACTGGCAACTGCTTGTTCAAGTGCATTCTGAATCACCCTGGCTCATGTAGGAGCTTCTGAGCTTCTTGGCACCATGGCACCGTGGCACCATTAATTCTAAGCAAATATCAATCTATTTAGGCTACGATGTAAATTAGTGTAGGCCTGTAAGAAGTCTCGGGGCAATCGAAACCTAGCAATAATCGGAACGTTAAACAACGATTTTGCATATTTGCCGAGCTTCATTATTTTCACCTGCCAACAGATCAATTGACACATTAGATAATGACCGAATTGTTGTGTAAATAAAACGGGCCCAAATAGCCCAACTGATTTCAGGGGAGTTTTGGCTCTGGTCAATATAAATGAAAATGTCTCGTGAGAAATACCATGAGAACTAACCATGCGTCCGCTACTGCGTGACTTGTGTTGTAGCCTATCAGTTTTTGTTCTTTTGTTTTTTTGCTAAAGCCTCTACATGTGGGCTAAGTAGGTATTGTGACAAGGCCGTGTGCATGTATTCCACTATTAAGTACAAATGCCTTCCTCCGAATTTAAGCACAAAATAAACCTATCGAATGTGAATAGGCTATATATTACATTAAGCTAAACTGTTCCAAGTAAACATATTTGGCCCGGGCGCTCTGCACATCCAACAAAACCTAACCAAAACGCCACATTTACAATTAGGCCTACGCACGTGAGTATAATTAATTTCATGCAGCCTAAGTGTCTCATCATTGTCACCATTTTCATGTTTATCACATATTTTCTATTGAAATGCTCATACAGACATAGAGAGTTGTGGTCTGTGAAGGAAACGGACCCCCATGCATGTGTGCGTATGTGCGTAAATGTGCAATTCTGCATTTTCGACTGACATCCCAATAAATATTGAGTCTATGAAATATTGCACAAATTTGATCTAGAGAAGGGGGTGGGGTTGCCAACAGAGGAGTTGTGTTTCAACAGGTGGCGCGGTCACTAATGGCAGGAGCAATATTTGGTAATATTTGGGAAAGATGCCCCCAATGGTGTATTTGTAGACAGCGCACACGATTTACGAGCCACTGGCATGCCACTGTTGTTAACAAGGAAATATTACACAATACCCAGCAGATTTGGAAATACCCAGATTTGTGGAAATGATCAGCAATGTTGGACTTTTGGGTTGCACTGCAAAATAGGCAAAATAGATTGTTCATTCATAATTACAGACACTAGCGTCACGTTACCGCGGTGGTTAGGTGTCTGTGTCTGAATTTTGTATCGATGATTCACAAATGTGGTCACTGACTCGTTTAACGTAGCTGGGGTGATCACGCAGCCCTTATGTCTGGGCTTCCCCGGGAGATTTGTTTTAGCATGTCAATCAAGCGACATCTAGGGCTGCTGGCCTGCGTCTGTGGTGTTACACACGCCACTTTGTCAACCGCAGCATCCCATTCAGTAGAAGTAGACCATGATGGAACATCGACCAAGAGACACAGACCAGCATTCCATCACTGAGCTCCCTAACAAGCCTGTAAAAAGCATGCAGCATGCTTCTCCTCCCCCCCCCCTCTCTCACTCAGATGTATTGTTATCTTACTGTGTGCATTTTTAAAGAAATTTCAGAAATAGGTCCACAGTTCTTAAAGGGACACTGTGTGAGATTTGTAGTTGTTTATTTCCAAAATCCATGCTGCCCATTCACTAATGTTACCTTTTCATGAATATTGACCACCAGCATCAAATTCTAAGTATTCATTATGACTGGAAGAATTACACTTTTCATACATTTCATACATTCTCCATGGTCCGCCATTTTGAATTTCCAAAAATAGCCAATTTTAGCTGCAAAAATGACTGTACTTGGACCATACTAGAAAATATTTGTTTATTACTTAGTAAACTTTCATGTAAAGATCAAATTTGGCAATAGGCAGTCCTGTTTCAATGAGCAGCATAGTTGCAGTAGGCCTACCTTTTTTTGACCATTTCCTGCACAGTGTCCCTTTAACATTTTTACTGCCATTTGAAATATTGAATGTTAAAGATGTTGGTCTGATACTTCTTCTTTTCTCTCTCTCTCTCTCTCTCTCTCTCTCTCTCTCTCTCTCTCTCTCTCTCTCTCTCTCTCTCTCTCTCTCACACACACACGCACACACGCATGTGCATGCGCATGCTGCGCGTGCGCGCACACACACACACACACACACACACACACACACACACACACACACACACACACACACACACACAGATATTGAGACTTGGGGGTGTATGGATGGACAGAGTGTGTGATTGTCGTAGCTTCAGAGGGTGGTGGGGGAGGGAACGAGAGAGCGAGAGAGAGAGAGAGAGAGAGAGAGAGAGAGAGAGAGAGAGAGAGAGAGAGAGAGAGAGAGAGAGAGAGAGAGAGAGAGAGACTTATAGCCTACATAGTTTACATATTTACAAAGTTGTTTATGGTCAGAAATTACAGAAATGAAATTGAAGTTGAATTTTGGGTAGTATCTGGTGGTGGCAATCAACAGTGCCGAAAACTGAAGTTACACAAATACACATTTATATTTGTTTGTTTATGGTAAGTATGCATTTAAAAATATTGTGTCAGTGCTACTGCCAGATTGGTGATGCTTGCTCTGTTCAAAACTTATGTTTGAAAGTGACTAAAACTAGACTGGTGGTGACTTTGTAACTATTTACTGATTGCCCTCTCCTCCTCCTCCTCCTCCTCCTCCTCCTTCCCTCATGTTTTCTTCCTGACCCTGTGACGTTGTTCAGGCACGTAAAAAAAAAAATCCATTTCAATCTAATCTGGAGGATCCAGAAAGGCAATTATCCTCCATCCCACACGCACAAGGGGAAACCCACTGCAGTCATATGAGTAAATAGCCCAGAATGTGTGACTGCCTACAGTCAGTCAGAGACCACCTCTTCACTACATATCAAAGGGAAAAAGGGGGCAAAGTGGTCAAGCGTGCAGGAAGTCAGAACAAATAGGCCGACAGTAATCACGGAAAAAGAAAAGGCAGAAACGACAACAGAGCGCCAGTTCGTTTAGATACAGAAGAGACAAACACAATTACAGTCTTGTTGAAAGGAGCAGATATTCATCAGAGACAGAACAGGAAAAAAAGACATTTTTAACAGATAACACCTATATACATTTATTTTCACACGATATAATCCTGTGAAAGATTCCCATTTTCTGAATTAATTCATACTAAGTTCATAATTCACTCTTTCCTTAAAGCCACAGGTCTTTGCGAGGAGTTTACATGATTGTACATTACATTTCATTACATTACATTATTACATATGGTAGATTCTTTTAATCAAAGCAAAAGATAACATGCATAGCAAATATAGAGTATGAGGCTAATGAGGGGAGTCCAGAGTACAGCACTAAGCATGCAGTGCAGAGGAAAACAAAGTACGGCAATAACCAAAACTATGCAGGACCCACAGGCTGTGCCAGGAGGGCAAATTAACTGCACGGGATTCTAGAAGGGTGGCACAGAGTTCAAAATCAATCTACGTACTACTCAGTCACACTCTCCAGCCCCATCCATATTGCTAACAGGGCTATACATTCACTTTCTTATTACTAGCAAATTTGGCTAGTAGATGTTAGATGTTACTATAGTAGCCACACATACACTCATTATCAGTCAAAGTGGCTAGGAAGTTTTCTTTATCACCAACCAAACAGATTTTTTCACCAGGCTTTGGCCGGTTGGCTGGTGTTAATTTACTGTAGAGCTCTGATTGCTCCTGTTGCCCAGTATTTCCACGGGGCTCCACTGGTTCCACAGGTTTTGTCTGGCAGACAGAGCAGAGGGGCTGCTGGGTCTCTGTCCCCCCTCACTCATCTCTTCACTCCGTCCCTTTGTAGACCGCCGTAATTGGCCTTGCTGCTCTGGCTGAGGAGAAAACTTTGTCTTAGCAACACAAAGCTGCCTCTCTGTGTGTCTGTGTGCGGCTCCGGGGTCAAAAGGATAGCGAGGGGCGCTTTTGAGACTCTGCCGATGTTCACCTGGGTCCCCCACAATGGCGGCATACCTGGGAAAAGCAATTATTTACTTTTCACTCTGTTTTCTTTCAGCTTTTCATATTCCACACACAGTCTTTGGAAACGGGTGACGAGTAGAATCTCGTTTGTTATTGCACACCAGCAGTTTTACACAAAATGAACTGTATTTAAAGATCATTTACTAAATTTGCTAATGAAGTATTTGACACTAAGCCTAAGGGCCGGAATATGTCTTAAATTAACAGCTTACTTGTTCAATGGAAAGTGTACAGGAGCTTTTAATAAACTCTTAGCTTTAGTCCATTGAGAGCATTCAATATGCCTATTGGTACACAGGATTCCATTCCGTGGGATAGCACACATGCTCCATGAACTCATGCTCCATGATTGAGACTCAATGAAAGGCATATTTATTTTTTCAATTATCAGATTTATTCATGAAATGAATAATTAAATGGTATGCCTAGCAATGGGCAGGCAGAGCATATTTTCCGACATGTTCTCATCAAAGCGTACGCCTACAATGTATAAATGAAATGTTGATGTAGGGGGCAAAACTCAAAACATTGAGCTGTTTTGAAATATCTCTCCTCAGACTCTGTACGGGCTGCCTTTGTTTTCATGGATCACAAATTTCGCCACGAAAAATAAACAACCGCTGGACCATGGCAGGCCCATGGCAATATGGCTCTTTGAGTCATATATCAAGTGTTTACCTTTCTTTTTCAGTGGTGGGAGTGCTTTGAAAAGATTACAGAGACCTCTCTCTCTCTCTCTCTCTCTCTCTCTCTCTCTCTCTCTCTCTCTCTCTCTCTCTCTCTCTCTCTCTCTCTCTCTCTCTCTCTCTTTTTAGCAGTCATTGAGATTGTCCATCGGAGACGTTTGTGCGCAGGGAGGGCACTTGAGGTGGGTAGAGATAACAGCTGCAGCTAAACAGTCTGCCTTTGTCCACCTGTAGACTGTGCGTCTTGCCCCGGCCCTGGCCCCGGCCTCCACAGGCCTGTCTCTGGTGCTGAGGAATGCAGCGGGACCTGGGGAGCCTGAGTGGGGGCCATTAGCTCAGGTGGAGAGATCGGGCTTTTCACCTCCAAACAACCAGCATGCCCCCCCCAAACCCCATATACCCCCAATACCCCTCAAACACACACACACACACACACACACACACACACACACACACACACACACACACACACACACACACACACACACACACACATGCAAATGGTGCGTGCACACACACACACACATGCCGTGTGCACACACACACAAACACATGTACGACACACTCTCTCTCTCTCACACACACACACACACACACACACACACACACACACACACACACACACACACACACACACACACACACACACACACACACACACACACACACACACACACACACACACACACACACACACACACACACACACAGAAACCACACATCACCACCTCCACCCCATTCATTACCATTGTCATTACTCATTCCGTTCGTGTACCAACATGCAATATGCCATGAAATCAGTACCAATAGAGAGGGCCCAGTAGTAAATCACGTCAGCATTGCATTGAAAGGTGAAGGTGGGCTACACGCATGACGTCCTGCATTGTCCGTGATGTTAAACAAATAAACCCGGTGACACGGTGGAGTATGTCATTGGACGATAGTCAAATGGCCGTGTACCATTTTTTGCATTACATCACCTGGGGAAAGGAAGGATTGTCCTTGGGTTCTTCACAAGGGGATTGAACAAAAAGAAAACTGAAGTGAGGACGCCCACACGAATGCAGCGTGAAATACATGCGTAGTATGTGATGTGTGAACCCATTCAGGACAGCGTGGTGTTACAGTCCCGGTGAAAAGGTTTGTTGTTGTGAAAGCCGATGATTGGGTTTCACCTGCGCAGTGTACGGCACCGTGCCAGTAAGATGACCTAACTGGGACACCTGTCCCAAAAATTCTGAATCAAACGAAGATATCGCAAACCACGCCCACTCAATGAAAAAGCGTGTGCTCAAGTTGGGTCTCCTAAGGGGGCGTTGTCCCCTACTTCTTCTTCTCTTTTTGAGGTGTTTGCGCAAGACGTGCGCTACCGCCATCTACGGCGCTAAGGGGACTTCATTGATTCTCAACCTCAGGACTCCGAAGGTCTCCTAACCGAAGGTCTCCTAAAGGGGCGTTCACCCGACATAAAGTGGATACCGGAAAGGAAACAAAATGACGCTTCTTGGTTACATCCACTTTCTTTGCCTGTCCTGCTGTTGTGATGGCTATCGGTTGTTGCCCCCGAGGTTGTAGTGTGGAGACTGAGAATGCATTTGAAAAGACCAACCCTCGGTCAGGAGAGCATGTATCTCCAAAAAAAGGGTTATTAACTGTAAGGCGAAGAATGCGCAGTCTCCAATGTGCACTGTCCTTGGTAAGAGTATAGGGTCTTTTCACACAATGAGGCAATGAAGAGCCATTATGTTCTGAAACCTAAGAACTCTTCAGCAGCCCAAAATATATAGACCTGTTTTAACTCTGGGTTCCACTCATGGTGTTGTGACACGCAGTCAAACCTGCATGAGCAACTGCATCCAACATGGGCACAAATGTTTGTGTGTGTGAGAGGAGAGGAGAGGAGAGGAGAAAAGAAGAGAGGAAAGGAGAGGAGAAAAGAAGAGAGGAAAGGAGAGGAGAGGATAAACCGAATGTGTATAGATGCAACCTTGCAGACCCTAAGCATCAGCCAAGCGCATCAGCCACTAGATTTTCCAACATGTAACGGGATTAGCTGGGTATCAACAAGTATTTGCCACCTAGTTGCTAAAAGTCAATTATGGGAGTCCTGCGGAGATGTTAAGAACTCATTAATTAATGTATTTACTCCTTGGGTGTCTTAAACGTTGAGGATTGGTTAACATGACCATCAGCCAAGGTGTCTGAGAATGAAGAAATGAGCAAACGAATAAGCAAACAAAACCCGCTGAGAGCAGACAAATGAGTAAACAGGTAAACAAATCCCAGTCTGCAGATACGCGTTGGTGTAATCTATCTTACCTTGCACCTGCCCGGTGGCTGCAGAGAACTGCCTCTGAGGCCGTGGTGCCAGAACACTGCACTGCTTGATTCTCCCTCTCTTTTTTAACCCAGTAAGACAATGCCCCTGTTAAATAAATAAAAATAAATTATGTGTTACCATAATGACCAAGTCGCAATGTAGGCCTATTACTAAAGGTCATAATATTGTAGTACTATGGTAGTCAAGTTTTTTCAGTGAAAACTATTTCACTATTACAACGCTCCACTGGAGGAATGGCATGTGTTAAGGGGCTATATGGGCTTTTTGTTGTTGTTGCATAGGTGTGGAGATTATGACTGGGAGAGCTGGGGTACGGTTGGGAAATGACCCAGGCCACACAGTAAATTCTGCAGTGCTCATTTAACACTTAGAGAGTTCATTTGAGTCCATTTCAAACTTGGGACAAACCCTTACAGTGCTCTGCACTATTTCATCTCTTCACCTCGTTATCCATTTTTTTTTTACATTGGCTTTTGTTGTTTAAGGATGAGGATGTTACAACCTAAACAAAAGAGGGGATGGATTCATGTCTCGAGAGTCAAAAACACAACCTAAGGGCGCGATCACACCGGACACGGATTTTACAGTAGGAGGCTCATGTGTTCTATTGTTTGTCAATGAAAATGAGCGGATCGCGCATCTAATATCAGTGCAAGGCGGGTTGCGGATTCTCTGCCTCTCCGCGCCGGGCGGATTGAGTTGAAAAAAGTTCAACTCAAGGCGGAAAATCCGCGGCGGATTTCCAGATGTTCGATAGGAGATCGTTATCAACACTCATATCAGATTCACTATCCAACGTAAGGAGAGCAAGAGAAGAGCTAGTCTTCAATCCATTTTACATATAGATGAATTTACAAGGCATTTTGTGTTGTTTTCACAACATTTAATGACAAAGCACCATGATTAGGCTATGTTGCAAGTGACAATTCAGTCGTTACGTTGCCTAGTCACCGCATTCGAAGGGGCAGTGGATCCGCGCTCGGTGTGGTCACTACAGATAAATCAGCTGGACGCGCATCGCAGATTGTAGGCAGAAATCCGCATTCTGTGTGATCGCACCCTAAGACAGGAAGTCTGCCGTTATTCAGTTGTGTGATTCATTACACAGTGGCCTCTTACTGCAGATGGGGTCGCCGGCGGGCCTATTCACTAATTGTTGAAAATACTCAACTACATCATAGCAACACTGCTATGACAGTACAGAGAGCCTTAAGTAACATATTGAGACATAGGCATTTTGGTGACAGTAAGGTTATATAACGTAGGCTCTGTGCTATGGGGTTAATAACCTGTCTTCATATACTCTGTGGGAATGTTGACATTGTGTGCTCATCTGTTGATAGTTTGCAAGCACATATTGACACCCTCTTCCACTGGCTTTCTTTGTGTATGCTTGATGCCCTCGTGCTTTACCTGGGAACAGAAGAGATGAAGAAAAAAAATGGATGTCAAACAAAGGAGATCTAGTGGTTATTTCTTCTCAATAAAATAAAATAAAATAAAATAAAATAAAATAAAATAAAATAAAATATTTTGATTCCTTGACATTGCTTGACATTCCCATCACTGGCCCTGCCATGGCCTAGGGCACTCGCTTGCTGCGCCGGCGACCCGGGTTCGGGTTGTTTGCCAGTCCCCTCCCATCTCTCTCTCCCTACTCGTTTCTTGTCCCTTGTCCCTTGTCACAAATAAAGCAAAAAAGCCCCCCAAAAATATTTTAAAAATGAAAACAACATTCTAATTCCCAGCAGCTTAACCGCCTGCGGCTACATATCCATCACTAGTAGATGATGTTTTACAATAGAACACGTGCTTGTGTTT
>NC_085872.1:35697587-35717587 GCF_034702125.1 Engraulis encrasicolus
ATCCATGTCAGAACCATAGAAACCCTATTTTATTAAAATGTAACATAAAATACAAACTTCTCTAAAAATGGTGAATCTGTCAATGGGGGATAGATTTACTCAACACCATGTGACCATCAAACCACAACTGACAACTTGGCATGGGAAATGTGTCTATCAACCTCACTTCAAGGTAAGAAAAGACCCATAAAAGTGTATTGGTGTGTATGTGTAGTAGTTTACTATGTTGCTGTGTGTGACATTAGGTGCTCTTGATGCTACACTGGGTGTATGTTTTGTTAGCAACTTAGCTTAGAATGTTAGCTACTGCTAGTTAGGCTAGCACTGTGTAGGCCTTTCATACAAATCTTTTTCTTGTATCATACATCTGCAGTGTATTTGCAAGTGATGCGTTGCATTTTCATGATGACATATTGCACATTGAACTTCTGTATAAACCAGTGTAGCAATCATGCTGTAGGGGCCTAATCCAACAAGTCCTCATGAAAGCCTTAAACTTATTAGGCCTATTTAGGACCTATGCTCCACAGGCTGATATGGGACCATCAGAACTCTATTATCCATCAGCTCTACTCAACACTCCAAAGGATAAACAACTGACTGTGTTGTGAAGTCTGACACTATTTTGGGAGAAATGTTATTGTAAGTTAGGCTATATGGATCTCCTTCAGCCACCAACTCCAGAAATTCAGAAATGGACAACAAATAAATGACTAAATTGCCTAATGTGTTGAGGTTGATTCTTTTGTAATATATTGACTGTTGACTGTGTGGTCTAAATTTTAGATTTAGATTTAGATTGTTGTGTATTGTATGATTGTTGTGTTATTGTCTACTGTTTTTGTTTGTCAACCACATGGAACAAAATAAAAAAAAACTTGATATAAAGCATTGTTCATGTTTGTGGAATTAAAGCTCATGTTATATTTGGTTTAAACAGAGGGGTGGTAGCCTAGTGCATTAGTATAAACCAACCAATCAATAAACCAACCAAGATTTTTTTGGGCTCTAAAATGGGAAAACATAAAACTTTTAATTTTGGAATCAAAAACTTAGAGCCAATATAGCTAAACAATGCTGTGCTTGTTTACTTAAAATTTTTAACTGTCTGCTAAGTACTAATTGCATTGCTTTTTGCACCATTCTCGAAATATTTATGTCAATGGAGCATGTTAGATCTTTGAGTAGCAGCTACTAAAACATTCAAGATTGTATTTTTTCTCATAACATTTGTTTTCACATAACATGTCTGATTTTATGTAAGACTTACACAAACGTTTTAGTTTTCAACTCAAATCTTTTGTGTAAACCATTGTTTCTGTGCATTTTAGAGTTTGGAGTACATACTTGACTTGGGCTGCTAAAAACTAAAAATCTAATTATGGAATTAAAGTTTTCAATCTTTTCAGTCATTTCAAAGTTTTTGATCATCTTCTGAAAGATTTTGTGTCCTGCATATGCATGCATGTATGTAGTATTTACATAAAACATTTGGTTACAAAACTAAAACTTTAACGGGAATAAGTTTCCACAAAAGTTTAGAGTTCGTGGAACATGTTGGGGAATACAGTGCACACACACACACTCACACACACACACTCTCTCTCTCTCTCTCTCACACACACACACACACACACACACACACACACACACACACACACACACACACACACACACACACACACACACACACACACACACACACACACACACACACACACACACACACACACACACACACACACCTTGCGCTTGTTGCTCATTCTGTTCATATATTTGGACCATACAGCACAATCGACAATTCACTTATCAGTTCAATAATCAACTTACAGTCTACACAATTACAAGTACTTCACCCTGCTGCAGACCAGCATGCCTCTTTTGGCCTCATCAAAACTCAGCTCCTCTCTTGGGCCTGTTTTGAGGACGCTGGGCAGCGTCTCCCTTCCTGCAATAAAACGTGCAACTGGATGACCCTGGAGCACTGTAGAGGAGACTCCCTGGAAATGGGCTGGCAAGTCCACCTCCATGCAGCAGGGCAGCAAGCTACAGGTGACAGGCTATACAGGTCACCCTGACATTACGGTAACTGTCCCTTGAACTACGGAATTGTTTCATATTAAGAAATAAAAGTATGGGTTCCGTATTGAGCGGAAACGGAACAGGGGACGTTAAAATGTGTTAAAATCAGGGCTTTGAACCGTTATTTTTTTCCAAACGTTCCGTTCTGAACAGAAACGGAATTATAACGTTTCCGGTTCTGAGTTCCACCAATAAATTGACGTTCCCGAACCGGTTAGAACCAAAAAATATTGTTCCCGGAACGGTTAATTTCGTTCCTGTCAGCTGATTACTCCCCATAGGCCTAACTGACGTTAACCAAGAAAGACGGAAGTGCAAATGAGTCAGCCTACATTCAAAACTGTTTATTCAAGCGGATGAAAAGAATATCCTCCAGAATTTTGTCATTCAGGGACGACCTAAGCGGAGAAGCAGAGAATAAACCTCAATGATGAAAATGTGTGCGCTCCACGCTGACTTGGGTCACGGGGAGCACTATGATGGACTGTGAGTTTGTGCATATTTGAAGCGATGCCCAATAACGCCGAACATTGTCGGTGCGCTTTACATGCGCTTCCCTGCAATGTCTTACAATAATGCAATGCAAACTCTGTCCTTTTGTATGACAGTGGTTTCTCTTAATTAAGATGTGGAGTGAAGACTTTGTAATCTACAGCTCTCTCTCCATTCAGTCAGAGAATGTCTGATGTCACACAGGACGTGAACCTCAGCCGTCATGGTAACGTGCGCAGGAAAATAATGACTTTTTTTTGTTTGTTTGAGGAACGGTATTAACCGGTATTAACCGGTTACCATTATTTTTAAATAAGTGTTCCCGTTCCAGAACATAAAAAATAATAACGTTTCCGGTTTCGTTTCTGTTCCCTGTAAAATACAAAAAGTTCCTGGTTTTCGTTTTCGTTCCTTGAACCGGTTCGAAGCCCTGGTTAAAATGCAGGAAATTACATATAAGACATGCTATACGTTCTAGGGGAGGACCCCCAGACCCCCCACCTCAATGAAGTGTCCCATATTTTTCCATCGAAAGTTGTCAATCCTACACGCTACAGGCTAGGAGAGAGAGAGAAAAACAGAGAGAGGAACAGAGACACAGAGAGTGAGACAAAAAAAGATAGGCAGTACGACGAAGGAGTAGAACATTTGCATATAAGCTCCTGTTTGCATCAGGCTTGGCATGTGCCCAGATCACAAGGCACTGGCAGTGGGAACTGAAGTATTTCAGTTACACTAACTTCTATTTACACGGCATAAAGAAGTATCGTCATGGCCGTAACTACCATTGAGGACACAGAGGTCATGTCCTCAGTATTTTTTTCAGTAATGTAAAATATATGATGAAAATCCATATACTATGATCAACAATGATACATTCAGTCTGTATACGCCATCCCCATTTATCCTCAGGGCAGTGATGAATGAAAACACACTTACGAGTTTGACTGAAGTGTTTGAAGCACTCTAAGGTGCTGTTTCCACGTAGCAGTATATTTTTTTAGCAGGGTATTTTTTTCTCCTGCTAGATGTAAACGCAACATGTGGATAAAAAAAATCCTCCATTGTAACAAATGCGTTTCAGCCTCCTAAACAGGACATTTTTTTCTCCTGCTTTTTGTACCTGGATTTTAAATATCTGCTATGTGGAAACGGAAGGCCAAAACTAATGCAAAACCAATACAAGCAGGAGAAAAAAATATCCACATATAAAAATATCCAGCTACGTGTAAACAGCACCTAAATGTACAGTATGCAGTACAGCACGCAGTATTTGACCTTGGTCTGGTTACGACCCTGAGTGTAGTGTGGGACACTTACTGGATGCCACCACATGGCAGGCCGTTCTTACAGAGACGTCAATAATGTTCACATTTCATTGAGCAACGGCGTTTTGATGGTAGAAATAATGCGCAGATTGATATCCATTCTACCTTACGTTGGAATTAGGCCTAGAAAACATAAAAAAGAGCATTACAAATCTACAAACAGCCCAACACATTTGCATACATTCAAAAATGCTCCTGTAACATTTTTTTGCTAGTACGTCTCCTTTCTCAGCAGGAGGCAGTTAAATTAATAACTTTTTGACATGGTGAATAAGGGGAGGAGTCTTTTGAGGTCTGGCTGTGGTGCCTGATAGCTGTCATATACGATACCGCATTCTGACCACATATTTCAAACTGTCATCAAATGCAACCACTTTGTTTGATAATCACTAACATCACCGCAATACACAGCCACAAGGGATTAAGAAGAATCCCTCTTCATTTGGAGGATTTGAATAAAACAAATGTTAAGCAGCGAAGTGAAAAGAAGATAGATAGATTGATAGATAGTGGTCTGTTTGCTCTTAACCTGTAGGTCAACACGGACTCATTATCTGTCTATCAGAGGGCTGCTTTCGCACAAGTCGCAGGTTGATAGCTGAGGAATGTGGACTCGGTGCGGGTAGAGGATTCCACAAGCAGCTATAGCCTGTGTACAGACATACAGACAGCTACCCTTGTTCTCATTGGTGCTCAAATTATGTAAAGAATGCCTTGAAATAAGTGACCAAAGTTGAGAAGTGTGTCTTCGGTTATGTTTAGACTACTAAACATAGCCTACAGTGCATTGGGAAAATGGAATTCCGGGCTGTCGGGAGAAACAGAAATGCGCAACGTACCGCGTACTGCGTACTGCCACTGTGTTAAATGTGCGCCCCGAGACCGTGCTTTTCTGTGATGTAGAAGGGCCCATAACTGGGGGCAAAGGTCATTTCACGACAGGCAGGAGTCACAAGCGGGAGTGAGGTATAGTGGCACCCCGAGACACCTACAAGCCGCACGAGCAGGGGTAATGGGTACACTTCAGATAACACTGTTTGTGCACAGGCCATCTCCTGCCCATTTGTAACAGTAAGCAAACAGCATTCCAGTGTTTGAGAGGCCAGGAATTACACTGGCGAGAGCTCGTTGGAGCAGGGGGGAGGGTAGTCTGATAAGTGGGTGGATGCAGGGCCGCTGCTAAGGTTTTGGAGGCCCTAAGCATAACTGGTCAGGAAGGCCCCCCCCCTCATAATTAGCTGTACTATTTCAGGGAATGTAAGGTGGTGTTAATATTAGGCACAACAGTTTGTTTGTCAGCATTAAGTCATTGAATACATATTTCTTTAAAGAAAAACCTTTTGATAACTAATATTTACATGTTTTGTAAAGTAATTTAACATTTTTTATGACGGTTTTCAGCCAACCACAATTTAGGAGGCCCCAATTTTGGGGGCAAAGTGGTTGAAGCCCTTTAGCACTCTGCATACTCTGCCTATGCCTAGCGGCTGTCCTGGGTGTAGGTGGGGCTGGACGCTGGAGGCAGAGTAACCTTATTGGGAGAGTGGTGGTGTTGGTTAGGGGTAGGGGGCTTGGAGAGATCCTGTTCAGGGAGGAAGTACAGAGCCTGGAGGACCTGGTGAATCATTAGCCACAGGCCCTGGCAACGGCCATGCTTGTCCTGTATAAATACTATGTCATTTTCACATCCACTTGAAAGCCTAATCTCAAGGACACAAACACAGAGATGGCATCGTCTGCGCTGGGTGGATGAGCTCACTTGCCCCTTATCTGAGATAAATAAAATGCAGTGGCATGTTTGTTTACTGTGTTGGGGGATGGGGAGGAGCTTCAAAACATAACTGCAAGGTTAGCTGACATTAATGAGCGAATTGAATTCAAATACTTCACATAGCTACATTTTACAAAGTCATTAAGTGGTGCCAGTGATGCCTGAATACTTCAATGAGTTTTAGAACTTGTCCAAAAATGGAGAATGCAGAGAGGTATCAAACTCGTAGCCATCAAGCTCCCTTTAATGTGTTTTCTCGTTCCCCAATCCATCCCCTCTTCCCTCTCCCCACCCTGATCACAATAGGTCAGCTGGGTGACCCACCCCCACCCTCCCCCATCCCATCCCAACGAACCCCCTACTCATCCCCTCGATGAGAATAGACGAAACCTGAGGATGTGTGAGGGCCTGCAGCGTTTGCTCCTGCGCCATCATCAGTCATTCTGAGAAACCGCCACTACTGCGGCCTATCACTCCAGTGGTGTGGTGCGGGTGAGGGTCGCCATGCCCCTTATCACTCGGGACAGTCTCGTATTTCCGTTAGCTCTGTGGTCGCTATCTCAGCCTTGTGCTGGCCAGCACGCACTGCACACGGACGATTGCTTACTCACTTGTCACCACATTCACCAATCCCAAGCTGACGGACTCGCAAAAGTTTGACAAAAAAAGAAAAAAAGACTCCTGGTCGGAGCCCCTTTGGCTGAGGTTGAGGGGCCGTCATCTCAGGGGCCTATACTGTTGGCAGCTTTTCTAGGAAAGAGCAGGAGACGCCACAGTTATAGACAGTTGGCCATAACATCGCTATGGGAAAACACCTCAACACTATTGTAAGGCACAGAGTAAAGTATCCCTGTTGAATATGATGCTGCTGCTCTATAGGCTGTGATGCTCAAAATGAATGATTGACTTACTGAGACATTCATTCTCTTTTTTTGTTTTCCCCCTCTGTTTCCATTGCCCAGAGCCCAGACATTAAGAAGTCAGTGCAGTGAGTGTGCTGTATCTAATGGGTCAAATATGCTTAGGCCTATATATTCAAACACGATGGATGAAATCGTTGTGAGTTAAATGTTCAGGAATAAAATAAAGCATTCAGTCAAAGGGCAAAGGGACTTGCTAGATGTGTTTCATAGCTGCACAACTGGAATACAGCCACAAAGAAGTTTAGTAACGACACGTCAGTGCTTCTGACCAACAAGAGGCAGTTTAACCCCTTCAAACCTGTAAAGTGCGAGACACACGATGCAAAGAATAACATGCAATCAGATAGCTGTGTGTGTGTGTATCCGCCAACAACAGTAAAATCCTGGATTAACTTTATTCCGTCCCCTGAGACCTAGGCAGGTGTACTGCAGGTGTGCTGTGCTCCTGGCCCCTTTGTCTATGACGGGGGGTGGGGGGGGTCGTCACCAGCTGTGGAACAGGACTCTCCGTTCTCCCCGAGGACGGGGTTGTCACCACCAGGGCTGCGTTGTGACATCACACTCACTGGACTGTAGAAAACAACTACCAAAAACTACCATTTGGCTGCCGCAACACAGCAAAAACAGAACGATAATTTGTTCACAAACAAACAAAAAAACAAACAAGAAGATGTACCTCACCATAAGGTAAATGCAACATATAAAAAACAGAGAGGAGAGTACCTTGTCAGCTAAATAGGTTTCATAAAAGGACCATAACGGCATTAAGAGACATGTCCGGGCAGTGACTATGCAGGGATCTTCAAAGATCCAGGGATAGAGGACAAGAGGTGGCCGGCCTGAGGCCTGCTTGGTGGCTCGGGGTCGGTGGCAAGACTCCTGTGAGGCTGGCCTGAGGACTGCACTGTAAATGAGATGTGACAGTCGCACGGCTCAGGAGAAACAGGAACTGGGGCCCTAAACAAACACAAGCCGACAGCGGTGGCAGCAACAGCAGCAGTGGCAGCGGCGGCAAGGGAGTTGGCTGGTGGCAGCAGTGGCAGTAGCAGTGGCGGCAGCACGCCAGTTTCCCAGAGCGGACCACACAAAACCTGTCTGCCTGCGATGGACGAGCGGCGGAAATCGAGTCGTCACTTTTCCACAGGTCCACTTGCAATGGCGCCGTTGATAGGGATCAGGCCAAGCCACATGAAACGCTAAAAAAAACAACACGCAATTACACAATTAGTGCTGGGCAGAGGGCACGGTTAAGAACCGAAACGGCAACGTTCATGGCCACAGGAAAACAAACGTTTTCTTTCTGTTTTTCTTTCTTTGTTGTTCCCTGGCTATTTTTTTCTTTGTTTGCCTCTCTCTGTTTTCATTCTCTGCTGTCTTCTCACCGGCCCCCTAATGTGCCACTATATATGGGCAGTATCCGGGACACATGGAAAATGAGATGTTGCTTATTGCTCCAGGCTGTTCCCTGACCCAAGCCAATTGTGAGAAAATGACATTTTGGGTTCAAATCTCACAGGCTTATATTTTGGTCATAGGATACACCTGTTTAATATTTTTTGTAAGACACCAGTTGAATAAATCTGGCAACGACTGGCATAATTTCACTTCAGTAAATAATGACTGATATAACCAATACTTGTTTGACAGCATTATTATTTTTCTCACCAGGATTATGTTTAAATGTACAAAATGTATTGTGAGTTCAGATATTTAATTTAATTTTATTTATTTTCAGTTTTTGAGATTTTAATTGAACTCAGTTGAAAACTGTATATGATTAAAAGTAGCACATGGTGAAGGAGCTGATGTTAGTGCATTGTGTGCCACTGCATCATGACAACAAACAGCTTTATCCCTTCTGTTCTCCCTCACGCATCAGGTTAGCCAACGACTCAACAGGTAGTTCCAGGTGTGGGAACAGTGTGTCGCATGCAAAATAACTCATTAAGTAGTCAGCGTCAGAGACACAGAAACCGTAATGCAAGTTGGGCCCATTCTCTGGTCTGCTTTATGAGTGTTGGCTGCCAGGTAAAAGGATCTGTGTGGAGGGACGTGGTGGGGGTTGGTGGCGGGGAAACCGCTTGAGGGGGTGGCCTGGGATAACCAGGTACCAGGCCAATTCATCTGCCTGTGAGAAAATCTCTTCACCACAACACCCAGGCACGGGAGCCCTGCCTCCATTCGCCACCATCCGTTTTCCTCACCGGCAATCCACTGCCCAGGGGCCATTTTATGCAACTCCAGGGATTTTGTAACAGGGGTGGATAGGTTTACCATTAATGTAACTTTTTTTTCCTCTCTGTTCTTTTTTTGGACAGATGGGGGTAGGGGGTCAGGACAATGTGTCGGTTAACTCTGCATTCAGGACCTTTCAAAAAGCCAGTGGTGAGGAATCTGTTGTGGCAGTAGACGCTCTCCAGAGAAGCCTCGGCCCTAATCACCCCTCCTGCACCTGTTGCTGTCAGAGCCACCGCACTACCTGATTTAAGGGACCAGTTGATAGGCCCAAATATGAGAAGCATGATTATGATGGGTAGTGCTGAATGCCATTACTGCACTGCACTGTAGGTACACAGTTTCTGCTTTTAATCAGGAATGCACAGCGCACAATTGAAGATGAGATGCTTGGTTAAAAACAGAATTTTGTTCATCATATAAAGCCTTTTTCTGGTCAACAATCAAATAAATGCCACAGAACTTAATGCATATTTTTTGTTTTTATTTATTATGAATTAAAACATAGGCCTATTTGGTGACTTTGGTATGGAATTTACATTAAAGTTAAAAGTATATTGTGCTGCTGTATAATACCTGAACGCTGTAATGAGATAGCATGGTTATAATGGTGTTTCATCGTCAACTTGAGGAGCACACCTGAGTTGGGTGACTTCCGATCTACAAAGGAAAAAAAAGTGACAAACCGCTTTGATCTTTAACCTTTGGGACAAAAACAATGAGCCGGAGAAAGGCAGCTCATTTGTCTGGATGTGACGCGCGACCCAGTGTCGACTTTCCTTCAACCGGCCAGGCATCACCCCTCTCTCTTTCTGCCCCTCTCACCTGTCACTTTCGCAGCCTGGCCTGGCCCAGTCTGACAAATGTGGGCTCTTTTTTTCTCTCTCTTGCCTAAACCTCAGACATTTTGACATATTGTGTCCACTGTAATCAAAGACTCACCTGACCCCAGACCTCCATCCACTCGCCATCCCTCACCAACCCCATCAATCCCTGCACCACATCCACCTCCACCTCCATCTTGCTCTATGGCGGTGTCATTGCCTTGGAGGCACAAACTACCTGAGACTTTTCCCACAGCCTCTGCATAAAGGGACATGGAAGGCCATAGGCTGAGTATTTATTTTTAAAGATCAACAAGAGAGAGAGAGAGATAGAGAGATCTGAATCAGAGATAGATAAACAAAATAAATAGAAAAAAATGGAAGAAAAAATGGAAGAAAATAAATATCTTCTACTAGCTCCAAAGTTGCTTTGAACTAAGCGTGACTAAGCTTGACCAAGATGACTTGGCTGACTTAAAAATCCTAACAGAGACACCATTTCAATCAAGTGAGTCAGTGGACACCGGTCATTACAAACAGACGGAACATCGTTTTATCCGCTTTGTTCCTCGTCTGTGGACTCTCTCAAAAGGAAGAGCAGCAGATTGCTGAACTCACCAGACGTGCATTATTCATGAATTCATCATCAAGACATCAATCTTTAAACTATGTGTGCCTCTGAGTAACATAAACAGGACACGAAACTGAGATATGGCCTCACAGATATCTGACATCGGCCAATGCAGCTCCACATATTTTGAAAACAAACAAATTACAAGAGTTGGATGAATGTTTTGAAATTACTCTCAACTTTTTTCAGAGCTCATCTGATCACACAATAAGCAGTCACTGCTTTCACAAGGCATTTCCGAATTAGCGAATACGAAGGATATTTACATGTAAATGTTTTTTTAAGTGCATTTAATGCCAAAGTATCATTACACTAACGCGTGAAAAAGTAAGGAGAGCTGGACCCTTGTAGTAGCCAGAGACATTTAATTATTCTAAAATAAAATTCCCAGTGTATCAGATTAAAAAGGGTCATGTCATGTTAACTGGGGATGACGTGACAAAACTTCTGTTCACATCAGCTAGTTGAAACATGCTGTGCGTATGTTATGCTTTGAAAATTGGACTAGAAAAAATGGGTTTTTAGCTCGCTAGGCTAGGACACTCTACTACAGTTAGAAAAAAAACGTAGGCTACATTCCATCACCCTAAAACGTAAATATCTCTGAGACTCATCATCGTGTTTATTCTCAACAAGCTCTGAATTTACAAACGGCTGACCAAGCACTCTAAGGTGTTGTCACATGATCATCCGCAGTTAAAATTACCACATGTTGGAGGACACACCAGGTGCTTTACCTTTTCAATTAAAATAACCGTTTTAAAGAAGTAAATGAATAAAGAAAGCCCTCAAAAGCTTTACTTTGTTTTGCTTTTTTTGATTGCCTCGCAAAATATACTTTGTAATAGGAACACAATCAGAGCAGACTCTAAAATACACTGTTGCATTACTTACTTTTCTGTGTCAGCTCATAAAAATAACCAAATGTGTTTGTACCCCCCGATAATATCTGTACAGTTGCTAGGAAATTAGGTCTGTCAAGAGTTTGTTAACTCTCATGTAGAGTGAAGTTGAGAAGGGGTTAGGGAAGCGTTTGGCTGAGGTGATGCTCGAGCTAGGAAAACATGGGGGTAGAGAATGTCAACAAAAACATAAAAGTAGCCTATCCCCCCATTAAGCTATCCCCAAAATATCTCAGCCTTCCTGTCTAATCTCAGATTTCTGTGCTTTTCAAACAAAGCAAAACCACAACTGACAGGTGGATGGACTCATTACTCTCACATACAAAAGGTGTAAAACAGTGTTTTGATGTCATAACCCAAAAAGTGTTGTTTATTGATGCAGAGAGAGAGGGGGGGGGGTTGATAAATGGAACAAAGCTGATGGAAATGTACGTCAGGTCACGTATGGACTACTGCGGTGGTATCAGCTAGAGACAGGCTCAGCACACGTCTGGTCCTCTGGAAACAGGAAGTCCCCATGAAGCCAGTGCTGTGCTCATGGAACAGGGTCACAACACAACACCTCTCCACCTGGCAACAGGGGCCACTGTCATACAGGAACACGCTGCTACCCACTGCAGGTCAACTCAACTCGCACGCGTGGCACCACAGCCCAGAATAGATGTACGTAGGCCTACTTTATGTGTAGGGCTACCTACATATCACTTGGAGGGTGTGTGTGTGTGTGTGTGTGTGTGTGTGTGTGTGTGTGTGTGTGTGTGTGTGTGTGTGTGTGTGTGTGTGTGTGTGCGTGTGTGTGCGTGTGTGTGTGTGTGTGTGCGTGCGTGCATGTGTGTATGTGTGTGCGTGCGTGCGTGCGTGCGTGCGTGTGTGCGTGTGTGTGTGCGTGTGTGTGTGTGTGTGTGTGTGTGTGTGTGTGTGTGTGTGTGTGTGTGTGTGTGTGTGTGTGTGTGTGTCACCAATTGTCAACCAAACTTGTGTTCATGAAGACCTAATGAATGAATTATGAATTATAAATGGTCAGTGATATTATAGTGAGTTTATCTGAAAGCGCAATGTGTGTAACAGTAGGACATTATACCCCATCAATACAACATATCATACAACAATTATTTAAATCTGGTTTTGGGTGTTCAGGAGTTTGGTCCCAGGCTTGAAATTCTGGTTCTTGGGGAGAATCTCAGAGAAGACACAGAACATTTTAAGGTGTTAGTTCAACACTTGGAGAGTCAAATGTAACTCTCAGTGTTAATTTAACTCTCAAGTGTTATACTACAGTAACACTGAAGGGCACCTACTTCTCTGGAAAAGTAGGCCATGCCGTTTACCGCTCTGCCTCACCCATCCATCCATGAGAGCACACATAAATTATATATCGTACATTTCACATGGTTGTCATAAGTGGGATGTTGTCACTCTTAGTCATATCTTTTATTTTGCTTCAGGAAAAGGCATAACAACATGACGAAATGGTTGCATGTACAGTAGAATTATTGTGTAATAAAGATGAGTGCTTTATGTGGAACTGATTTGAATTTGAATCACACAGAAAGGTAGAGAGTTGTGACAGAGGGAGACTTGCAAAGAGCAAGAGGCAGCGAAGGGTGGGGGCAGGGCCGTAACCAGACATTTTCAAATACCGGGATCAAATACTGTGGGCTGTAAACACTCAAACACTTCAGTCAAACTCTTAAGTTTGTCTTCATTAATCACTGCCTTGAGGATAAATGGGGTTGGTGAATACAGACTGAATTGATCATTGTTGATCATATATCGATTTTCATCATATACATTTTACATTACTGAAAAAAAAATACAGAGGACATGACCTCTGTGTCCTCAATGGTTGTTTCGGCCATGGGTGGGGGATTTAATAATTGGAATATTGGGTAGGGGGCAATAAATAACAGCGCATATAACCATAATCATCCAGAAGCTATCACCTTTACCGCAGAGATACACCAGCGGCGATCTGAGCGAGTCGAGCGACGGAAGTAATTGACTTTGTATTGAGTCGAGAGACAAAAGCGATTCTGGAGACTAGAGCGATTTGCGCGACAAGCGCGACAATTTGAAGTTGAAATCTTTTCAACTTTCTATGACGCGGTTCGGCGACAAGCCGCGACAGCAGTCAGAGGTCAGTGACCACAGCCAATGGGAATGCTTGAATGCTTTGCCTTCTGCCTGTACGGACATCCTCTTGTCTCCTCAATCTCTCGAATCGCTTGCTGCTACACTCTGTCGCTTGAGTCGCGTCGCCGCTGGTGTATCTCTGCGGTTAGGGTTTTTTAATTAGGAGCAGAACATAGGAACTTCAATTTAGGGTTTATGTAGACACTGAAAAGTGAATGCTACCTATTCCGCCTTCCTACACCATGAGATCACTGTGGCACATACGCTCCCATTTGTGTTTGAACAAGGCAGGGAAAGTAACTTAAACAGCGTACCAGGCAGAGCACCCACACCCACGTATGCACTGTGCACATTCTAGTCATTGATCTCCTCTGTGTTTGCCCTGTGTAAGCCTTATCTGCCATAAGCAGTGTTCACAGATTGCATTGTGATTTAATATTTCTATACATGCATACTGTACAGTAGACTATAGCAATGCGATGCTCATTTGTTTATATTTATTCGCAATGTTTTTCATGCACAAAAACGTTATCTACACTAATAAAGACATCGACACTAATTAAGCCCTAACAGGCATATTTCACAATTACCTATGAAGTTAGCGAAACATAACACTAATTCCCGACTTTGACGCTGTTGTCAATGAACCAGTCCACTTTTTGTAAATCAGTACACACTATAACCTACCTATAATGCAAGAAAAATAATGGAAATTAAATTTAAACTCACTCCAAACTTACAGTCAGCCCTTGTCCTGCACCCTTTCCTGTGATGTGGACAATCTTCACCCTCAACTGAATGAAATTTAAAACAAGTGCATGCTTTTAAGATATGGTGAGAATATTACGGCTTCATTTTACAAGAGTGAGAACCAGTTTTGCATATTGAGCGAGCAGTAGTTGAATAGTGGTAGACGTAGTGGTGGTGATGGTGGTGGTGGTGGAGGTGGTGGTGATGGTGGTGGTGGTGGAGGTGGTGGTGGCATTTAATCAATCTTTCAGCTTGTACCTAATGATTTGATGAGGTTCATGCCTTTGAGGAGCGAGTGGGGTCAGCCTGGTGTTGCTGCTGCGTTCAGGCGCATCCCAGAGAGTCATTTAAATTCCTCACTGCTTCCTCTGCTTCCTTCCGCTAACGCCTTTACTTCTCCGAATGGCCTTTCCTTCCCTTGTTCGCTCTGCAGGTTTCGCAGGCTGGATGGCCCACACGAGAACCATTTCAGAGTGCATGGAAAAGGCTGAGTGCCCTCTCCAAGATGTAGGAAATCATCAAGAAAGCGCATCGTACATGTATGCTTTGTATCTACTGTATTATCCACACGTTCATCAAACCATGGCTACATACACAGTGGTGTGTGTTTATTTAGTTTTAAAATGTGAAATGAAAACCTTAAACAGAGTGTTTGTATTTCAAACCTGACACTCACACACACACACGCACGCACCCCCCACCCCACACACACACACACATACACGCACGCATGCACACACACACACACACACACACACACACACACACACACACACACACACACACACACACACACACACACACACACACACACACACACACACACACACGCAAACGTGCACACACACACACACAGGTGCAGGTGGGTTCATCTTGTTTTAGGGTGACAAAGTATTGCCTAATGGCACCTTGCTCCACAGTCCACTGGCCCGTGCCATTGGATCTATGCACGTCCTCAGCAAGTCATACAAATTCCTGTCGCCTCCTCCTGTCCGCCCACCAACACCTTTCCATTGGCGTACAGGCCCAGAAGCATAGTGCAGTGCTCGGGGAAACCATTAAGGCACATTTAAGTGGTCGTAAAGCCAACAGTTCTCTCTTTTTTTTGTTTTCTTTTATGTCCCAAGGCCACAGGTGTCCCGTCCTCTGTCCCCTATCCCAGTAGTTTTCAAAGTGGGGGCCATGGACCCCTGGGGGGCCGCCAAGGGGTGCCAGGGGGGCCGTGGCAGCCTGGAAGAAAAGGTATAGAAAAAATAATAATAATTTATTAATTAATGTACACCAAAATAAGCAAAAATAAACTAAGCAATATCCCCATTAGTTGAGAACTGCATTATAATAAT
Source organism: Engraulis encrasicolus (assembly GCF_034702125.1). NCBI lineage: Eukaryota > Metazoa > Chordata > Actinopteri > Clupeiformes > Engraulidae > Engraulis > Engraulis encrasicolus. The sequence continues at coordinate 35,713,002 of NC_085872.1, forward strand.
CTATTTAATCTCTGAATTCTATATTTTATATATTCCAATGGGGCACTGACACACAGACCAAGAGTATGGTTGTGAAAGAGAGTGCACAAAAACAAATAATGTGGCACGGCCCGGGTCAGGGGGGCCTTGGCTTGAATCTATCGGTACATGGGGGGCCTTGTCATGGAAAAGTTTGGGAACCTCTGCCCTATCCAACTGGGTTGCACAGGGCCTCAGGTGGAGGAGCTATACCTGCTATACCTCCATACCTTGCCGCAATCACTTATGGGGAAATTCATAGTGCTGCCAGAAACACTCAGAGGTATAAGGTGTGCCTGACAACACCCCCTCACCCCCCCCCCCACACACACACACACACACACAGACACACAGACACACAGACACACACACACACACACACACAGACACACACACACACACAGAGACACACACACACACTGACACACACACACACACACACACACACACACACACACACACACACACACACACACACACACACACACACACACACACACACACACACACACACACACACACACACACACTGAATTCATTAAGTAGCTATTTCAGACTGACAAACATGATTGACAGCAGGAATTGGCAACATTGCATAATGTACTTCTCCAATGAAGAACACAGCCAGAGAGAGTAGAGAGAGAGAGGTTCCATTGACCCATTGTTTCCTGGTTCTATTATGCCCCCCCTTTAGGCAGACCTAGGCAGACCTAAGGACTGTTCTATTCATTGTAGGAGCATTATGACACGCCCCTTTAGGCAGACCGGAACCTGGTCGCGTTAGGTGCCCATAGAAACCTATTATGTTGGCATATCTCTATACTTAAAGAATCTCTGACACAGCTTACATAATGTTGCCATGGTGTTCGTCATGTAGTGTATGCACAATAATCAGATTTTCAGTGGGAAGTGCTTCTGGCAATTATTGTTTTGGCTTGGACACATCACAGCACAGGAAAAGGAATGTATGGATGTGGGTGCAATAGTGTTTGTAGATGTATACTAGGCTAGCTGACAAAGCTGGCATTAGGAAATGCCATGTCATTGCTTCTTTGTCATTGCTTCTTTCATTGTTTCTTTCTCAACTTTCAAAACATTTCAGTGTCATCAACTTGAATGAAATAAAATACACTAATGCATGTTAAGAAGTCAATATCTGTCAATAAGACGTCAATGTTCAGTATAAGGAAATTGTCTCTGTTGCAAATGAAAGGATGTCCAGAAAATACAGTTTTGTGAACAGTATATTGGCAACATGCACAAGAACGGGACGGGTATGCACAGGCGCGTGTACAGTACAACACAGCAATTGAAGACTTATAGCCAGGACGTCAAAGCTGCCAAAACAGCACAACCAAAGAAAAAACAAAACAAAGGATGAGAAACAGTCAGAAAGACACAGTGAGGACAGAAACGATGATGAAGAAGAGGCCATAGTTGCCGTCACACCCAAATTAAACAATTAAACTCACCCATTACCGAGTGCCTCTGACGGGTGTGGGCACGTGTATAATTTAGAGGGGGTTTGGGGTTGAGGCTAAATTACAGGCCAGCATCTTTGGCGTGGCCGGGACCGTGGACCAGGGGGGGTGGGGTGGTGGGGGGGTGTCCACCTGCCCCACAGGTCTGAGGGTAAGGTGAGGGGAGCCCCTGCCGGGAGAGGGCAGGGCCCCTTAAGGCAGGCCTGCCTGCCACAGGAGCACCATGCTGGGCCTCGTGAGCAGCTGACCGCCCCCTCTCAGCAGGCTGACTGGCTGGGGCTCTGCTGACCCCCTGCAGTCCTCATACCTGTCTGGGATACGGCAGCCTGCATACACAGGTGAGTGGGCTCCCTATGGGGCCCCCGGCCTCCCTGGAACTACACTACACAATGCTCTTTTTGGACTGAAACCTGGGAGAAGAGGTAACCGATTACTTTTTGAATCCTTTTGTTTGTGTTTCGGTGGTAAACATTTTTGTTGTTGGTAGTTATTAAGCTTTGTTTTTATTATGGCAATAAATAGAATCTAGGTTAATAGCTTGCTTGTTCATTTTTGTAGTATGCTGAGGACTTCTGTGGTGTTCATCATGATATCCCTGTATATCAATCATGGGAAACTTTGTGATTAGCACATAGTTTGATGCTGTACTTTGTAATGCATTTGCTGCAATGTATCCAAGAAGCCAATCAGCCCCAAGATTACACTAATTAGCGTCAGAATAACTGATGTTGTCTTCTCACTGAGCTTGAAATGTGTGCAATTAAGAAACCAAACTGTGCAAGCTGGTTTGACATGGCAAGCACAGCTTGTGTGTTACTGTGCCTTGTGTGTTTTCTGTAGAGCCCTTTTTTTCCCTCCAGCTCAGATTCCAACACAGTTTATTATGGCTTGTTGAGGGTATGGGGTGGTGATGTTTCCATAACCATGCTGCTCTGAATGCTAACGGAGCACAAAAATAACATCTGATGTGCCAGTAACTGGGAATTGGAGGGACTGAGGCCAAAATCAACACTGCTATTTCTTTGTGATGCCTACAAACCAGGCACTAACTCCACTCTTGGGGAAACCTGGTGTCATTTCAGGCTTTTACCCTGTGTTCTGTCCTGATTTGGGGCATTCAGCATGTTTTTAAAAAAATATGTATATTATCATTTTCTTTACTGTATTACTGTATATATGAGTGAAATGTTCAACCAATTCCCAGACATCTACCAAAAGCACAAGGCTCCAGCTCAGTGAGCAGGTATACAGAGGAGGAGACCAGAAGGGACAAGCAGGAACAAACCCTCAAAGCCAGCACTGCAGAGACAATAGCCGACCCACCTAAGCCTTGAAGCTGGCCAGGGTGTAGCTGCATCAGCCCAGCAGGGGGGCAGGTGAGCCTAACCATTAACTAGTCCCCACAGCTACAGGCTAGGGAAGGGGAGAGCACAGCACTCAGCTGGAATCGGCATATCAGGTTCCAATAACAAGCTCTTTCTCACATGAAATGGTTTCATGGAATGTAAAATCAGGTAAAGAGGAGTAGCAGCAAAAAACAAAAACAAAAACATTGGAATTTGAGTGATTATGTTTGCCGATATAAAAAAATCCAAGAAAAACCTGTTCCTTTAAAATTGACTGTACACTTACTGTACGCTTAGAATTGAACGAACACTGTTTATTTGATATCACGACAAACAAGTTCAGATAATAATAATAATAATGCATTTTATTTAAAAACGCCTTTCAAAACACTCAAGGACACTGTACAGAGAGAAACAAAAAATAAAACAGAAAACACATAAACAGAAATTTTAAACAAAAATAAAAAAATGAATAAAAAAATATAAAATATAAGATAAAATAAAACAAAACAGTGTAAAAGAATAAATAAATAATTATGAAATATGAAATAAAATTAAAGTCAAAGAATCGTAAAGAATAGGCTTTCTGAAACAGAGGGATTTTTAGTCTGGATTTGAACAGGGGCAGAGAGTCAATATTGCGGATGATGGTTCGAAGATAAGCGTTCACGTGCCTTTCATCAGCACACCACATTGAAGGGGATGGATAAGGATGGCAATGTGCCAAGGTGTGGCACAAGATCATGCAATCTAACTTTTTAAATATTTAGTCATGATGATAAATTAAAAATTGCTTCAGGTGCACTCTTGTTTGAACATACTTTCAAAAATGTGGGCAGATTACTTCAATCAATTACAGATGTGGCCTCAATATGACACTTTGGCATGTCATCTTTGTCACACACTGAAGGGTTTTATGAACAAACATCTCCTGACAAACTGGTATGGAAAAATGAGTTTCCACATTTTTATATGACATGAAACCCCTCCAAAAAAACATCTATTACCATCTATTATTTAACCAGAGCAACATTACATTACATTACATTGCATTTGGCAGACGCTTTATTAAAAAAAAAGCAACTTACAATTGACGATGCAATCATAGCTGACAACAACAACAACAACAACAACAACAACAACAACAACAACAACAACAACAACAACAACAACAACAACAACAACAACAACAACAACAACAACAACAACAACAACAACAACAACAACAACAACAACAACAACAACAGGTATTCAAATGAAAAGAAGGTCTCAGATCATCTATGGCTAAAAAGTGACCAGTGACTCTGATCTCGATGGTATGAGACCTCAAAGCAGGGCTAAAGATGAGACGGGCACCCTCTATAGGCTGCTTTCTACCTGCCACAGGTATTACAGTATACGGTGCCTGGTGGGCTTCCCCGGGCTGGGCTGGGCTGAGGAGGCAGGAAAGGGTGAGGCTGCCCACAGAGGAATGCTGTTGCCGTTTTAAGTGGCCATTACTACCTGCTGCTCCTCTTTCTCCCCGGCCTCTATTGCCTGGGGATTTGATTTGGATTGGCGCTGTAAACCCCGATGCGGATGCACAGGGGGGCAAGTCCCGGGTCCCCGGGGGTAAGTGGCGGGAGGCAGGCTCCTCATTCTGCCCCGGCAGGGGGCTACAATCACAGGCCAGCCTTAGCCTTTGGCCTGCCCTGGCAGGGGCCGCGGGGCCCACCGCAGGGGACCCTATCCCCGTTACACG